>NC_051072.1:62354591-62668551 GCF_004664715.2 Peromyscus leucopus
AAATAGTTCATGGCGTTGAATCTTCAAGGACACAGCCCGCCTGGCCCCCAGTGACATGCCTCCTCCCACCAGTCCCCACCTAAACCAACCCAAACAGCAACAACTGGAGACGGAGAATCCAAAGGACTGAGCCTCCGGGGGACCTTCTCATTCAAACCACCCCACGACCCCAGTGCCTTCATGAAGGTGTTGAGCCATCGTTCCAAAATCTGGGAACCAAATCTAGCATAACCTTGTCACCTCCAAAAGGACCTACAATGGTGTTTTGTGTTTGCTAAGGCTAAGTCACAGTTAGCTGTGTGTGATCAGGAGACAATTGTTTTGGAGGACAATTTGAGCCTTTTGGACACTATCCCCTTGAATCCGTGAAGTTTAAGTCTTATGGTATTTTGTGTTAGAAGTCTCTGACTGGCCCGGTGGTGGTGGGTGGCAGTGCGCACCCCTTTAATCCCAGCACTCGGAGGCAGAGCCAGGCGGATCTCTGTGAGTTTGAGGGCCAGCCTGAGCTACAGAGTGAGTTTCCAGGAAAGGCGTCAAGCTACACAGAAACCCCCTGTCTGGGGTGGGGGGAGACGCTGACTGCAGATCACCCACATACTAGAAAACAGCCCTGCCTCTAAGTTATCCAAGGTCCCTTTCCAGGCTCTGGCAAATCAATGGGTACTACCTCTGAATGTCTAGGTCAACACAGCCCGTGCACACTGCTTCTTTTGACAGCTCCCCATCAAAGGCAAATAGAAACGGAGTTGGGGCATCTCTAAGGTCCAGGAACCAAAAAACTGGGCACCTCCCGGGAGTTGCTTTTGAGCAGTAGTATGTTAATACGTCGGTAGGGGGAGAGCATAAAGTAGAGACCAATAAGGCGAAAGTGGGCATGAGTTCCTGAGAGAGTGTAAGGTACACGCAAAGAGAAGGAGAGGAGAGACTAGTCATGTTATTGAAAAGAGAGAAAACAAATAAGCCAGACCCTAGAACCAGAGTACAGGTATCCTTAATAAACACGTATCAAATTGAGTCAGAGTAAACTATCTATTTAGAGTATTTGGATACTCGAGCCGTCTTTCCAGGCAGTGCAACGTGCAGCCTCCTTCTGCTGGCAAAGTGTCTTATTAAGTGCTGCCACCAGTCATTCATTTGCCGCTAATCAATAATAGACCCACTCTAAAGGTGTCGATTTTCTGTAGTACTATCCTCATAGGTCACATTTCCTGCTTTGAGGATTATTATGGACTCATATAGAATGGAGCATGTCCGTGTCTAGGTGGGGTGAAATGGGAATCGGGGTTTTTTAATAGATCCAAGTTATCTCCTCAATAAGTGTCAAGTGTACACTTCACTTAACGTGGTTGCTTGAGAGGAGACTCTTATCCCATGACAGAATGTAGTCTGTACAAGCCTAGACACTAGATTGTGGTAATTGATGCCTAAGAGGGAAGGTGTTAGATTATTATATCTATATGAAATTAAAAAGTTATATCTAGTGTGGTGGTGGTGCGTTGTATGGTAGTGTGTCATCTGTTGTGTGTGGATGGTGTCCGTGACTTAGTCTCTATCAAAGTTCACTACTGAGCTACTGTTGGTGTGAAGCGATCACACCAACGCGGCCTAAGCACACACAGGCCCTGTGGGACGGAGAGGGTTTAATTTACGCCACGGTCGTGGTACGCTCCCAGTGCTCTGAGCGATGAGCACGTCGGAATGTCCACAAAGGCCCAATCTGTCTAAAATTGTAAACCCAGAACGAAAAGGACGCAATCAGGACAGCGCAAATACATGAGATCAAAGGCACCCAGTGCAAATGAAACAAAAATGGTTTTTTATCTTAAGGAGCAGTGTACTCACTGGATACTAGCTAGAGGCCACTCTTAAGAAACCAAAACCAGAGTGCCCAGTGGTAAAGATGTGTCTCAGGCTGCTGGTAACTGAGGCTGGCTGCTATAAAATCAAAAATATAAGGCCAATCAAAACTACTTCAAATCTTAATGATCATTTTCAATTGGGAGAGGAGAAGAATCCCAGTCGTGATTCTCTCTCACAGCTCACCATTAAATCAAAGCAAAACCAAAGCTCCAAACCGATGTACATAGATCTCAATTTGGTGCATTATATAGGTTCTATGTGGACGCGCTTCCAATTTTCGCGCGAGTTTTTATCATTAATTCTGGTCTGGATCTCTTCCACACGTGAGCATTTGGGTTCAGAGCAATTCTCACTGCGTGGTCGTCTTCTCGCCCTCAGCATAGTGCTGTAGCCATTACACTATCTCTATGTTTGTCTTCTATGTGGTCTTTCTAGCGTGTTCTTCTTCGATCCTTGTAATCTATTATATTGCTTCAAGCTAGTTCCTTGGTGGGAGTTTTTGTTTTGCCCCATGGTACTAGGCCATCTTCCAAAACTGACATGGATTGGTTCTGTCTTCTCTTTGCTGTCAATTTCAACTTTATTTTATTAATTTTAAGAATGTCTCTTTAGCTTTCGAGAGTGGCTAACACGACAGACAGTCGAAGGCATTTGGGCTTCGGGTCGTGAGCTGAAGCGTCGTTCTTGTAGCAGGGACTTTTCCAGCCCTTGGCGGGCCTAAGACAGCGAGAGGTGGGCGGGGGAGCCTCAAGCTAAGAACAATCCTCCCATACGCTCCATATGACTCACAATATGTCTCTTTTTCAAAACCAGTACCGTAAAATGGAGTGAAAAATCATTTACTATCTCTGTACCCACATCGATAGTTCATGATTGCTGAGTCAAGACTGCCATCTCAGCGAGCACCTATGTTTACCTTGGTCTCTTCGCCCCACAACTCCTAAGAAACTACAGTGTCTTATTTTTGGTGTTGTATATCTACTGAAGGAAAAACACCACTCCTCCCAGAAAAGAACTCACGCTTATCAGTGAAGCTAAAGTGTTCTCTTCTCAATCATCACAGCTGATTCTTCTTTACTTCCCTACTCCTCCACACTTGCCCTCACAAAAAAAAAAATAACCCAGAAACCCAACAATTTTGACAAAAATCAACTATATTGATAATATACAGCAAATGTCTATATAGGTAAAATATTCCTTTATAGTGAATCTGGCCCTACTTTTTAAAATAAAGATGAAAACTAAAAGCACAATCCACGAGCCAATATACTTCACTACCAAGAGTCTTGACCAGAACACACCTACTAGTATCCTGTCTTTACAAGACATAAAAGGCCTGGTATCGATTTACGCTCATCCCTCTTTTGAAACTTCACAGAGACCCACGAGCCCTGGAAAATCAAAACATCTAAAAAAAAACTGCTCTGAGACTATCTGTCCGAAAAACATTGTCCTTCTAATCTTTACTCCCCAAGCTCCCCAGAAAGGACACATACTCCTCCACTTGAAGATCCTTCAACACTCTATTTAATAAGGCTGTTTCTAGTATTGTACATTAGTTAGTTTTGGACGCCAGTTGATTGGAGAGGAGACACTGGTACCACCATGACCACGGCAACTCCTATAACACAGGAACATTTAATTGAGGTGGCTTAAAGCTTCAGAGGTTTAGACACTAATACACTTCATGAGAGCATCAGCCACAGACTGGTGGCAATGCCTAGTAGCTAGTCATCACATATACGGTCTACTCCAAGAGAAGGCATGTGAATCTGAAGGAAGTCACATACAAATACCTACAGGGAACAAGCCTAGGAAGTAAAGTGTAACTAGGCTCACTCTCACGTGAGCAGGAGGAGAAAAAGAGGGATTGATTCTCTATAACTTGAGCCTCGCCCCCAACTCACTGGACATGTGTACATCACGTTCCCTAAACTAGAACAAGGAGAAGTGCCACACCATGGATCTCACAGGAGCAAATGGACACACCCTCAAAAGGGTCGACGCTAATAAGATCCGCAACTTGGAGACAGGCGCCTCAGCTTGAGGCGCGTTTCTAGATAGGGAGTGGCAGAGTGCTTACAAGCGAGAGCTTAACACTATCCACAGAGCTGTCTATAGACTTCCCACACGCTCTCTTCGTTTGAACCTCAACAGTGCCCTAACCAAGTGTACCTGCTTTTCTACTATGCTGTACCCAACTGACAATCGTGTTATAACAAGATGCCACAGACCAAGAGAATTACGAAACAAGAGCACAACTCACCCAGATCCCTGAAACTGGAGTTACAGGTAGCACCTAGTGGGGGTGGGCATGCAGCATTCCGACAACCATGGTGGGGCTCGCTTGTGAACTGAACTTAGCCAAAACCAACTAAACTCGTAGAGAAAAATGTCCCGTAAGGAAGAACACGGGATTCTTAACCTTGCCTCAACCATGACAGATCCCATTTAATGTCTGCCAACCCAGGCACTCATTCTTCTTTCTTAGTAATTGATTTAGTATTCTCCTATTATTGGTCTCTCGCTTGCTTGTATGGTGTGTGTGGGTGCTTTGTCTAGTTGTTGTGTGGTCTCACATGAGCTGTGTACAAAGGAATGAATGGTATGTGTGACTACTGACTGTGTTTTGTATACACATGTCAGACAGGACACCTTGAGTGCCTCATCCACGGATGTGAACCAAAGGACAACTTTTTTTATAAACAAACGAAGGGTAACTGATGAGAGTCTGAGTTCTCCCTTCCTTGCCAGCTAGACTGTTCAAAGAAATCGCACTCTATGATTGTCAGGACCTCTTCAACTTGTGACATGCCTGTATGCTAAGAGTTTGCGACCAGTACGCCGAAAAGCCGCGTAACAAGTTCTCTAATTCATTATCACCGACAATCTTTTGTCACCCGCCAGTCCCAGACCACAGCGCGCTCAAGACCCACAAGTAAACACAGAGATTTATATTGGCTTCAAACAGTATGCGTTCCCAAACCGTGGCAGACTTTCTTGCCTTAGACACTGAGTCGCAGACTATAAAACCTCTACAATTAGTGCAGGTATATGCACTCTTCCATGAGATAATCTAACATAAACCTTGCCAATGTGTCTACAGTTGACAGCAGTCTTTAGTTACCGGGTCGCTTAGCTACAATGCTGCTTCAGGGTCATCCAGTTTTTTTATGGATTCAGCCCACTCATGAGATGGGCGGGAGCCGGTCATAGCAGGTGTATCTCGGCTTCTACATTGAGCATAGTACCTGCTTTCCTGCTTCTTCAAGGTATACCCTCTCTGTTTGAAGGGTGCCCTGACCTAAATTAAGAATAGTCAGGCTCGCCCCTATATGACCACGACCAATCAGGTTTTATTTATTGGACCAATCGAGAGAAGCAAACTTGACATCAGACCATCCCGACCTACTACAAATTGTTTCGCTAAATGGCAGCACAAAGCACAAGTGCAGATCCATACTCAAGACACCAGCCAGCCTAAGGCCCATTAGGTAACCTATTATACAACTCTATACCTCTACACATTAACGGACTCGCTGGGGTAAACACATTGTGCGACGAACAAGTATCACCAGCCAAGAAGGGCTTTCCCCCCACAGGACATAACAGGTGGAACATCTCAGTCTTTTACATCAATGCTGAGCCCTTCTTTCATCTCAACCAGTCCAACCGAGGGCATCATTCGTGTCACATGGTGCTGCTTCTTCCTCTCTTGGGCGAGTGCTCTTGCCCTATCTATACCCCTCGATGTCGTAACCACCCCAGATTCCTCTAGCCTACCTCCACATCTTCAGCTATGAAGAGCTTGCACTGTATTCCTTTAAGTACAAAAGCTTAATTACAATCATAAATTTTCTATCGATCTGACTGTCTGTGAAATGTGTGGTGTGTGTCCTGTGTGTGTGTGTGGTGTGTTGCCCAGCAGTCCAGATGAATCTCTCCTTACTTGTGGTCCCAGTTTTGTTCACAGCAGCTTATATGGAATATATCAGTGTCCTGAAGTGTAGGCTCTATGCACTCAGGGGCTGTACATCTAGGTTCTGTGTGTGCAGGGGCCTGAATAGCAGGCATTGGACAAACTGTTCCTGAGTGGACGAATATGGCCTTCAGCTTCTCTTGTAAGGCTTATTACCAGTTGAACCTCCAGATCTAGTGGCTCTATGGGTGTCATCTTATTAACGGTTCTAGGAACTGAACCCAGGTTTCCACATGACCACTGAGTAACATGCATATAGGTCATCTATATCCAAGGTCCACTGCCCCAAAGCTCGCTGGCCCACAGTCCCACAAGTTCCACTGGCAATATAAACATAATCAACTCAGAGCCTTCTTAGAGCCTTATTAATATATCTTTTACTTTTAATACTTAAAACTAGTACTTTTTTTCTCGTGGCGAGGCTTCTTGCTAACTGTTCTTTTATCCTTAAAATTAACCCCTTTTAATCCATTGTTTATAGAGAACTCATATTTTATTATTTTTAAAAATACCGATATTGCCTAGCGTTGGCTGTGTTGGCTTACCAGCTCGCCTTCTTTACAACTCGCTGCCTTTTTGTACCTGGGAGGTGGGCTATGCCAGTTCGTCTCTTCTCAGATCCTTCTGAGCCTTCCCCGAATTCTCCTCTTTCCTGTACTGCCACACCCTACTTCCTGCGCCTGGCAACACTACTTCCATGCCTGTCCCACTGGCATCAGTGTTTTATTTATATAGAGCAATATCCACAGCACTTCCCCTTTTTCTTCATTTTTTTTAAAAAGAAAGGTTTTAACTTTAAACATGGTAAATTACATATAACAAACAATTACCAAGAGCCAATGAATTTATAGTTACAATATTAAAGAAGAGGGTTCCTATCCAAGAGTCTGAGAGTTTTGTGGTTTGGACAGTTTAATTCTCTTTTCTTCTTATATCAACGCAGGATAATTCCAACTATCTTATAGTATTTCAAAGCCACCTATCAAGACCTGAAATGAGATAGTGAACAATAACGGGTATGATGGATGGCATAGCATAACTTCCGGGAACTGCAAAAAGTAGACCCACAAGCAGCTGGCAGCACTCTATTGAAGCAAGGTGTCAATTTAGTAGGTATCACAATACAGAGTGGGGCCTTGAATCTTAGAATGGTTGGTTACTCCACTAGTTTATGCCAATATTGTATCAGTGGGCGTAACCTTACAGAGAGGTGTCACATGTGGAAGCTGGGTAAGATTCTATGATATTGGGATTTTTCCACCGTTTGGATAGGCTATGGCAAGACACTAACTTGTAATTGAGTACCTTCCAAACACTATGAACATTAACTAGCAGGGCGAAGAGTCAAATATTACAGTTGAGCACTAAGTGTCAGTTTCTTCAACAGTGTGATCCAAGGAAAGAGCCGACCACCATTCAAAGGGACATAAGTTGTGATGGAAGGATCCGATGCCAGGCAATAAGGGTCTTACACCATTGGGTCAGGTTTATGAGAAGAAACTGCCTAGCTCTGTCTTATTGCTGTATGGATGCGGATGACAAAGAAATGCCCATGACCACAACTTACAAATAAAGCGTTTTAATTGGAGCTAGGGTTTCGGAGAGTTGAGAGTCCACAGTGGTGGAGTCATGGTGCAGGCAACAAGCTGAGGAGCTTACGTCTTGATTTCAAGTAAGGGACAGAGAGGGAACACAAGGCAATGGCATGAGTCTTTTGAAAACACCCGGAAAACCCCACCCCCCGCAGCAACACACTTCCTCCAAGGCCACACCTCCATTCGAGGTCCAAAGAGTTCCACTCAACTGGGGTCAAGTTTTAATACATACGATATGCACAATATTCCTCAATCTACAAAACACCACATTCTAAACTTAAACAAGTCTCATGACAAACCCCATAAGAGGACTACACGGACATACATCACTCGTACGGATTCACCCCTGACCCCACAGATCAATGGTTAATTTTAAATGACGACATCGACAAGAGGCGAAGAGCTCGATGTCAAGGAACCATCGATACCCCAAGGAGGCCTTCTGCTCTGCTATATGGCAGTGTAGGCCAGTACCACTAGAGAGTAGTCGAGAATCCGCCAAACCTATCCGGATCATATATATTAGATGCATAAACAAAGTCATTCAAATCTTTAACTTTCAAAAGTCCTTATAAATATGATCTTCTGCTTATGTTTCTCATTAATCCCGTAGCATCGTAAGTGGCTGTGGGGGAGGACAAGAGCACCAGCGGCGGGTCTCTGGTGAGTTTGAGGCCAGCCTGGGCTACCAACGTGATTTCCAGGAAAGGCGCAAAGCCTACACAGAGAAACCCTTTCTCAAACAATGTGAAAACAAGTTTACCAAGTCCAGTCTCAGGGCTTGGAGTGATGCTCAGTGGTTTAAGCACGCACCAACTGCTCTAGTGGGCAGGCAAGGACCTGGTTTCCGAAGATGGTCGCGTAAGTCAAAACCCCATGGCAGCTAACACTGTCTGAAACTCTAGATCTGACAACATTAAGCCTCACACGAGACCATACATGCATACAACGAATGAAGCGAACGAATAACATAATTTACCGACTAAAGAATCAAAAGAGAGAATGGATCAACTCATGTTATCTTTTTTGAGGATTAAAAAAAAACATAAGTTACCAAGAGTCTCCTTTCATGACTGCACAAGCAGGGCAATCTTTTAGAGTGAGTAACTGAATGGATGAGGGCTGAATAGTTATTGTATTTTAATATTTTCAAATTAACTATCCTTCTTCATCAACAGTGACTTCAAGAGATCTATATCTCCCACAGACCACCGCCTCTTAAAGTCCTAACCAGGTCATACTCGTGATGGGGCCCAGCGCACCTGCCCAGAGAGAAACGAGAGGTATGAGTCCATTGGAATGCTGTGGAGAGTGCGCTGTTCTCATAAGACGTGTTAGAGGTAGAGAAATCAGGCCATCAATGTTTTATCCGTTCATGCAAAGGAAACAAAAGTTTTCTACGGTTGCCCTTCCGCAGACAACTGCACACGGAAGTGAGAGTATATTGGGACCACAGGTATCAAGTGACTGGGTGGATGAAGAGTATGATCGAAAAGTATATTGTATGAGATTTCTTCAAAAGAAATAAAATAAAAAAACAGGTTTTTTTTTTGAATTATCCTCCTAAAATCATTGCGATTTTTTTGTTTTAATGAAAGAAAAGATTGGTGGTGCTTAGCAGTCACAGGGTAAGGCTAAAGCCAATCTGCACAGACGATCTCCAAACAGCCCAGGTAGAGGGGAAACCAGCAATCCCCGTATCGCCCCACCTTGAGAAAGTCGCTAGAGAGAGAGAGAAAGAGCGCAGCGCGAAGAGGGAGGGCAACCAAAAAGGCTTTGCCCAACAAAACCATCCGTGGCAAGAGAGAATCGGTTCTTTCTCTAATGGTTGAGTTTACCCTACATAGAAACTTGCCACAAATGGAGGAGTATGTAATAGTCTTCTATAACAAACACATACCACAAGGAAGGAAGTTTCTACAATTGTAACAAAAACACAGAGTAATCTTAGTCGCTAGACAGCAGCACAATGGAATTGGTATTGGCCATGTGCACAACCAATCAGTGCAATAGACAACGTATTTGGATAGATTCTCAATCACCTCAAACGCAAACAGAGCTCAACACTCTATTTGGTCATTTACTCCCAACTCTGTTTTTCGCACCGTGCATTCGATAAAGCACCTGCGCATGCTATCGCTCGATCGGGAGGCCAGAAAGCCAGGTGGGTCCTACTCCTTGTGAGTTGGAGTGCCAGCCTGGGCTATCGGCCGTCGAGGAGAGGTAACCGAATGTCCTGGTCTTTTTGTCCTGGTTTCTCAGGAAGTCTTCACAGGTGGGTGTACCGGGATGTGAACGCGGCCCAGGCTCCTTTGCACATACTCATTCCCTGTGGGTTTGCTCCAAAGATGCTGTCCATTCCTACGAGAGGCAGTCCAATCACCAACACAGAGAAATCCTGTCTCGAAAAACCCAAAAAAAAAAACAAAAAAAGACAAAACAAAAAACTATTCTAACACAATTAATACTATCGATGTTTTAGTGTCTAGTGTAGAATACTTGTTTTTTAGATGTGTTACATATTTACGGTTTATTGGTTTACACACTGCATTGCCAAAGAATTGTGTTGCCATTCCCTTCTATATTTGTAGCTTATTTTTTTTTTTTTTATTTCTTCTTGTTCTTTTTCAATGATACAACGGGTATCATCCTACGTGTATAACGCCTCTTGGTATGGCCTAGTTTCGCTGTTCTTACTGGATAATCCATAGCTGCTATACTGGAGAACTCTCCCAGTATCTTTTGATGGCCTGTGTGAACTCCCATCAAAGGCATGTAATGACCTTTTGGCACTGCGCCTAGTTCTGAAACCAAAAACCGTGCTGAGATCTACATGTGATGGTGTTTAAGCCACTTCCATCCGTATGTTCTCAGTTAGGATTTTACTACTTCTCTTAAACAAAAATATTTAAAATGTCTTGGCTAAATCATCGTAATCGATGAGTTTCTGTTGTTTTTGAGATGTTAAGACTGGTTGCCTAATGTTTATAGGCTTGTATGGTAATGTGCACCCTCTCCATGTATGTGGCCTGTGTGAATGCAAGTTAAGGTGAGTGGTACGTCTGGGAACGGACAGTCCACGTGTGGATAAAAAGTCCATATGTTTAAACCCGATTTTTGAATTTGCATGTATGGTCTGTGGGAAGGCGTGGTGGTAGAACCAACCAAGTCACCTTACTTAGAAAGTCAGTCAACTAGTCGTCTTTTACAATAAGACAACACGTTACCTGTAAGCCCCACTATTCGCTCGAAGCCACCAAATAGTGTTTACAGCTATATTTGCTTGGTTTATTGTTTTGCATTTGTTGAACCGTCAAGTGATAAGCTGTGTTACTGTGGCCTGTCTAAAACACCTTGATGGGGCTAATAAGGAGGCTGAACGGCCAAGTAGCAAGCAGGCAGAACAGGGATGGAGATCGGAGGCTGTGCAGGAGTCAGAAAAGAGGAATATAATTATCAGAGTAAATTAAAAAAAAGGGGAGACAATTTGAAATGAAGAAAGGAATGAGAGAGAGAAGGCGCAGGAGGACTGTTTAGGGGCCAGACCACACAGACCACGCATCAGCCGGCAACAGAACCACACACAAGCCACACCATTTTTATGGGTTGGGGGCCCCACAACGAGCCACACAGCAAACAGCCACACAGCCAACACAGCCGCCGCCCGCACGGGGGTCATCCACACAGCCACACAAAGCATGAGAGCGAATTGTTTTAAAGGGTTGTAAGCATTTAAGCACCAACACACAGGGCCACAAAAACAAAGGCCTGAGAACTACTAGACTAAGCCACACCAGCTACCGCACAGCCGCAAAGCACGAGTCTCAGAGCCACGCCACACAGCCTACCCCTACAGCTGCCACCAGCGCATCGCCGCACAGTCACCCAGCTAGGGCACAGGCCATTCACAGCCATCTACAGCCACATGCTTTCTCTCGAACCACACAGCCGGCACAGCCCGCACAGCACACAGTGCCATTCCAACAGCCCCACCAACAGCTGCACAGCCACACAGCCACACATGCCACACCCAGCCCTACCAACAGCCACACAGGCCCACAGTGCACAGGCAGACACAAGAGCTCAAGCTGAAAAGAAATGAAAAAAACATAAGGTCTAACAAGGAATAGAAGAGAAGAATTTCAACTAGCCGAGAGAGGACAGAGATAGATGAAGATAGAGTTAAAAGATTAATCTCACACAGAGCTATTGAGAGCAAGAAATTAGCGCAAGCCTATAGACTCGGGCTTTATAAGGAGCTAATTCTTTCCATTTTTATAGAAAGAAACCTCCCATGTGTGAATTTATCTAATTGGGAGCCTGGTGGCGGGTGATCCCCTCTCACCAAATCCCACCCACATAGATACATAAAAGAGCAAAAACAAACCAACTAACAGTCTCGATTTATTTCAAGCCAGCAAACTCTTTCTCTTATTCTGCACGCAAGCACAAATTTATGAGATTAGCTGAGAAGTTTCTATTACTTAGAAAATCTCTTACTTTGGATGCTCGGAGAAAAGAGCGGTAAGCCATCTGACAGGCACGTAGGAGCAATTGTCATGGGCTCTCTCTGCGCTCGGAGTCAGCTCAGCTGGGAAGGAGGAAAAGAGCAAAGAAAACAGTTAGAGATATTTCAGGTGTTACTAGCCACAAGATACCGAATCACCGAACTGTAGGCTGAGACAGCTGGCGTGAAACACTAGTAGACATCCATTGCCTCGTAAAAGAGGACATGATGAGAACCACCCCAGACACCTTGACAAACGATAGGCCCAATCACTCCAAGCTCAGAGGGGAGCATTACACCCGCATCAAAGTCAAACACTGTCCTGTCTCCATCCAGTCATTCTAACTTCTAAACATCTGGTGATCAAACTGGGGTTGAGAAAGGGGAAAAATATACCGTACACATGAGCCTTATAGACGCTCGACGTAATAACGGTCATCCAACACTCATTTTTACCTAAGACTGGTCCGCTCAGCTCTTCTTTAGCCTAGTATAAGATAAAGATATAATGTGGCATACTACAATAAACAGTATCTACTTAACTTATTTCGGTCACAACACCACAATAGATAAAGCTAGATATCTAACAGTCACGAACTACCACGATATTTTCAGTCCTAACACACAATGCCTTAGGTTACAGTGAATTCAATTAGTATGATCTTTTCCCTAATCACATTGTTTGCAGGGATCCACCGTTTAACAATATGACCAACAGATCATTGCTTGGCTAACAGTATGAATCAAACAGTTCAATACCAGGGAGAAATTAATTGAGGATATGCGCTTGTGAGGTAGACCCCTATATCCAATCCGTGCAAAGGACAAGCGCTAAGTTTCTAAACCTGTTATCCCACCCTGGCATTAGCACGCTTATAATGAATAGGTATTTCTGGGGGAGGCGGCCCTCCCATTGGTGCCGCCACGAGAGGCTATCTAGAGTTTTCTGCAATACTCCAGACCCAACAAGCATAATAGTGATAGCAAGACTCGTTTGGACTAGAGTTGGCTTGGTCATATTTCCGTGTTGCTAGATAAACTCTTTTAATCTTACAATACATAAACAATCCTATTCTCATTATTTCCTGGAATGAGAATAGACTTTACTATATTCTTTAGTCTTTATTGTTTGGTGAGGCGCCACGATGCGTGTAACCCAGTGCTTGACGCATTTAACGATTGCATTGCTGGCACTCACTTCCTGTCCGTTTGTTCCCTAAGCGCTCGGGCCAGTCAACTAGGTGTAGAATTTGGCATATTTTGTGGTAACTCTGGATCTGTCCTTGCCCCTTCCTCTTTCAGTCTCTCGTCGCATCGACATGCTTGACACCGCTCGTCAGTCTTACACTACATGTAGTGCATCCCTGTATATCTCAGTTTTTCCCTGGAGTCAATCGACGAGAAACTATATAGCACTCACTGCCTGGCTCTATCATCCATGGTTACGATGCAATCAAAACAGCGTAAAGCGCAATAGAACCCAAGGCATTGTCACAACCAGCTTCTTTATTAAACTAATCAGTTAACGATGGTAACCGAAGTCCACACATATATTCACTCCAAGACAGTCAACGACCCACAGAAAGATGGCACATACAATTGCACTACCAGTGAGCAAAGGAGAGACATTGAATACTAGGCTCACAAATATTTCATAGCTCGTAAGAAAAGAGGGCACAATCTACAAGTATATAATATCCACTTACCATATTTTATGAGACTCTCTCCAGAAAGAGTGATAACATAATACCGTAAGTGCAAAGCAAGATAATCACTCACGACCAAACCAGATTAGGTTAATTGCTAGGCTTTGGAGGGGGACACTCAGTGAGTTTATGTGGAGCAGAAAAAAGGTGGCATGGGGGTGTTTAGAAGATATAGGGTTTTGGGGTCATGTGTCTTTGTGAGATAGAACTGCGAGAGAGTAAGTGCCTTTAGCCTTGCCGTAGAAGCTCCCTCTGAGGAAGAGGCAGCAGCTCTCTGAATTCAAGGCCAACCTGGTCTACAAAGAAGCTCTCGGGAAGCTAGTCTACAATAGAATGGACTCTGTCTCAAGAAAAATGTTTTAGATGGTTTCTATTCAAGTGTATTCACTCAATATTATTCTGGACAATGTAAGGAAGGTGAAAAGGAGGTGTTGGCGATCTACGAAGGGCCTCCGAGACTCAGGTTTTGGAGGCGCGTGCATGCATCACAGTAAAAACACGGAACACAAAAAAGCACTGTGCGCTCCTCAGTATCATCGAAGCTTTTGTCTCAGGACCGTGTGTTGCGGGAGAGGGGTGTCACGCCACAACAAGAAACTGCTTCCAGACACTGAGGACTATTCAAATGAAAGACACCCTCTACGAAGCATGTCCCGTGCAAGAAGAGCACGCAGCCAACGAGAATGCAACGACAAGAGAACACCCCAACAGAAACAGGCACACTGTTAACATAGAGGCGAGAGAGGAGGAGAGCAGAGAGAACAGGACAAAGATAAACAGAGAGGGGGTAAGGAGGATCTTAGATCTAGAATATCTCTACCTCACTTCAATAGACAGGCGAGCTAGTTTTAAGATATTGGGTGCACATTATGGAGGCCCATCTACTGTGTGGCCTATGTGGTAATATGCACTACAATAAAGCTGCTATACGCTATGCACAGATTGAGTGGAAGACCATGGCAAGACTGAACGACAGGTAATCAGAGGGTTTAGAGAGCAAGCTCAGTTTATAAAGGTTAATTAATAGCATAAGCCACATCGAGATCGGCGGATCAGAGGTCAACTTGATTGAGTAAGACACAAGACCCCTTGCTTAGCTCCTGAACTGAACGTGTGCGGTTATGCAGCTGGAGTGAGGGCAGAAGCCTAACATTTACTTCGTCTCAGTCAGGAAACAGCTGACAAGCAAATGTCAAGGACCCCAATTTCTCCCTGGAGGGTACAGTCCCAGTGACCTAACTTCCACCCATTAGCTGACAAGTCTTTTTTTTTTTTTTTTTTTTTTTTTTTTTTTTTTTGGTTTTTCGAGACAGGGTTTCTCTGTGTAGCTTTGCGCCTTTCCTGGAGCTCACTTGGTAGCCCAGGCTGGCCTCGAACTCACAGAGATCCGCCTGGCTCTGCCTCCCGAGTGCTGGGATTAAAGGCGTGCGCCACCAACGCCCGGCCTTTTTTTTTTTTTTTAAGACAGCATTTCTTTATGTAGCCCTGACTGTCAGAGAATTCACTCTGTAGACCAGGCTGTCCTCAAACCAAGAGATCTGCTGCCTCTGCCTCCTGAGTGCTGGGATTAAATGCGTGTGCCACCACAGACTGGCAGACTCTAATTCTTAAAGGAGGTGCCTCCCAGTAGCACCTCAGCCTAGTGAAAAAGCGTTCACCTTTTGGATCTTTGGGAAACATTCAAGCATCACAGTATTCACAAACATCTTGTGCTGCCCTACTGCTCATACTTTATAGACAGAGGCTGTGGTCTAAGAAAATGAGAACTACAGTAGTGCCACAGGGTAATACAGGCACAGGAAATGTCAGACTCTGTGGGAGCAAGAGAAAGTCTCTACCAAAAAAAAAAGTACTGTTTACAAAGATCTCTAGACACTCCAGAGAGAAAGTCGGGGCAAGATTTGCGGAAAGACACCAGACATGGTAAGGCCTCAAGTGCACTGAAGCATTCCACACTCAAACCCGAAATCCCCTCTATCACCTGGAACAAATACATGTGCAGAATCATACTGACATTTCTTTTTTTATTTCCTTTTTTTCTCTTTAAGAAATTTTTATTCATTTTATATACCAACCACAGACACCCCCCTTTTTTCTCTCCTCCCGCTTCTCCCATATGCCCCCCAATCCTGACCCACCTCCCCTCCTCCAAAAGAGTAAGGTTCCCATGAGGATTCAGCAAAGTCTAGTACATTCAGTTGAGGCAGGACCAAGCCTCTCCCCTCTGTATTGAGGGTGAGCAAGGCTTCCAACAGTAGGTAATGGGCTCCAAAAAGGCAGCTCATGCACCAGGGATAGATCCTGATCCCACTGCCAGAGGCCCCTCAAACAGACCAAGCTACACAACTGTCTCTCATATGTAGAGAACTTAGTCTAGCCCCATGCAGGTTCCACAGCTGTTGGTCTAAAGTTCATGAGTTCCTATGAGCTTGGTTCAGTTGTCTCTGCAGATTTTCCCCACCATGATCTTGACCCTCCTTGCTCATAGAATCCCTCTTCTCTCTCTTCAGCTGGACTCCTGGAACTCAGTCTGGTGCTTAGCTGTGGATCTCTGCATCTGCTTCCATCAGTTACTGGATGAAGGCTCTAGCTTCTCTGGAGCTGTTGGTTGTAGTCTGGTTATCCTTTGCTTTACATCTAGTAACCACTATGAGTGGGTATATACCACATTTCTAATGAGCTCTTATCACATCCACCTGCTCTCCCAAAATGTACACCAATCCAGAGTTTACAAGTAAAATTTTTGTGTTTCAAAAGTACAATAAAACATGTAAATTGTACATTCCCATTTACAATCATAAATTGTGAGAAAAAAATTATAAAGAAGTTAATGAGGAATCACAGACACAGAGATTGCTGAGCACTCTCTAAGGTCCTAAAATATATTAGCTAAAATACAACTTTCTGAAAAGAAGACTCACTATGAAACCTAAAAACCCTAATCACAATTTAAAGAGCATGAGAATTGTGCTGATCATGGCCAGCTGCAGTCCAAGGCACAGTCATCCCTTTACAGTCAGGGCAGGGGTAGGTGGGGGGAAGGGGAGACTCAAAGAAGGATGACAGTGGAAGCCATGTTTGTAGGAAGCCGTCTGCCTCTGCAATAGCCCAGAATGTTCTGTATGGTGACCACTCACTCTGCTTAACCAGAACATGGCCAGCAGAAAATAGCTGATGACTAGGAATGCCCAGTCACTCAACAACGACATCAATCCTAGACACACGGAATATTTTCACACACTCTCAAACCGTGTGGCTGGCGATACATGAACAGAGTCTAATATACCCAAAGATGACCTCTCATGTCACTGTGGGAAAAGATCACTTAATAAATGTGATAGAGTAGCTGAATGCTCCTCAGATAAAAACTGACGGTGAAATTCACAACCATGTAACATGCAGAGATCCTCCCGGGGCGCACTGAAAGGCTTGCATATCCCCACACGGTGTTAAGGGAATCAAAAGCTCCAGCTCCTGTCATCGGCGTCCACAAGGACACTAGGCATCCTGTCACGTGATGTTTTCAAACTTTTTTGATTTTTGCAGACTGAGTGGAAACTTGGCCCCTGTGCTCAGGCTTGCATTTCTAGGTCAGTGCGGTTCACCAATGTTTACATTAACTGTCCACTTGAATTTCCTCTTTTGTGAACTTGCCCATTCAAATCCTTGTCCACTTTTTTCAAAACTTGGTGGTCTTTATCATATTTTATTATTTTAAGATTTTTTTTTTAACTTCTGAAAAACCAGCCCATTATTCACTTCTTGTGAGGCAATTTTTTTTCTTCTACACCACTGTTTATCTTTTAATGTTATAGGAAATACAAACTATGCATAATTTTAAAATTTGCACATCATACTGATTTTATATGTATAACTTGTCGTAGTGCTTGCTTTAAATTGTGACAGTCAATTCAACATTCTCTTCCTTTGAGATCTCTGTTTTGGGTCTTTTTGAACAAGTTTTCCTAATCTTTGGTCAGGAAAATGTTTTCTGCTATCTTATTATGAGGAAGACATAGAGACAAATAACACAAGGAAAGAGGAAGCGAGAATACTTGTAAGTCACCACACAAGTAGGAGAAAATATTTAATTCTATAGACAGTACAAAACAAACGTCAAAATAATAATCTGCAACATCTATGTGAGATCAATATAAACGTATTGTATGTGTTTATATACATACAGTGTATATATAAACATGCTAATAAGCAGTAAGAAAATACAGTGACATGATAGATGGTTGCCAGGATATACGAATAAATGGTCTAAAATAAAGTGGAGAAGACCCTTAACCACATGATAGGAAGAGCAACTTAAAGTCAGTAAAATCAGTCTCTCACCTACTAATTTAAGAAAACCACTAAATCTCTGAAAACAGTCTGTGTGAAACATAATAAGGGAATAGTGCTCAGTCACGGGTGGTGGGACTATATGATAACAAGATATCAAAACACAAAATGCAATTTGGAATGTTTTTGTTTGTTTATGTAATCTTTGCCCAGAAATTCTACTTCTGACGATTGATTCTAATTTGCATATTATTCACTGAAGTACTGTTTGTAAGCTCAAAACACTAGAATTTTCTAAATTATCAACAGGGTGGAAAAATTATTAGACTGCTATACTGTGGAATACTATACAGTCATTAAAAATAGAGAGATTTTACAGAAACTAAAAATAACAGTGAAATATATCATTGTTCTCTGAGAATTTTTTTTAATGAACAGCATACCGTTTTTAAAGTACACAGCATAATGTTTTGATATGTATGCATAGTGAACTGATTACTAGTGTCAAACTGTTTAACGTGTCCATAGTTTCACATTGTTGCCTGTGCCTGTATACACATATGTTGTTGTGTATGGTAAGATCACTGAATATCTCTCTCTTCACAGACCTCAAGTGTAGAATACAGTAGTTTTAGTTACCATTCAGAACACTGTACAGTTCATAATAATCAAGACGTGGAAACCACCAAAGCACTTGTTGCTCACACACACACACACACACACACACACACACACACACACACACACACACACAAATGTGTGCTTGCATGTAGAAGCTAGAAACCACCCACTGGTGTCCTTCCTCAGGGGCTGTCCAGCTTGTTCCTGGGGACAGGGCCTCTCACTGAGCTCTGTCTCTAGTCAGGACAGAGCAGAAGAGCCCCGAGGACCCCCTTGCCTCACCTCTCTGGAGCAGGGATCACAGCACACTGTCCTCATACCCTGCGTTTCACAAGGTTACTGAGGATGGCATTTCCTTGTTTTCAAAGCAAGCACTTCACTGACTGAAGTATCATCTACCCAAACCATTAAAAAAAAAACTGAACTACATATTAATTATTTTTTAAGACATGCAATAATCAGGATTTTCAGCTATTTTCCGATCATTCTCAGTCTGAAAGGCCACACTCCACAGATGTCCTGAGATACGGTCTCCTGACTAAAGTTCCAGAGTGCTGCCACTTTTAAATGTTGGAGTATGTTTCCTGAATTTTTTTTTCTCCCATAGGAGACTGAGGGGTGAAAAAGTTCACAGGACACTGGAGCAGTAAAGATATTCCATGGAAGATAAAAATGTCAACCTCTAAGTCAGTCTGAAAAATCTCATAAAACATGGACCAGCTTACCATTAAATGACCGATGCACAACTTGAAGCAGAAGGTTCTGGAACACATTTCATTAGCACACTTATTTCTTACAATTCAGAAGGACCATAAAGAGCACCTTCTCAATCTGTAATTTAACGCACCACACTGTAACACATCCCTGAACTAAGTTTTGAAGCTTACAAACCTTGTAAGGCTGACTGGCATTTTGTGATTAATTTAAAGGAAAATGCTGTCTCTGCTAAGACTTTATAATATATATAATAAAGAACACACACTGTATGCTTAAACCAGTTTGAGAATTTTGTTACCACTTTAACATCATGGTGTTAATGCATATGTAACTATAAGCTTTTGAACCATTTCTTTATCGTGTCAGATGACAAGAAGGGGTCCTGAAAACTGTCTTATTTATTCACACAAATTAAATAACACCAGATCAAAGGCTAATGTGCTTACCACTGGAGAGTCAGGGTACTGAGGACTAAAGCACCATCTGTGATGGTGTGAAAATGAAACATCTCTCTAGTGAGGAGATTTGGTTCCTTGAAAGGATTTACGCAGAGTGACTTTGTTTCTGTTGTACTCGGTGCTTTATGAGTCTTATTTACAGAATAGAACCTGAAAATGATTCTCACTTTAAGTACAGAAAAGGTAATAAGACAGGAGACAAAAGGAATGTTAAAATTGAGAGGTAAGAGAGGGCCACGACTCCCAAGAACACCCTTTCATGATTAACACTGCAGCTGTAGAGACTGGGTCTTGATTGTTGATTGTTCTCACAGGAGCACTCGGATGATGTGCAGAAACAGATGGAAACAGATGGCCGTGGGGACAGTTGACTCTCCAGGAGCTACAAGGACCCAGAAGAAAGGGGGAAGCAAAGAACCCATTCCCACAGCATTTGGATACGACCCACATATTTATTTTTCATGGCTTTTCTTTAGAATTTTTCCATTGTTATATATTTTTACAATTTGGCTATGTTGTATGTTGTGTATTATTGGAGGAAGTGTGCCATGGCATGTGTGTGGAGTTCAGAGGATAGCTCTGTGGACTTGGTTCTCTCCTTCCAGCTTTACATGGACCAGGGGTTAAACTCAGGTTGCCCGGCAGCAGAGAAAGCACCTTCACCTGTGGAGCCTTCTCACAAGACCTTACCTGTTGAATGAGGCTAAGAACTGCATCATGTGCTCATGTCTATTCTTTTTATGCTTCAGTGTTTGGATCAGAGTGTAAACAGACCACAGGAAAATTGGTTTGCAATTTGAGTCTTTACAAAGTAATAACTTCTACTCCTGACCCCGCCTCCCCAAGGTCAAGGATTGCTTGACATACTTTGCATATATAACCTCATTTCATCCCCCTTGATTTTTTGAAATAAGACCTTTTCATCCCCGTTTTTAAGAGTGGGCTGTGACCCTGGAAGTTTCTAGTTCAACTCTACCATGAAGATCTTCAGTGCTTCATCAACCATGGCACCAAATTGCCCACTGATTGCACTGTAGCTATTTATACACCGTGTGTAGACATCTTTCTCGTCACTCTTTTTTCTTATCTTTGAGAAATTCTTGGCTCCTCACTATTTCTAAGGCATCTGATCTCAAGACGTTATTTCAGCATACTTAGGCTTATTATTAAATATTCACTAAGGGCAAAACAACACTTTGGAAAGTACATATACTTTCATGTTTCAGTCATCTGCTTATGCATGCATATTCTGTATTAAAATATCCACATATTACATCATTATATTTGTCTAAAATTATACTGAATATTTTCCCATCATTTATTTTTTGGCTTAAATGCTTTCAGAAAAAAAAAAAGTCCTTGTTACCAAATAACCAAATGAATGGAGACACATGAACTATGAACCAAAGGCTGAGGGGCCCCAAACTGGATCAGGCCCTCTGAATAGGTGAGACAGTCGATTGACTTGATCTGTTTGGGAGGCATCTAGGCAGTGGTACCAGGTCCTGGGCTCGTTGCATGAGTTAGCTGTTTGAAACCTGGGACTTATGCAGGGACGCTTGGCTCAATCTGGGAGGAGGGGACTGGACCTGCCTGGACTGAGTCTATCAGGTCGATCCCAGTCCTCGGGGGAGACCTTGATCTGGAGGAGGTGGGAATGGGGGGTAGGATGGGGGGAAGGGGAGGGAGGCAGAAAGGGAGAGAACAAGGGAATCTGTGGCTATTATGTACAACTGAATAGTATTGTAAAATTTAAAAAATGCATTGTAAAAAAAAAATAAAAAATAAAAAAATAAAGTCCCTGTTATAATATGCTTACTCCTTGGATAAACAGACATCTATAATAAACTTTAGAGCTAGAGATGTTTATGCCATAAGGGCAGCATCATTTTCTACAGTTAAGTAGCCATTAGTGATGCAAAAGGTAAGTGTATGGTCTCTGCTTTTCCATAAGAGCAATGTAAGAGCTCTTCTACAAACAACAACAACAACAAAATATATGGTTTTGGAAAGAAAGCCAGAGTTCCAGAGCTCTGAGGTGCAGTTCTGTTGGAAAGAAATCAGGCCATTAGACTAAGCAGATAAATGATGCTAAAGGAGTTTTGATGCATAGAAAAAGAATGCCTTACACAATGACTAAACCAACTTGATGGCAAACTGTCTGTGTGCTGTGGAGTCACAGCAACGGTAGTGGTAGTCTTGTCATTTTCCCGAACCTAGGCTTGATGCGCAGTTCTCGGTTGATGGGGATGTGGCAGCATCTGTATATGGGAGGTTCTTCTTACTTTTGCATTGCACACACTGTTTTCAGGAGGGATTGGTTCACCCTCCAATCCCTGAAGCCTCCACTGTCTGAGGTTGCCTGCGATGTCTCGGAGATGTAACTGTGTGAGAGAAACCTCAAAAAAAAAAAAAAAAAAAAAAAACCATGATGCTCCAATAGATACTACTCATTCTAAGGTAGTCTCTTGGGGCTGAAGAGATAGTTGAAGGGTTAAGAGCTCATACAGATCTCACAGAGGATCCAAGTTCAGTTCCCAGCATCCATAGCTGTAACTTGCTTCAGGAGAATCCTGTGCCTTCATTTTCTGTGGGCACCCTCACTTATGTGTGCATACCCACATGTATGCACATGTACCTATACATAATTAAAACATATTTGTTAAAGCTGTCTTGTAACAAAAGTTAGGCTTGGGTAGGAAAGAAAACTCTTCAAAATCCTCATGAGAATAAGGAAGAGTTATTCCCTCAAGAGTGACTATGAAAGTCAACGGACAGTTGAACTTTTTTTTAACATGTGCAAAACACTAACTACTTTAATCATCCCTACATTCATCATCCGTTCTTCTGTGGTCTAGCTGATGTCAGCATTGAAGAGTGAGTAGAGATGCTGGAGGAAGTCATTAAAACCTCAGCACACTTTCAGGCTCTCAGCCGACTGTGTTCCAGTTGAGCCGAGTCCAGGAGACAAGAGGCCAGCTGTGAACAGGAAGCCAGGCTTAGCAAGGTAGCAGACGTCTTAGTTTAACACAAACACATCAGAGCTTCTGGAGGTGACAAAGGGAAATGAACAAAGTCATGCCAAGCTCATCCCAGGGGCATTCCAATAAGCAGGAAATAAAGCCACAAGCCGTGGCCCCCAATGGTGACGATATTCTACACAGTGGTCAGAAGGAAGTTCAAGTAGAGTTCTGTCCTTTTAACCCACTTTGATGTATTTTGATTGTCCAAAGCTGTGTTCCAGAAAATCACGGACAGGATTCTGGAATTTTAGACTCATGGTGAACGTTGCACATGCCTTAACGGGTGCTCTTCTTTAAAGTAGCATTGATCTGATCAAACGAGAGGTGTTTTCTTATATACAAAGAAGTCTGAGTCACAATGAGCAATGGGTGGGGGGCTTAAAGACTTAGCATTTTGCCTGAAATTTACTCTTCATTTATCAAAAGACAGACCAAGCATTGGGAGACTAAGCATTTTTCCCCTTACAATCAAAGTGCAGAAGTCTTTGATGGTAAACAAGACTATAATGAGAAATAGGATACTTCAAGAACACCAAATAATATCTACATAATAGATTACATCCCATCTGAACACTAAAGTTATTGCTTTCTACATGCTAATGGAGGCAAAGGAATAATTTAAAATAATTAAATGTTAAGTTAAGAATGCATGGTTATCATATACACACTTGTGAAAGATTCCCAATTGTCACCTACTGTCCAGATGTTTCAGGAAGGGCACATGAAGGTCTAGTTAAACTACAGGGAAAGGCTGTCAACCAAGTCAGTCTCAAATCCCCAAATTAATTCAAGCCAAGAAAGTGAGAGTAGTGAATTTGGAATAGGTGGAGAGAAAAATGAACAGAAATATGCCTGAGCAGTGAAGTGCATTGCGAGAGTGCTATGAAAATTTCGTGTATGGGTTGGGTAGTCCCAGCCTATTACACATCCAAACAGCTTGGACCTGGTAAGCCGAAGGGACATTGTAGTTTTTGTGGCACCAGGGTGGGAGGGATGAGGAAGCTAAGCCTGTCGGATGAGGGGAAGGATGGCTTAATCCATACATGTTGGATAGAAGTGTAAATTCCTAGCTCAGGTGTGTTGTAATAAGGATCTAACCGATAATGGAATCTAGAAAATGGAAATAAGGAGCAAATTTATGAAACATGGATAAAGGAGGGGCCGAGATTTTGACAGATTAGCCATGGAACCATAATGACCGGAGTAAGAGGGGCCCTATGACCATCCTAGCCTGTGGCAACAGCAAAGCTTTTCCAACAGTGATCTAAGCTTTTCAGCAGTCAAAGTTCCAGAAACGCAGAGACAAAGGTAACTGGACCTTCAACCTTCACAGCAGCAACGGAAGACATGCCTTCTTCAGATGGGGCGCTGCAGCACCTCACAGGCTGACCCCAGGCACAGGTAAGAGCTTTCATCCCCACAACCTCAAGGCAAGGCAGCTCCACAAAGAATGCAGGTAAACCTCCTGGTACCACAGGCTTTGTGGCCAGTTGGCCATAGGATGGGAAATCCTGCAGTGTCTTTCTCTCCTTTCTGCTCCCACTTACCCTCTTCGGCTCCGTCATCCAGGGATGGAGAAAGAGGACAGAACAGAGGCCCTGACTGACAACAGCTCAGGTTTTGAAGGGTTTTCTCTTTCCCTTCCCAGGTTCCCTTCCTGATTTGTCTTATTTTACATCTCATTTGCGTGCACTCAGACACACAGAATTAGCACTGACTTGGTCCTGAGTCATCTCTGCCAGCACCTGCTTTTGACTGGGGATGGGGACTGGATTAAGAGACACCCCCCACACTCCCCCCAGAGACTCCCTGGAGACCGGCAGCAAAGTCACCATGTGTAAGCGAGCTCACTCCAGCACCCAGGTTTCAGCTGCAGGCCGAGGACCAGCTTTGAGACCTTCCACGGCTGGCTGCCTTGGATGACTTTCTGCACTTGTCAGCCTCTCAAGACACTTTGAGAGCTGGGACATATGGTGATATTTTATGTGTACTGAAATGTGATTTTATTTGTATGTTAATAACGTTGCCTGGGGATCAGAGCTAAGAGCAAGCCATTAAGCAGAAGTGTGGTAGTGCTAGCATATGCCCTTAATCCCGATCACAGGTCAGGCAGAGTCTCTGTGAGTTCAAGGACACAGCCAAGCAGTGACCCGAACCTTTAATCTCAGTACCAACCATAGAGACCTGGAGGTCTGTATAGACAGGCAGTGCCAAGGAAGTCATGTGGTTGGGTTTACAGCCAATTCGAAAGCAGAACAGAAAGACAATAAAAAGACAGGACACAGGAAGAAGGTCTCTCTCAGGGTAGGATGGCAGCAAGTGGTAAGATAAGCTATGTGGTGGTATTGTGTCCCCCAAAATATTGTGCACCCTAATAAACTTATCTGGGGTCAGAGACAGAACAGCCACTAGATACAAAGGCTAGAAAATGGTGGCACTCACACCTTTAATCCTAGCATTCCAGAGGCAGAAATCCATCTGTTCAAGGATTCAGCCAAGCATGGTGACTCACGCCTTTAACCCCAGAAAGCAAGCCTTTAATCCCAGGGAGTGATGGCTGAAAGCAGAAAGGAATATAAGGCGTGAAAACCAGAAACTAGAAGCATTTGGCTGGTTAAGCATTTGGCTGGTTAAGCTTTTAGGTTTTGAGCAGCACAGTTCAGCTGAGAGCCATTCAGATATGAGGACACAGAGGCTTCCAGTCTGAGGAAACAAGATCAGCAGAGAAGTTGGCCAGGTGAGGTTGGCTGTGGCTTGTTCTGTCTCTCTGATCTTCCAGTGTTCACCCCAATACTTGGCCCCGGGTTTGTTTTATTAATAAAGACTCTTTAAGATTTGTGCTACAAAGATGGACTTAGCTCTTGGCTGCTGCTCCATCTCTGGGCTTTTAACTCTTTATTTGGCTCTATGTTTCTTATTTAATAAGACCGTTTAGAATCTACAGGGACACTTGCTGGCCGTCTCTCAGATGGCACCTTCAAGTGGGCCCGGAGTTGTAGCTGTAGCCACCTCTCTTGGTTGGCGCTATGGTCTTTGAGTCTCTCTACTTCCCCTTTTGAATTGCCCTGCCCTGTTTTGCAGATAAAAGTTTCTTCTCATTATTCACTCCTCACTGTCTGTCTGCTCCGTTCTTGGAGGGAGGGCAAGATGAGAACCCCAGATAAGAAGAAGCCACATCTCAATAAGAAAACAGCGAACGGGAGGGACCCCAGCAATCTTTTCCACGGGAGGCCTGGAGAACACAGTTGGGGAACCACCGAGAATGGAAATGCTGAAATGACTTTTAGAGTTGCTGTAATTCAAAGAGTGATTACTGACACTCAGTCTTGTCCTTTATAACTGTCAAATAAGAAATGTTGCCGGGCGGTGGTGGCGCACTCGGGAGGCAGAGGTAGGCGGATCTCTGAGTTTAAGGCCAGTCTGGCCGACAAAGTGAATTCCAGGACAGCTAGGACTACATGGAGAGACCCTGTTTCCAAAAAATCAAAAAACAAACAAACGAAAAATAATTTTAATCTTTGTTCTTAGGAGGTTTTTAGACAATTTAACCAAAACGAAATACAAACATAAGTAAAATTAAGTATTAATAAAATATGGAAACTAATAATAAGTTAAGTGCTATTTTTGTCACTGACGGAAAACAAAATGACACAGGAAGTGAGGGAAGCGGCTTAAATGTCACAAAGAGAGAGCAGGGTTCTTGAATTATGGTGTGTGTGTGTATGGGGGCGGGGGATGATGTGAATCAGTCAACTACAGACAGATTGCTGAGCTACAGAAGGGCAGTGTGGAGCAGCAGCTGCACGGAACACCCAGCAGCCCAGCGAGCCTGTCTTTAAGGAAGGCGTGTGGCACACGAACCCGGGGGTGCTGGCCAGTGAAGGAAGCAGAGGCAGCCTTCCCCTGCCTGCTAACATAAACATTACTCGGTTTTTCCAAGGGTGTTGCTCAGTCCTGCCCTCCCAGGGGCAGAGCCCTCCTCAGCACTTTCTGTTCTCTTTTTTAAAAAATAATCATCGGAGTTAACGATTCTTGAAAAAGACCACGTGTCTGAGTCGTTAAAGAACATTTTACAACAAGGGCACTTTTTCAAAGATCTGAAGACATTTACAAATCTACTTTCTCAGCTTTGCAGCTCAGGAAGGTGGGGATGGGGTGGGGTGGGCATTAACAGTAAAACAACTTGAAGCTACTATATAAACCAGCACAGTAACTTCATAGAACGTAGAAAGAATAAACATATGCTTAGGCAGTGGAGCTGAGTTCTAAAGAGCATCCGGCAAATTGCAGTACAAGTATCTGAAACTTGACCTATGCACATTAACTTTTAATATCATACAACATATCAAATATATAGGGTAGGCACTGTCTGTATTTAATCATTATTTCAAAGACAAGAAAGTTAGTTGTACTGTGTTCAAATTGCCTAATTTGTGAAATATAGATCATGTTACTGTCCACCATAGTTACCTATTGATTAAGACACTACTTGTAAGTCACTTAGCACATTGACTGAACCATAAAGAGCTTATTAAGTGTAATATAGTTACGGTATTGGGAGAGAGTCTTCCTGTCTGCTTAAGCATTGCTGGTGGTCTGTGTGATTAGTCCTGTGTTGACTTTTGTAAAGGCTTCTCAGTTCTTGGTGATTTCAGATTGTTAATTTCCTTTCATTATCTTGGAATAAATGTTTTAGGAATTATTAATATCAGTAGTTTTTTAAAATAATAAGTTTTAAATGGCTACAATATATTCCACATCCTAGAAACATTAGCCCAGTTCCAGGAGCTAAAGAAGTCATGTTGTTTAAATGATTTGATTTCTTTACATGGTTAAAAAAAAAAAAAAAAACCAGGAAAACTGGTCCTTTGAAGAACAAGTAAGGAACAAAAACATTCTAAAATGAAAAGTAAGTGTTTGAAGAATAAAGCCACATTATGAAATTTTCAATTCAATTAACTAATATTACTCTCATGGCCAAAACACCACTTCACCTATATAGACTCTTTATAACAGTGTGGGATTTCAAATTAAAATGTTGTAGCATCAAGGGATAGGTTTACTCCTACCATGAATGTCCTGAACAAACTACTATTTATTTTACCGAGGAATTTTGCATGTGTGGAAATATAAGCCCCGCAATCTGTCACTTAGGAAAGAGCAGGAAGACACACCAGTCTTCTTGCACTGTGATAACACTGTCCTGTTGTTTGTGCCCACTGATAACTGGGAAAGCTCTTGAGTGGCTTCTGACAAGAATTCTGTTGCAGAAGATATGAAGCACAGAGAACATTGTTGGATAGTAAGTTGCAGGAACAAGAAAGTATGGGCATGCATGCACTGTGTTATATTTCCCTATTAATTTCTGCCACTCAAATTCCCCAAGAATTCTCTCAACAGTTAATCACTAAACGCACCCTGACCTTAAACAACAATATGTAGAGCTAAAGTGCAACCTTCAACTCTTGCAGAATTCGTCTTTAAACGCTTCCTCTGGAAAACACACAGCTCAATGTGCTAAGATTGTCTCCGATAATAACCACAACAGGATTGTAACAAACCCATATTTAAAAACCAAATAAAGTCTTCCGTGGGGGTGGTTCACCACTTCCCCCCTTTTTTAACATGCAGGAACTAATTTAGCTGAGAAGATAAAAGCAAGAACTGCCTACAGATGTGTAAGGAAACCAAATCCTCAAACATAAAATCCCTGAGTGCCAGGGTGGTCTGGGCAGTTTTCTGAAAAAAGAACCCTCTGTTACTTACAGCATCACAGGTGGAAAGTCAGGTACCTAAGGCCTGCAGATGTATGGAAGCCAACAGCAGAAGGAAGAAAAATCACCACAGTATCAGTTTCAAACAATATGTATTTTCCAACTGTTCTACTATTTACCCACTTTCAACCTAATGCCAATGTGTAGACACTAAAAAGTTTGAGCACAAGCTGAAAGGCTACTCTCAACAATATCAGAAGAATAAGAATATTATAAGAATATAATTTATAATATAATATATAGTATTATAATTATATAAGAAGAATATCCCAGAGTTTCTATTGGAACCAAACCTTCCTCTTTCTTTCACAGAAAGAAATCATGAAATCCCATCTCATCTATAAACCTTTCCTTCAGAAAGCTGGCTATTTGATCCACACACAGGTGGTCCAGATGTGTGCATAGGACTGAACCTTCCAACTGAAAGCTCCATAAAACATGTTAGTTCCTATTCTTTCATTGCTTCCTATGTCACCTTTGAACCTGCTCAATTTGTGTGGACATCAGCAAATGATAAACTGCAAAAGCATTGGACACAGTCTGATTTGTTCAACACACACACACACACAGACACACACGTACACATGCATGCACGCGCACACACGCACACACAAAAACAAACCCTAATAGTATCCTCAGAAAAGAGCTGTCTATAGTTTCAATAAAATAATGAGTGATACATGTACAAATACATAAAGGGCAGATTCTAGCCCTCTTTTGGCTTTCACATGTTTGTATAAGTCTATCATTATTGTATGCTACATAGATTTTTCTTTTTCAAAATAAATGAACTCAAAGTAGTAAATCCTAATTTCCTCTAAATAAAAGCTTAATTTTTTTTAAACTGTTGTTTCACTAGTGAAGCTTACATGCTTTGGCACAATTTGGTAACATAATTTTTACTCCTGTATTTGTCACAAACTCCTTTTGAAAGATAAAAGGAAAATACCAAATGGAGGGGAAATGTGTGTGCAGGATTTGGTAACATGAGAGCACACACGCAGAAGTGAGGAGGATATTGTCTCCTTTCTCAGAACTCCCCTGTAGCTGCAATGACTTCATGACCTCCAGAGCTGTAGTCTCCTCTACATCCTTCATAAACACTTCAAAGAACTGGATTCCTACGGTCTCTCAAAAGTTTGCTCTTTAATCTATGTGTTTTGTTTCTCTGGTCCTCACTCTCTGGGCATACATTTGCCTTAAAAAAAAAATGTTTTAGGAGGTAACTTGTTAAGCAAGCATTCTGGGACTCTCAAATTGTGCGAACTTTCTGTCTCACGGAGGTTTTGGTTCTAGGTATGAGTCTGTGGTTCACCTAAATATTTTCTTAAATGATGGGAGAAAGTCGCTGTCAAACTCGGTTGCTCCTCTACACGGAGTGACTTCGACTCTGCAGTGTTAACGTGGGTGGTTTTGGCCATCACTATGTTAACTGAGCCTGACACAGTCAGACTGTCTGGTCTTCACACTCATATTGCTTTGGTTCTGTCAACATAAGTGACTGAGAAAAAGTAGGTCATTCTTCTGTCCTTAATTTTATTCCCTCTCCTTTGTCAATGGGAAAATTTTGTCTGGAGAAGTAACAAACTATCCATTTGGGCTTCTTCCAGAACTAGAAAGAGAGTTAGCCACTAAATCATAATGTATTCATTTTCTTATTCTGATAAACTCTAAGCAGAAAAAAAAAAAATTCTATTCTGCACAGCACTAGATCTTCCTGGATTTTTAATGATCACAAATTCATCCCCTCCCTATACCCACAGCTTTATCACATAACTTTGTAGATCATTTAGATTAGTGGTTCTCAACCTTCCTAACGCTGTGACCCTTTAATACAGTTCCTCGTGTTGTGGTCACCCTCAACCAAAATATTATTTTCGTTATTATTTCACAACTGCAATTTTGCTATTGTTATGAATCATAATGTAAATATCTGTTATGCAAAATATCTGATATTTGACCTCTGTGAAAGGGTCGTTTGACCTCCCCCCCAAAGGGGTCACGACCCACAAGTTGAGAACTGCTGCTTTAGATCCTTTCATCTGTTAGAAGAACCTATTTCTCCACCCCTTAAAACTGACTTGGTGATGTCCATCTCAGTACTGAATGGTGTTTTTGCTAATGTGACACAAAGATAGAATTGAAAATGTTTTGTGCTTTGAGCCTTCCTTGCCTTTTTGATGGTCTGGGAACTGTTAGCTACCACGTGGATGAACTGTGAAAAAGAGTGAGCCAAATAGGAGCTGGCCTGCTGAGAAATGTGTACAGCCACGTAAACACATATGCTGGATGGTAGAGAAAGGTGTTCTAGGTGATGAAAGGCATGTAACCCAGTCCTGTCACCCCAGACAACAATGAGCTAGCCTGAAGACATGGAAACAGAGACATGATGACCTGTGCCTCTCTTAAAATACCAGCTGGCAGCATGCATGGGGTGAGGCCTAGAATCATGAAAAGAAATCCCTGGATATTCTCAGCCTAAATGACCGACACCTAGCATCATAAGCCAATTCAAGCCACTAAGTTTGATACGATTTGTAGCCAAGGAAAAGATGATTCCACGAGAAGGGAAATGGGACTCACTTGTTAAAGAGAGGTCCACCTTCTCAACATGGGTTTGGATTTTATTTTTCTGGAAATAAATATTTGCTTTGGCAAATGTTTGCCATCAGCATGTTATGGATTACTAATAAGTGTGTTTAGAGTTTCCATTAGTGCAGTTAGCCAAAAGAAAACGTAGCGTGGAAAAACTCATCCACCTTTGACCAGAGAGTGAAAGAGCAGAGGCAACACTATCAACTCATATTGCCTGTGCTCAATCTAAGGATGCTAAAGCATGCCAGAGATGAATCCCTCAGGCTGATACATGTGGGAAGAAGTAATAGACATGGAGAGCACAAATATTTCTAACACTTTCACAGCTGGAAATTATCATTGAGAGAAATGAAGATGTTGCTAGGATACCAAGAATCACACACAGGAAAGTAGAATCAATGAGAGCTTAGGGAAATCTAATTTGACTACCCAATACTTAGATCTTAGAGAGGTCCAATACTTAGATCTTAGAGAGGTCCAATACTTAGATCTTAGAGAGACCTAATACTTAGATCTTAGAGAGATCCAACTCTTAGATCTTAGAGAGACCTAATACTTAGATCTTAGAGAAGCCCAATACTTAGATCTTAGAGAGACTCAATACTTAGGTCTCTTTCTAACAACCTAAAAAAAGGTTCTATTCATCAAGATTCTAAGGATTTGTTTTACTTTATAATTATCCCTTGAAATCCTCATAAATGTATAAGAAAATAACTTCTGTAGATTTTAAACCTAGCCTGCCGCAATGACCCTGGGAAGATACCAGCAGTATTGAAAGTGCTACGCATCCGTGCAGAAAGCTTAGGGCAGCTGCTAGAATGAACTCTCTTGGTCACCTCCTCCACTGCACAGGAGAGGAAGCTGACTTCTGAAAGAAGACACAGGAAGCGATCTGGGTTTCAATACCTAGAAACAGACAAAGTGCCTGGAGTCAAGAATTACAAAGAGGTTGCTTGACGAACAGAATCTCATTTACTCAGACATGAAGTATACATCTTTTTCCTCTAAAGTAATCACTTTTCATTGATTCCTGGGGGCAAGGTGAAGAGGTGAATGGAAATTAAGCTAATTTCGTCCTCTTCTGAGCCCCTTAAATAATGGCCCTCTCTGTTGTGGAAGCACTGGCTTCCTTGTAGGATTACACTCATTTCAGAACACATGCTGCACCTTCTGGGAGACACAAGCCATGCAAAGGAAAGACTTATATGCTATCCATTCATGAATACACAAGACAAGTATTATACATTATTTTTAGTAGTCATTAATATTCTTTTGATTCATTTTAGCTAGCATATGAACAAACAAGTTCTTGAATATTTACACAAACAACAAATACCTTAAGGGGATGAATTAAGTTAATGAGCAAAATTATTTTACTTTAAGAATGAAGAAAGAGAGAGAGAGAGATCTGGGATATAGTGTTTAAATCCTTGAAAGATGAGGTAAGAAGTGGGTTGTTCAAACAGTCTCAGATCCTTAGGCTCAGGGTCATTAGTTTCATAAAGGATCACAAAGACATCTAGCTTAATGGCTTCCAGGCTAAGGAGCTTCTTACAGGTTAGTAAGGAAAACCTTCCCTTTGAAATGTAACACATTTTAAACCTCTCTCTGGTGTTGACTTAAAGGCATTCATATATATTTAATAATCTGCATTAAATATGTATCCAAGATAAAGTAGGTGTACTAAGTTGTGTCTGCACTGTTTTAAAGAGGGGGACTTCCTCCTGGCATCCACCTGTTTTACCTGGTCCTCTGTGATACATGATTTCTCATCATTTCTTCTTGAACTGTTTGGTCATTTTCTTCTTCCTTGGGAAAAAAAATCAAGTATGTCACGAAATTAATAATACAAATTCATACCTGAGAATTTGTACCTCTGAATGAGAGGAAGGGACAATCTCTGAAAGTCTCTAAAGATTAATTAGAATCTTAATGTAAATGGAACCATTTTAAAACACAAAATGGTCATTTGAATTCCTCACAATAGTTACAAATATCCATTTCAAATAACATAAAAGCAAGATACAGGAATTGTTTGGTGCATTCTTTATCACTGTAAAATGACAACTGCCAAATCTTTTGATTTTGTCCTCGGAGGATAAATTCAAAGACTGAGTATTCTGCCTTTGGCATTATGAGATGATACAGTGTTCTCAAATACATATACACCCTTCTAAAATGACACAGAGCAGATTTAAATGGGTATGAATTAAAGGTTAACAACAAGAATTAGTAAAGCTTTGTGCTTCAGATTGCACCTCTAAGGATATTTTAGGATGTGTTGCCTTTGAAAACTCTGCCCTTTGGAGATAGTTCCCTTTTTTTTCTAGCATTCTGATTTTCGTTCACCTTTCCTTTCAAGGGGCATTCCAGAACTACCTCTCCACTGTGGCTACACTTTAACACTAGATCTAACAGCAGAAATTACTTTTTCACCTTATCTAAACATGGGTACATTCTGAATAAGTTAATTTTATTTTTCTGCTGTTGTGAAAGTTTAATCAAAATGTCTATAGACACATTTCTAAGTTATCTCACCCATATGTAGATTTGAAGAGTTTATCCTCTGCCACAAGTATAGATTTGAAAATTACATTCACAAATCCTTTAAAAGAGCCTATTACACTTCATCTTGAATAGCTACAGTTTATTGGAACAGCAAGAAGTACGACTATCTCTATCTGCATATATACTGAAAGTAAATAATCTGAAATTTCTATTTTCCTAGCAATTTAGTACCATATTATACTACATTGCAACTGCTGAAAATTCAAAATATAACCTTCCACATAGTTCCAGAGTTTTCTAAAATAGTATTTTCAGTTAATAACTTGAATTTTGAAAAACACCAGCCAGCATGTGGCATCAAGCTCTTAACAACCGAAAGTCACAATTTCTCCTAATACAGCTTTAATGGAAGCCAAATGAAGTTGTAATAAAAGAAATAAAAAGGAGATGTAAGAGAGAAGGAACAGTAACAAAGAAAAAAAAAGAATGGCTGGGGTCTGAAGCAATGGCTTTGGCGTTAAAGGTAGGCTACCCTCACAGAGGACAGGAATTTGGATCTCAGGACCCACGTCAGGCAGGTCACAACTGCCTCTAACTCCAGCTGCAGAGGGATCGTGATACCTCAGTCCTCTGCAGATGTGTAGGTATGCACACACACACACACACACACACACACACACACACACACACACACACACCTACACATAATTAAAATTAATAAAAATAAATCTTTTAAATAAAGTGTGGCATTGTGGGGCACGACAGGACTTAATCCCTGAGGCTTCTCTGCAGTAAACAGATGAGAAGCAAATCCATTCTGCACAAACATGGCTTATACAGACACTGCACAGTGACAAGTAGAGGCCACATTAGAGGAACTCAAACTCTGACCAATCAGAGGGCCACAGGCTCCATGCAAAAGCATTCAATGAGCACATGCTGACTTAGAACTGTCTTCAGAGATTGTATGAACCGTATATCTTCATGATGGAGCTATGATCATCTTCAGATAATATGGACTATTTTATATGAGAAAATTAACAAGGAGAGCTGTAGCATTAGAAGTCATCTATAACAAGGAACCTCTGAAAAGTCAGATTTCACTATTTTACTTTTGCAATTTGTGACTTGGAGAAATTTTTTAATTAAAAAAAAAATGATTGTGTTCGAGGGGATGGCTCAGTGTACAGTCACTTGTTCTCAAGCATGACACCAGTACCCAGGAAATAAGTAGACACAGCTGTGCATGCCTATAATCAAGCCAACCTGAGAGCTCACTTTCCAGCCTTCCCAGCCAGACCAGCTTCCAGTTTAGTGAGAGATCTTGTCTTTAAGAAATAAAGTAGACAGGAACAGGGAAAGGCACCTCAAGTCTTGCTCTGGCCTCTGCCTGCATGATCATAAATACACCTCACAAACACACACACACGCACACGCACACGCACACACTACTTGAAACCCAACTGAATGAACTAGAATATATGTAGATTGCCCTGAGGAATATTTAGTTCATCCTTTCTTTCTGATGTATGCCTTAAAAGTTGTTTTGTGATAAAAAATGCCTGACCTAGTGGAAAGGAAGGTTAGCTGTGATCCCTATAGCTATCTTAGTGCCAAATGACCACCCTGTTTCAGATCAAGTTCCTCTTTAAAATAAGTACCCAATTAAATTGTCACAGAATGGTGGGGCAGAAAGGGCAGGTGAGAGTGGAAACAAAGAGAAGGACCGGAAGTCTTAACTGTCCCTTTTCCTAGTGATCTTACACATTTAGGGCACATCTTCTGTTCCCTTCCAGCAAAACAGTCAGTGCTATTACTGAAGGGTCATTTCATCTCTGCACGTCAGTGTGCAGCAGCTACAGAAAACACTGCCAGCTGCTTGTTTGTTTGTTTTTAAAGGAGGAAAAAACTCAGAAGTTCTAACAACCATTTTTATTCTAAAATTCTCACTCCTTAGTCTTGCAACCAGCCTAGAGCATTACACTCAACTACAGATTACTTCCACTACTTAAGCATTCTAGAGAAAATCCGAGGGCCAGGGGAATAGAACCACCATGATACTGGTCTCTGACTTTGGATAGGATCCAAAGATCACCTGCTGGTCCTGTGGTGGGCGTGGAAGCAATTCCTTCCCCAGCACTCATTTTACAAGTTCATCATTCTCTAGAAGAACTCAATCATAAGTCCTCAGAGTCATACACACACACACACACACACACACACACACACACACACAAAACCCAGAAACCACAAGGAGAATCTACCCCTATTCTCTGCTTTCTCCCTAGACACACTGGTATTCAAATTCAAGCAGTTTCATCTCTCAGGTTCTGGGAAAGAAATCTCTAACTATACGCTCAAGTCTACCAGCTTTCACCCCAGACCCCAAGTTCTACAAATTACTTAGGGATGCTGCCTCATAAATTATCCACTTCCTATCCTATATCTAAATGACTCCATTAGTTCATTCCTCATCTGGTATTTCCTAACAAGACTATCTTAACTCCACATTTTCGATTTCATCTCATATTTTCCCCCTTCCCACTGTAGCCAACCTTCATGAAAGGATCAGGTGTACTTATTGTCTTCTCCTTGTCTGCAAAGCCTCCTCTCTCCTTTAGTTCCCTGAGTCTATATCTACTGTCAGGTCTTTAATAACCTGCTAATTGCTCAGCTACTGGATGTCTTCCAGTTCTGACTTTCCTGATATTTAATTTAGGTTAACTTGCTCCACCAAATTGCCACACATTTGGTTTCTGTGATGACATTCTTTTCTGACTTTTATTTCTCCAGTTGCTCCCTTTCAAAGATGTTGTGAGTCCCCTTCCTACCAGCACTTGCCTTTAAAGGTTACCATGCTTCCTATCTCACCATGAGTTACCTCTTCTCTACCATTCTCTTATAATCTTCTGGTGGTAATGGCCTCCTACACATCAGCATTCTTAACCTTTTAGTTCACAATCCACATCATTAAGAATCAAATATGTCCTAGGGAGAAAATCATTTTCTTGCTCATTGAATCTCAGGCAACTAGCATGTACTGTGTGTGTATTAACAAATATTTGTATAATGAATGAAGTAGAGCTACACTTTTTTTACCCTAGACCTTAGTTTTAAGGTCCAAAGTGGCTTACCATGCTGTCTACTCTCCATTTCCACTTAGATGTTGCTCGCTCACATGTCTCAAGCATGTACTCTACCCTAACCTTATCTTATTTCTGCAAGTCACCTTGTGGTGTTGTGACAACAGCCGTCCAGCTGCTGAAAGCGAAGGTGGATGTCCAGCATCCAGGTGCTGGTACGGTGATATTCTGTGCTCAAAAGGTTAGCAACTATAAACAAAATGTATAAGGTAAGAGTGTTTCAGAATTCTGTGATTTGTAAAGTATACAACTCTTGAAAATATGTTCATTTTTACTGATGTTGTATCTCATAGATACCATTAACTGACACTTTCCTATATTTAAATATCTGCCTTCAGACCTATGAGGAAATCCTGTCATAATTACACAATTCTTCCATTTTCTAAAAAAAAAAAAAAAATAGGTGAGTTGCCTACTCCTTCTGGAGGCCCTGGATTTTGTCCTTCCCTCCTTAGTGTCGGGAATTAGAAAGCTCAGAGTGGAAGGCATAGCACAGAGACACAGGTAACACTCACTAAAGCTTGCCTACATGTAGACACTGTCACTCACAGTACAATAAGAATTATTGTAAGCTGTAGGACAATGATCTAGCTCAGTGCATAAAACTGCTTGAGTATACATGAGGAACCAAGTTTGAATCCCTAGGACCAATGTTAAGACCAGACCTGTACAAAAACATTGGTAATCACAGGATGCCTGTTGGAAATGGGAGTAAAAATGGGGGCTTTCCTGGAAGCCTGGTATATGTGGTGGGAAAATAATAAAGGGGCCCCGCCTTAAACAAGGCAAGGACATTGAGAACATTTAAGCTTGTCATCAGACTTCTATATTAATATGGCATCCATGTGCCAGCACACACACACACACACACACACACACACACACCTTGAACACATACACATCATATATACACAAATTAAAAAAATAAGAATTACTTGATGATTTCTTTGTTTCATCTAAAATTTAGTTGGCTGCTAAATATAAGCACAGCACCAGGAAGAAAGTAATTACTGAATCAATAAATTTAGATAGATGGTACAAGTTAAAAGTTCAGTGGGTGAAATTTTCACAGTTAAATGGATCAGTGAATTAAACTGGAAGTTTTCATTCTGGAACACAACTGTGTGTCCTTTTTGTTTGTTTCTTTGGTTGGTTGGTTGGCTGGTTGGTTGCTTGCTTTGGTCTGGTTTTGCTTGCTTCTATTTACTGATTTTCCAAAAGGGTTGCTAAGCTTATCATCTTTAAACTTAATAAAGAAAGTATAAGTCAGAAAGTTATTTAATAAGCATGTGCGTTGTTAAGACTGAGGTAAGCACACAGTAAGGGATGTAGCAGGACAATGTTACTCCATTGTTCTCCTTATAAAACAAGAGTTGTCATTTCTCTCTACAGTTGGGAGCAAATCTGAAGAAGTATTATGCTCAGTTTCTACAGGACATGTTTTACAAATAGAAGAAAAAAGTGAAATAATAATCAGTCCTGAATTCCTTACCATGGGGATCCCTAGCATGGACACTTTCCAGGCCACTGTCTAATGCTCTTACATGCAGTCTTCATACTGCTGCTCAGACTTCCCAGGTCTTTCTTACTTGCAGCCCCATCCTTGCTGTCCGTCTGCAACACTCTCCTCAGACCCTCACAGCCTCTTCCTCATGTTCATGTCTCTGTTCAAGTGCTGCCTCATGGTGTGATCACCTGTGATTACTCTTCAGCTACTGGTCAACCTCTGTATTTAAGGTAGTCTGGGACTGTTTGACTTTAGGTCTGGTCCTCCTTCATCTTTGTTGAACTGTTTAATAGTGGGGCTGACCAATACAGACTACATTGCCAATGTTGGCATGCCATCTGGGTTCCCACTGTATGTGGCCAATTGTAGTGCTAATACTCCCAGTTAGGAATTTCTCCTCGTCTTCACTGGACTCTGTGACTAGAGTGTCTGTATTGACTCTGTGGTTCCAGGTTCCTTCAGATAATGTAGTCCTGAGAATCTGGTAATCTGACCTTTCCCCAACAACTTGGTTGTAATAATGACTTTTTACTCTTGGTAATCTCTGGGAAGTCTTGCTGTCTTCTTTGACTCTTTTTAATCTCATTGTGTGTGTGTGTGTGTGTGTGTGTCTGTGTGTCTGTGTGTGATATGTATGATATGTGTGTGTCTGTGTGTGATATGTATGATGTGTGTGTGTGTGTGTGTGTGTGTGTGTGTGTGTATCCTGTTTAATACAATCTTATCACTGTTTTTTTCTCTTCAGAGTCTTATCATTATCTTTTGACCTGGGTTGGGGTTGGGGGGAGAGCATTGCCTGTGCTGTTAGTGCTACTGTGGCATTCTTGCTTTACCTTTATAGAAGAGAAGATCAAAGAGAAAAGACACTGTGTTTTTTATCACTGCCTCCCTAGAAGTGAACACAGTGCCTGGAACCTGGCACTTGCTCAATAACACTTCAAGCTACACAGATATGCACATGCTTCTGTAGCTATAAGCAATTGTAAACAATGACCTCAAACTAATCATTTTAATTCTGAAACTAGCAAAAGGCCATTCTTCTTGTTTTTCTAAGGTAGATAGGATTTTTTAAAATTTAAGAAGAGGGTAATGGAGCTGGAGAAATGGTTCATAAGATAAGAGCACTGGGTACTCTTATGGACAGAGGACCAACACCTACAGGGTAAGACACTGCTGTCTGTAATACAGTACCAGTAGATTAGGGAATAACTAAACTGTTGGGGAATGCTATTTCAAGGTGTGTTACTTTTGTTTATGGTGCATTTATTTAACTCTATTGAAGCTGTGTTACTGTGCCTGTCTAAAACACCTGATGGTCTAATAAAGAACTGAACAGCCAATAGCAAGGCAGGAGAAAGGATAGGCTGGGCTGGCAGGCAGAGAGAATAAATAGAAGGAGAAATCTGGGAGTGAAGAAGTAGCCAGAAAAGGAAGAGGACATCAGGGGCCAGCCACCCACCTACACAGCAAGCCACAGAATAAGAAATAAAGTAAGATATACAACAATAGAAAAGGAATCGCCCAGAGGCAAAAGATAGACGGGATAATTTAAGTTAAGAAAAGCTGTCTAGAAAGAAGCCAAGCTAAGGCCCAGCACTTATAATTAAGAATAAGCCTCCATGTGTGATTCATTTGGGAGCTGGGTGGTGGGCCCTCAAAAGAGCTAAGAGTATAAACACTAAACACAAAGCATGAAAAGATTCTTATAGACCATTTAGTAAAGACTTATCATTGGATAGGTTAGGCACCTGGGTTATTCAATGGATAGCTTTCCTTTTCAAAGGCTTTCAGTATAAAGAAAGTATCAGGACTGGACTCTGATCAAAGTATTGACTCTACCACCAGTGTTCTAACATGAATATAAACAATGCAAACTGAATGCAACTTTAGATTATTCTGTTATGTGAAATAAGTCAGACTCAGACAGACAAACCACATGCCGCGGTGCTTTGAATAAGAATAGCACCTTTAGGCTCACTTATTTGAATGTTTGTTCCTCAGCTGGTGAACTGTTTAGGAAGGACTAGGAGGTGTGGCCTTGCTGGAGAAGGTGTGGCACTGGTAGTGAGCTTTGAGGTTTCAAGAGCCTAGGCCAGGCCCAGTCTTGCTCTGTCCCTGCCTCCATCTTGTGGATCAGATGGGACATCTTAGCTATTGCTCCAGTGCCAGTCTGCCTGGCTGCAGCCATGTGCCCCACCTTAATGGTCATGAGCTAACCCTCTGAAACTGTAAGCAAGCCCTCCATTAAATGTTTTCTTTTATAAGCTGCTTTGGTCACGGTATCTCCTCACAGCCATAGAACAGTGACTAAGACAGAAGTTGGTACCAGGAGTGGAGTATTGCTGTGACAGGCCTGACCATGCTTCTGTTTGGGGCTTTGGTTCTTTGGATTAGGAGAAAGCAGTTGAATGCTGTATGCAGAGAGTTATGGGCCATCCTAGTAGGAGCATGGAAGATAGTAGGGCTGAGAGAGATGTGGACTGTGGAGGCCCAGGTCAAGTTGGTTCACAGGGGAACAATAGTAACTTCCCTAGAAACCATTCTTGTAATATTTGGGCTAGGAATTTGGCTACACTCTGCCCTTGTCTTTAAAAAAAAAAAAGAAAATTTTCTGTAGGCTGAATTAAGGAGTTTGAGGCTAATGTTGCTGGCAAAGATTTCAAGACATTTTAGGATTGACTCACATAGTTTTTGCTGATCATTCTTATACAGAAAACAATGAAAAAGAGTAAGTGGGGCAAAAAAATACAAAATGCAATTTGGGGAGAAAAAGAGCACCAGGAAATCCATGCCCAAGGAGATAAGTTTAATTTAAAGAAAGGCTTAAAGAGAAATGGAATGAAGAGAGGGGTATAGCCTCAGGACAAGATCCCACCTGGGTAATCTCAGAGTTTGTAAAAGAGAAAGTTTATGCAGCAAGGGAAACTGTCTACAAGTCAAAGCTAATGTGATCTAATTCAAGGAGGGGACCAGATACCATCCCCAGCAAGTAGAAGAATTTGGCATCTTTGGTCACGTGGTTCTGGCTTCATCAAGAACGACACAGTAGTAAAAAAGGTTGTGGAATCTTCCTCTATGGTTACAGAAAGCTGCTGAGGCCAGGTTTGTGGCAGGGGAGGACCTGTGTGGCATCCTAGAGAGGCCTTTGCATGAAACCATGAAGGTGAAGCATGGAATGTGTTGGTAATGGCAGAGCTGTGGGATATCTGCCAAGGAGGGTGGTCAGTAGAATGTGGAACTAGCCTGAGAGGGAGAAGTGTTTTGCAGTCAACAAAGCTGAAAGGGTAAAGGACCTGAAGAGCCATCTGTGTCAGGATTTAAAGATTTTCCTGTAGAAGAATTTCTAAATGGTTTTAATAAATAAAACACACAGAGCCAGAAATTTGGGTTAAAGTCTAAGAGAAAGATCAGAGGAATAGGACAAACCAAGAGCTAATCTCACCTCACCAACTCTGCAGCTTCCAAAGAGAGCTTCTTCCTGTATGCTCACCTTTATATGCCTTTTCTGTTCTGCCCTCTCATTGGCTCTCTTAGCCCAGCCACATCATTTCTCCTTCCTACACAGCTCTGTCACTTTCTGTCTGTCTGTACAGACCACCAGACCTCTAGGGTTAGTACTGGGATTAAAGGCATGTGTCACTGTGCTTGGCTCTGTTCCCTAGTGTGTCCTTGAACACACAGAGATCCTGCCTGCTAAGAGATAGGATTAAGGGCATGTGCTACCACTGCCTGACTTCTTTGTTTACTTATAATGGCTGGCCTTTTTCCTCTGATCTCCAGGAAAGCTTTATTAAATTTATTTTAATTTATTATTAAAGCGCAAATAAAATGTCACCACATTTCCCTGCTGTGTGTTTGTCTTGCTTTGACCCAGTACTTCATCACCATGTCCCCTCTCCTGCCTTTTGGAGTGGTAATGTATATTCTGCACATGTAATTTTCCTTTTGTTTTTACAGGGGTTACAGTTAAGAGATTACCTGGCGTTTCAGAAGAGACTTTTGATTTTGAAACAGTGTTGAGACTGTGAAGGACTATGGGGACATTTGAAATTGGACTGAATGCTTTTACTTTAGAATATGGCTACAAGAGCAGAATATGGTAGTTTGAATGATAATGACTCCCATATGCTATACATTTGTATGACTGGTTCTCAGTTGGTGAACTGTTTAGGAAGGATTAGGAAGTGTGGCCTTGTTAGAGGAGATATATCACTGGGGATGAACTTTGAGGTTTCAAAAGCCTAGGTAAGACCCAGTCTTGCCCTCTCCCTGCCTCCACCTTGTGGATCAGATGTAAGTTCTCAGCTAGGGCTCCAGTGCCAGTCTGAAGCCATGCTCCCCACCATGATTGTCATGGACTCCTTCTGAAGCTGTAAGCAAGCTACCAATTGGATGTCTTATTCTATAAGCTGCCTTGGCCATGGTGTCTCATCACAGCAATAGAGCAGTAGCCAGGACACATGCTTTCACTCATATGCAGATTCTAGATTTAAGTGCGCTTTTATGTGTGTGGCGGGGGGAGTAGAAAGTGGATTATGAGAGAGGAGGAAGGGGTTTTAAATGAGGGATAAGGATGAAAAAGATATGAGAGCACTAGAATACATGTGACTTGAGGGCAGAAAGTAGTGGGACCAGCAAGAGGAGGGCAGAGGGGATGAGGAGGGTAGTGGGGGAAATGGATGAACAGTAAAAAGTAAAATGAAATATATCAGGACCAGGAAGATATATTTTGGCTCAGTCATCAAAGTGCTTGCTAAGCAAGCATGAAAATCTGGGTTTAGTTCCTAGAGCCCACATAAAAACTTAGATGCAGTGGTGTATACTTGTAATCCCAATGCTGGTGATGCAGAGGCAGGTAGATGTCTGAGATTTGGTGGCCAGACAGTCCAGCCTACTTGGTAAGTCCAGTGAGAAACCTTGTCTCAGAAAGCAAGATCAATAGCCCCTGAAAATCTGAATCTATGAAATATTGAATAACTTCTATGGCTACTGGTTAACACAAGTTTCATTTACTTCAGGTCTGATCCAACGTGCCAAGAAGCAGTACGAGGGGACACTGGATTCTGTTTCATCATAAACTGGATTGATTTGGTGTTAGCTAACATGAGCAATATCAAGAATTTTTTTTAAAGTTTACTTTAAAAGGGGTCTTTGTATGCATTCTTTAAACCTACTTGTTCAATTTTTTTTTTTTTTTTGAACACTGCTGCTTCTACTTTTGAAATGAGGAAACAAGTTGGCATGTGATCTGGAATGCTATGAGTTAGCATTAATAAAGTCATGTCGCCCTTCTCAGCAGACCGGCAGAGAGCACTGCAAACAGCCCCTCACCTCTCTTCGGTGCTCCTTCCTTCCTTCCTTCCTTCCTTCCTTCCTTCCTTCCTTCCTTCCTTCCTTCCTTCCTTCCTTCCTCAGAAACTCCACATTTGAGTCTGGCTCAGCACTTGAAAAAAAATCCTGCACACTCCCCTTTCCTCATTTTCTCACTTTGTTTCTTTGTCAATGGGAATGCAGTTTCATGTCAATGACCAAAACCCTAGTTGTATAAACTTTCCTTTCTCTGTAAAACAGTCTTCCCAAGGTTCTTAAGATCAGTCAACTGCACTTTATATTTTACTTTGGTGCTGCAGTCCAGTTTTAGCTCTAGATTTACTTTATATTTTCTTCTCACAGTGTCAAGCATGTGCAATGTTTTGAATAATAATGGGGAAGAGGAAAGAAAATTAATTCTATTAGCCAGAAATAGTGACACAAGGTTATGGTCTTATAGCACATAGGAAACAGAGACAAGGGGATTACTTATTGTGAAGCCAGTCTGTACTACAATAGTGAGTGTCAGGCTAGTAAGAGTCTTTCTCAAGAAAAACAAAACAGCAACAAAAATCCTGCCTTCTTTGAGTTTATAACTAAATAGAGGAGATCCAGGCAGTGAAAATGGATGGCACTTATGGCGGATACTATGAGGGAGAACTGATGTGTGATGAGGAAAACCAATAAAAGAGACCTCGTGAGATTTAGTAAAAGAGGCGCCTTTCAGAATTCATAGTTGGGTCCTTAGTCTTACTGCATCTATTGGACTACTTGAAGAGTACCCTGCTAACTCTCTTCAGTTTCTCAACTCTATAGGATCTGTCATGGATCTTATTTGTTGGGACTGTTCTAAGAATGTTGCAAGCACTTAAAGTGATGTGTTCAGTCAGCAAAACCCTAGATGGATACATTTGGTTTGGTTTTCAATGAATGTCCTGAGTTCTCTTTTGTCCTAAACTAGACACTTCTGACTGAGACCTTGGGTTTCAATGAACACTGAAACTATGTTTGCTGCTGCCAGGCCTTCGCTCAGGATAAAACTCAGGAGATAACAACTCCATTTCTTCTAGTTTTTGTTTTCAATCTGTGAGGGAATGACTGGGCAGTATTCTATTAATGATCACCTTTGTCAAGGACTAAAGGATTCTACCACTAAATCATGGATGATGACTATAAGATCACACAGAAACTGTTGTATTTTAAGTCTGCATGTTCTGAAGTGAAAATACGTATGTCAGTTTTCAGTAGTATTTCCACGGTATTAAACACACAAACCATGTGCTACTTAGCAATTCACACCATGACTGGTTTTTCAGCTAGATACCACTACATGCCCAGATTTCTTTGGCAGGAGAAAACGGTTGTTTATTGAATTCTAATTGGTAAATCCAAAGTACAGCATTTGGGAATGATTAGCCAGGGACACATGGAAGGCTCTGGCCACAGCACCAACCCCCCATTGATTCCCTGGGTATACTGATCTGGCAGGAGAGGGAGGAGTTACCAGCCTTCCTATTTTTCTTTGCTTGAACTTAACTTTGCTTTTAGGGTAGGTTTCTAGTACTGTCCTTTGGGTAATGATGATGATTCTAAGAAATTTGAGAGAAAAGGTCTTCTTTTTTTTTTTTTTTTTCCTAGACGGGGTTTCTTTTCTCTGTGTAACAGACCTGGTTGTTCTGGAACTTGCTTTGTAGACCAGACTGGCCTTGAACTCACCGAGATCCACCTACCTCTGCCTCCTGAGTGCTGGGACTAAAGGTGTTTGCCACCACCACCAGCATCTGAGAGCAAGAGTCTTAATCAGAACTGTTACTACAGGGCAGCAACTGTCTGTCATTCAGAACACGCAGGCCGGTGATTTCAACGGGAAGGAGGCCTTCAGAGAAAACCAAACTCGTATCCCCCTCTAAAGTGTGAAGGCCTTACGGCATTTTTGGAAGAGGTCATTTTTATCTTCAAGTAATTCAATATAAGGCATAGGCATGTGACAGGACTGGGTAGAAGGACTTTACTTTTAAAGACTTTACTAAAGTGAAGAAACTTTCAGAGGAGCACTATCTCTGCGACAGCTGGACGGACAGAACACTTTCAACATATGAAATAAGTTCTTACCAGTTTGTTCAGTCCCGATAGAAAATTCACATTATTTCTTTTATTCTTCTTGTCAAAAAATGTAAGTGGATCTACTCTTGTTGAAACATAATTGTGATGGTTCTTAAGACATTTTTCCAATTAATGATATTGCTCCCTTAGGTGTGAGCTCTGCAATTTAAATAGTAGCCTTTGTTCAGAGATGATACTCTTACTTTGTCACTTTCCCAGAGGAGCAATCTGACACTTTTTGACAGCCAATGACTTGTGGCTGAATAAGTGATCCCTTTAGAAAAGAATTCATTATCGGACTCATGAACAAAATATGCATTATAACACAGAACAAAATTATACTTTTCAATGCTAGTGATTTCTCTCTGCCTGGGTGTGATGGGTTGGGGATCAGCTAAAGCAATTTCAAATATATGATATTTCAGGAGATTATCAAACTTAGAAGATAGTCAAAATCCTTTCCATTCTTCTTGGCGTGAAATAGCTGTTATTTTCTTATGACTAGTGTTATTCTGAGAAAAAATAAGAAAAAGAGAATTATGTGTATGAGAAGTTACCTACTGAGGGAACAGCAAGAACAAAATAAATGTAGCTATGTCTTATAAATATTACCAACAGACTCTATTTGAGAATTAAGGATAAATGCAATATGGAAGATGCTGTATAGTCTTTATGATTCCATGATACTGTTGTGATATCCGCATTCTGTGAGAAACCCACAATTGAAAAAAAAAATCAATCATAGGAAAATGCATAGCATCCTGTTCACCAACCTGAAAACACTTTTAAACAATCCCACCTAGTTAAGGCTGGGAGAGAGAAGAATGTTCACTCATCTTTGATGTTGCTTCTCTCTCTCTCTCTCTCTCTCTCTCTCTCTCTCTCTCTCTCTCTCTCTCTCTCTCTCTGGTTTTTCAGACAGGTTTTCTTTGTGTAACAGACCTGGCTGTCCTGGAACTCACTATGTAGACCAGGCTGACCTCAAACTCACAGACATCCATCTGCCTCTGCCTCTGCCTCTGCCTCCTCAGTGCTGGAATTAAAGGCCACCACCACCCAGCCTGATGTTGCTTCTTGTATGGATGTCAACCTATGTCAGTTATAGATATGTGAGGCTGTGAAGGTGTTGGGTTGAAACCTACATTGCAAAGTGATTGCTGGGGAAATTCATACTTGATGAGGGAAGGGAAAGAAGTGAAAAGAACACAGGGAAATAACATTGACATCATTGTATGTATGTGTGTTTGGAAGAATCATTTGAAGCTGATATTTATCCCACTCAGGGAACCTTCAGTCCTTCCATGGGATTTCATGCTACTAAAATTTGTATAAACATCTAACAAGTATTTTCACACATAGTAAGTTGAACATATTTTGGAAATATAGTGTCAAGTATTACATTAACATTTTAACTTCCTATATCATGTATAGTAGTTTTAAAAATAAACAAACTGAATTGATCCCCTGTTACTATCAATTGCTATTTTCCAGTTTTGGTATGTGATAATATTAGTGGCCTGCCATCAAGATGCAAAAGTGCTTTGTATATTGGACTTTGGAGACAGAGAAGTTTAGATTCAAGTCCCATTTCTTCATTTGTTTGTCAACCATGAAAATTTTAGTGAGAATAGTTTAACTCTTATTATCCTTCAGCATTCCTGGGCCCTTTGAATCTGTGGATTTTGACTCTGATTACCAAACACTCTATACTGGAGCTCGTTAATATCTCCCAGTAATCACCTCTTTACCAACCACATCATTGTAGCTGCTGCTACCATCATACATTTTCATAGAATATGTAAATGGCTTTATTTTGACTTCTAGCATAAAATTTAAAATTATACAATTGTATACCATAACCCTCCCTATGCCTCTACTAACCATAAAGAATTTATGTTATCCTGACCCCAAATAGAAGCTCCTATTTCTTTCTAAGCACTCAAACTCTATTTTAGTGTTTGAAATTTGGAATTGGAGTGCAAATTCCCTGAGGCAGACTATGTCTTACTCACTTTTAGCTCCCTACAGAATATCCAACAACATCATAAATAAGCTGTGAAAATCTGCAAAAAGGTAGGTAAGTATCTATAGCTTAAATATGTCTAACTCTGTGGCCATTCATATTTTTAAGGTGATCAAAGATTTATATTAAAGAAATGAATCCCAAGCTTTGGCCAGTTGATAGTGTTATGTGTGATTCTGTGCTATGTTATGGAGGCTCACCAGCTGAGAGAATGCAAAAGAAACACAGAAAGGTAGAAATATAGTCAGAAAAGCTATCTCAGAACATTTTGAAAAATATAATGTAGTTGGCTATTATATCCGCTACCAGCATGACTGACATAATACCTTCACCATAAGCATACAGTAACTTAACTATATAAGGACTTATTTTTCTCTGGTCGGCAGCTGCACGTTCAGCGGCTTACTGATATTGCTATCATTCTTTTGCTTCTTTTTCTTAAGATTCTGAAATGTCCCCTAGAATTCTAGTTATGTGGACTCACTTGGGCTTGGAATTAGAAGAAAACAGAAGGAATAAAGAACAGTGTAAAGGGAATTGTGAGTAAAGAGCTACTATCACTTTAAAAACATGTCACATGGTGACCCGCTCTCCCGTGACTATGGTTAAATAACTTTGTGAATTATACTTCTCTTTATTAAGTTTAAACATAAGCTTAGCAACCCTTTTGGAAGATTAGTAAATAGAAGCAAAAAAAACCAAACAACAACAAAAACAGAAACCAACCAAATAAACAAAAAGTTGTGTTTCAGAACGAAAACTTCAAGTTTAACTCATGGCTCCATTAACTGTAAACATATCACCCACAGAGCTTTTGACTTGTACCATGTACCTAAATTTATTGATTCAGCAGTTACTCTCTCCCTGGTATTGTCCTTTTCTCAGCAATGGAATACAAGAGAAACCTTATCTCCTAGCAGCAAACTAAATTCTGGGTGAAACAAGGAGACATATAAAAATTGACTATGCATTGATGCCGTGACTTCATTCTTTTTTGTATGAACATGAAGTGGTGATGAATGTAAATCATTAATGAAAAATTTGATTTGCTCCTAGAAGTGATTTGTTGTGACATTTAACATTACCATTTGATTACTGATGACCATTTTATATTATGTATTTATTATATATTATTTATTGATGACAGTATAGTATTATGAAGAGTAAATTTTAGGCACTATAAAATCTATCTTCATCATAGTCTATGAACAAAAACTTACTTATATGAATTAAAAATTAGATATTATTTTTACTTTAAACTTTATGGAAATATAAAAATGACAACAATTTTTTATTAAAAATGTTAAGGCTTAGCAAATAATTATAAATTAAGGTGTATTAAAGGGTAAGAAGGCCCCTGATAAATATGCGTTGTTTGAGGACTGAAGATCCACCTTAAACTTGGGCCATACTTTCTGGTGACAGCTACATAAAGGACATGAGAGAAGGAAGCTTTTGCTTCTTGCCTGCTTGTTTTCACCCTTGACTGCAAGTTTATCTATTCTACTGCCAACTTTGATGGTATTAGAACCTACATCTTCAGGACCCCAATGTAGACTGAGGAGTGGCAGAGATATCCAGCCTGGCGGACTGAATAACTACTAGAATGGGTAAAACATATTTCAAAATTGTTCATTATTCCTAGCAATTAGGAAAATACAAAGCAAAACAACTTGAAAATTTTTTATCTTATCCCATTCAGAATGGCAATGATCAACAAAACAATTGACAACAAATGACAGAGTGGGAATAGTAAAAAGGAACCCTCACACATTGTTGGTAAGGTGGAGAAGTAACCATGAAAATCAGTGTGGAGAATTCTCAAGATGCTAAAAATAAATTTACCATATGGGCCCAGCTATACTCCTCCTTGGCATATGTTCAAGGACTTGACATCCACAGATACCTGCTCAGCCCTGTTCATTGCTTCTCTGATCACAATAGATAGGAAATGGAAACAACCTAAATGTCTTTCAACTAATGAATTAATAGTGAAAATGTGGTGCTCATACACTACAGAATACTGTTCAGCTATAAAGAAAAATAATACCATGAGCTTTACAGGTAAATGGATGGAACGATAAAAGATCACATTGAGTGATGTAACCCACATGGAGAAAGACAACTATCACATGTTCTCTCTTATTTGAGGCTCTTAGTTTAAAAATCTTCATATGTGAATATGTATCCTGGAGTAACTGCAAAAGTGAGGAAAGGTAAAAGGAACCATCCTGGATCTGATATGTGGGGAGAGTTATAGAGAAGGGAATAGCAGGGAATAAGTGACCTGATTTAGAGACATGAAATACAGAAGGAAGAAGAAAGGTAAAATAACAGTAAGGATGTCTGAAAACCTCATAAGGGATCATACTATTAACTATTACCTAAGAAAACTTTAGTACATGTAAGTCTACATACATATAAATATACATATACAGTTTAAATGAACTTTTCTCATCTGAGCTGAAAATGCTCCCTCCATGCATCAAATATCACCTAATAAAACCCCAATACCAGGCGTGAGAATACACTTTCAAGTTCTTGGTCAGTGTTATCCAAGAGACTCCCCAAACTTACATGTTCTGGCTCTTGACTGGTTGCCCTCAGTGGTGAAAGGTAAGTCCCTATTGGTGATGATACCATGTACTTCAGTCACAAGACTCAGAGGCTCCTGAGCTGGAACTAACCTGGAAACTTCCTCACTGAAGATTAGTTTTCATGGTACCAAAAGTTACTACACAAGCTTCAAACATAGGGAACCAACAGGCCTATGATACCTATGAACTGCAACAGTGACCAGAATGACAAAATATAAAGAATGCCATCAACTTAGGAGTGGGAATGGAAGGGCTCACAGGAGGGTAGATAATAAGGGCTAGAAGGCTGAAAATGGGTAACAGTGCTGCAATTCTATTTCAAACATATTTTAAAAAATATTAAGTCAGTGTCCAAATCAGTAAGAGTAAGGTAATACTAAAGACTGAGACAAAAATTAATAAAATGAAGACAGACTAAAATCAAAATACAAAAAAAAAAATGAGATAAAAAGTTTATTCTTTAAAAAAATAATACTAGCAAACCTTTGGTCAAACTGAGAAAAGGAAGAGAGAAGACCCAAATTAATAAAATAAGACATGGAAAAGGAAATACTATAGCTGCTTCTAAAGCAGATAGTTATTGGGAAATAATTTGAAAACCAGCTTTCCAAAAGGATGGGAAACCTGGAATAGATCAAATGCTTGATACTCACAATCTACCCAGATTTTACAAAGAGGACAAAAACCAGCTACAGAAGATGTCTAAGGAGAAACAAGACTGAGAGAGTAATAGTCTCCCAACAACAGATGGAGTCGTTGTAGAATTCTACCATACTTTTACATTTTAACTGACGTCGATAGTCCTAAAACTATTCCATAACACAGAAATGCAAGGAAGACTCCCAAACTCATTTTGTGTAGCCAAAATTATCTAATACCCATACCAGATAAGGAATTAACAAAAGGAAAACTACAGACCAATTTCTCTAATGAGCAAAGACACAATAACTCTCAAAAAATACTTGTGATTAAATCTAACATCATATTAAAAATGATACTCCATGATCAAGTTGATGTCATTCCAGGGATGCAAGAATGATGTAACATTTTTTAAAATAAAAGCAATTTAGCACACAAGTAGACCCAAGGAAGAAATGACATCATCTTCTTAATAGATAGAGAAAAAGCCTTTGACGAAGTTCAGTACCACTTCATAATAGAAGCTCTGAAGAAATTAGGAACAGAGGTAACACATCATAAGAAATAAAGACTGTATGTGACAAGCATACAGTCAAAATTATGTGGGGTAAACGAAAACCATTTCCTCTAAAGTGAGGAATGAGTCCATAATGACTACTCTCTCTATTTTAGTCAATATAGTCCTTAAAGTTTTAGCCAGAACAATAGGGCAAGATAAAAAAAAATAAAAAGGACACAAGCAGAAAAGGAAGCAGCCAGGGTTTCCCTGTGTGCTGGTGGTATCCCAGCAATATCCTCCATAAAACTAGAAAAACAAGACACTAAGTTTCATGTGGAAGCCCAAAACACCCAAGGTATCAAATCAGCCCTCAACAGAATCAGTAATGTTGGAGGTATTAAAAAATACAATTAAAAATTACAATACAGAGCCATATTATTAATGACACCATGATATTGTCACTAAAACAAATGTACCCATGGAACAAAATAGGGATTACAGAGGGGAACATAAAGAAAAGAAACCTCACACAACTAAAGACACCCAATTTCCAACAGAAGTTGCAAAAATACACATTAGAGAAAGGCTAGCTTCTTCAACAAATGGTGCTGGGCAAACTTTATAGGCATAGTTAGAGAATTAAATTAGAATCCTGTCTCTCATCATGTGCAAAATCAATTCAAAATGGATTTAAGATATTAACTTAAGATCTGATATAAGATCTGAAACTTTGAAAGTGCCAGAGTAAAGCATAAGTAAAACACTTCGCTTCAAGACAGAGGTAAGGAGAAGAAATTTCTGGAAAAGATTGGAGGGCTGGCAAGATGGTTTGACAACTAAATGCACTTGCCACCAAGCTGGGGACAGGAATTAAGATCCTGGAATCCACATGATGGGAGAAGAGACCCAAATCCCTCAAGCTGTTCTCTGACCTCCATGTGCCTCATGCTCATGCATGTGTGTGCATGTGTGTGGGCACACACACACTTGCTCACTCACATTAAATAAATAACATAGAGAGAAGAGAAAAGGACTCTGATATCTGAGGAAGTATTAGGAAGATTTGGCAAGTGAAATAATAAGACTATTAAGAAACTAAAAAGCTTTTTCACAACAAAGTATAGAAACTGCCCACAGAATGACATGAAATCTTTGCAACTGTACATAAGACAGGAGATTGAGACCAAGAACATATAAATAACTGCAAAATGTAAACACCAAAAAAATCATCTGGTCAATAATTGGGCAAATGAATTGTATAGACAGTTCTCAGAAGAAGAAATACGAGGCCGGGCAGTGGTGGCACACGCCTTTAATCCCAGCGCTCGGGATTAAACTCTGCGAGTTCGAGGCCAGCCTGGGCTACCAAGTGAGTCCCAGGAAAGGCGCAAAGCTACAAAAACCAAAAAAAAAAGAAGAAGAAATACGAATGATCAACAGATATACAAAAAAAAAAAAAAAAAAAAAAAAAAATTTCAAAATCTTTAACCTCCAGGGAAGTACAAATTAAAACTACTTTGTGATTCCATTTCACTAGCATCAGCAAAATACATTACAGCAAGTGCTGGTGAAGCTGTGAGGAATGCTTTACACAGCTGGAGGAAATGTAAAATAATGCAGACACTATGGAAATCAGCTTAGAAGTCCCTACCCAAACTGAGAATATGACTACCCTCTGATCCAGCAATATCAGCTCTGGTATATACATAATGTTGTGTGATATGTTATTGGGTTCTGACAAATAAAGTTTGCTTGGAGTCAGAGGGCTGAGCTAGCCACTAGTTAACCATAGAGGTCTGGAGGACTGTAGAGAGAGGGACAAGAAATGATAAGGCAAGACTGAGACAGGATCTTGGCCCTTTTGGTCAGAGGAACAGAAGAGATAGGAAGTCACTGGTGGCTGCTCCCTTGCTCCTCTGACTCTGAACAGGCTTTATTTGTCAGAACACAAAATATCACACAACGATATAATGAAATTTAGACCATCAGCAAGACATGAATGATTACTGCAATATTTGTCTCAACATATAATATACGGAACCAACCTAGAAGCCTCCTCCTCCCAAAATAAGCCATAACAAGAAAGACAAATATCACATGCTTCTATCTTCTGCAGAATATATTAATATATTGTATATATAGTTTATGTATATGAGTTGTAAGTAGAAGAGTAGAGAGGAAATTACATGGAAGGAAGACAGTCTAAAGGGAAGGTAGAGGTAAAAACAAGATAGGTAGTGAGGGGTAAATGTATCTGTCACGTGTTTTCTCTCATGTGCAATCTAGATTTCGTTATACATATATGTATACATATGCACATATACATAACATGAAAACAACATGGGACTATGTGTGAAGAAAAGAGATGAGTGGAAAAGGCATTGGAGACAGAAGGATAAAATCGGGGTGTGAATTTGTACAATATACAATGACATGCGCATGAAAATGTCACAAAGAAACTCATTATTTTGTATGCTAACAGAAAAAAAAAATAAAGTCAAGTCAGACAGTTGCTAGTTTGGGAAGTGATTCATAAATGCCTGCCATGAGTGGCAAGTCCACTCAGAATATAACCCCAGTAGGTTTCTTGGTGGTCTAAGATTAGTGTTTAAAGGTCACATTCATCATTTTTTGTTTATTTGGAAGCTGTAACAATAGTATCCAAACAGAAGATATAAGTGATTTCACTTCATGTTTTAATTTCATCAAAAAGGAATAGACTTTTCTTCACAATTAACTTCCAATAGTAAGAAATATAGAAGGCGAAGTAACAAGAAGCAAGTGGCCTTAAGTGTAACAATAGTTCTTCCTTTGTTTGAGCATAATTGTTGAGGAAAGAAGATGAGACTAAAGCAGGTGTGAAAATACTATATCAGGCAGGAAAGACTGATTAGTGGTTTAGAGCACTGGCTGCTCTTGCAGAAGACCCAAGTTCAGTTCCCAGCACCTAAGTGGTGACTGACAACCACTATACCTTCAGTTCCCGGGAATCTGATGCCCCCTCTGGCTTCCAGATGTACCGGGCACACGTGTGATGCACTTACGTACATGCACGGTAACAGTTATACCTTGCTCAACCTAGACACAGCGGGGAGGGGCTTGGTCCTGCCTCAACTTAGTATGCCAGACTTTGTTGACTCCCCAAGGGGGTAGGACTGGGGGAGGTTGGGGGCCACAGGAGAAGGACATGGAGGGAGGACTGAGATTGGTATGTAAAATGAAAAAAAAAACTTTTTAAAAAATAAATTAATTAAGAAAGAAAAATAGTATACAGCCAACAACAACAACAATATCGCTTAAAAGTTAACTTTAAGTAAAGTTTTGGAAAAGGTAAATCCTAAATAACTTCCCTAGTCAGACTGACAGAAGACAGGTCCTGAGCAGGGTAGAGGAGCAAAACCACAATGCAGTAACTCAGGTTTTACAAAGACTCTTACAGAAAAGACTGCCCTTTTAAACTGTGTGGATTAATTGGGAGCAAATTAGCAAAACACATAGGATATAAAGAAAGGGTAAGAGAGAGGGTTTGAGGTTGCATGCTCAAAGTCCATTACATATTTGTCAAAAATAACCATCAGTGATAGCCAGCCTTTCTCTTGAAAATGACACCCAATGTTCACTTGCTAAGAACTCTAAGATGTGTAGATATGCCCCAAAGTCAGTTTTTCTTATAAAAATATGTATTCCTCACTCTGTAACCTTCCACACATGTGAAATTGATCTGGCCTGTGCTGATAGGGAATGAGTGACTCAAAGCAAGCCTCCTTGTCCTGCCCATGGTCATCTAATTGCTCTGGCAACAAGGCCTCTCCAGCAATTTCTGACTGCCCAGAAGCCTGAAATTCCTACATCTTTACTGATTAAATATTAAATTATTACTTTTTTTAAGAACACATGAGGATTAGAAAAATAATTACTAAACAATGCTTCTATGCGCCAGCACTGAGCTTGGCACTAAAGAGCATTGCATAGCATTGCTAAGGAAAACTTAATGAAGAATTCAGCTTCTACCACCCCACACATTTAAAACGTAAGCTAAAGTCATTTTGTTAACTTTCACGAGAACTATTCTAGCAAACCAAGACAAAGGTCTGCTTATTTGAGGAAATAAAAGAAACGCATTGTATCCAGATTTAGGATAAATCTGTCACTGCAGTCACAGGCATCTGTTGTTACTAGCATTTTGTGCCTGTGAGCAGATATGAATTGGATATGAATTTTAATTTACCAAAGCTTCTTTGCCATCTCATTTCTGAATCTGAAAGTTTTAATGAGATTTAAGAGAAAGTAGTTTTCCCCGCACTTGAAGACCACAGGGCTTGGCTGACTTAGAAAAAAGTGTGTACTCTGAGAAACAATGCGCTTCTGTGCCTGTTCAGTCTAATAAGTCTGAGTCTCCATAAAGAAACATAACAGTCTGGTGTTAGTAAGAATCCAAAGCCCAGTACAGGTATTCGAGGGAAGGATTATACCAAGTGATTCTGAAGTATCTGTTGTTCCAGCAGGATGCAATGAGGTTGTGATTCAAAGCCGGGGATGGATGGTGTGCATCCATCACATGGACGTTCTATACCCAAAGTGATGGATTCAGTGAGAGTTGATTACCACAGCTAAAGTCCCGCCTTTTCACATGGACTCAGTTTCCCTCCCTGTCATCTTGAGATTGGTGTACACACCCCAGGGTGTGCAATTCCAGAGTCACATTTTGGCAGAGAATTTAGGAGTGCTGAGGCAAGAGGCATGCGGAACCAGGCTTCAATTTGGCTTTCCTTCATCCCAGTCGTATGACTTCATAAGTGACTCACTTTCATCACATGCCACATTATAGTAAGGGAAGTGGGAAATGAAAATCACTATTCTATTCAGGGGTGTCTATCAAGATCTAGTATCACCCATGATTGCTGCTGTCCATATTCTACTCACTCTGTTCCACCTCTGAAGAAAGACCTTCCTGATTAGTTAATGGAGAATGAGTAACTGCTCCCATTAAAGCCAAGGGGTAAGACTGTGGACAAAAATCATGAAGAACAGAGGTGAACCCCTCCTGCTCTGAGTCCTGCTAGGAGCCTGTCCTGGCTCAGCATTGTCCTGGTTGGTAGGAAAGACTTAGAACTATGCCTGCCAACGTAGCCTCTGTTAATAATTACATAATACCTACCATCTATGTGGCATTTATCTATCTTGCTTTTCAACATATGTAAAATCCTGACAGGAAAGAAGAATATTATTTATTGGGTGTCTCCTTTGCAATCCCAATATCTACTAACTATTAATTATTGTCTGTTACTCAACTGATTTAGGAAAGTGTAAAATACAGAGGGAGGCAGATCTCTGAGTTCAAGGCCAGCCTGGTCTACAGAATGAATCTAGGACATCTAAGATTACAAAAAGAAACCCTCTCTTGGAAAAAAAAAAAAATGCCAAGGCTCACAAAGAACTCTACTGGGTGGTGATGGCACATGCCTTTAATCCCAGCAATCAGGAGGCAGAGGCAGGTGAATCTCTGAGTTCAAGGCCTGGCCTACAGAGCAAGTTCCAGATAGCTACACTGAGAAACCCTGTCTCAGAAAAACTGAGAAGAAATATGTAAAAATAGTATTGGGCTTTCCACTGTCAGTCCTAAAATTTCCTCAACATCTGTTAGATGTTAGATAAATTATAAAATATTGAAACTGAATAAAACTGTAAAAAGTCCTACGTCTAAACTAATGGTATGTGTCTATAAAAATAGGAAGCCTGGTTCTTACAGGTGCTGATGGCCAGGGCAGGGCAAACTGTAGCCCTTCCCACTATCCCATGCCCTGCTTCTGTGCCCTAAATCAGTTACTCTGTCTCCCTTCTCTCTGGCATTCTTATGTATGTACTAAGTTCTCTTTTGTTTTCAACTCAGAGTTGGGTTGAACTTGGATGAGGAGTAGAGCACCTCAGAAATAAGGAGGAGAGGAAGGAGGTCATTGGAAACGTAACAGACGTGTTTACTTCGACTCAAAACAAGGTTCAATATTCATATGAGTTCATTTATCGCATGTGCCCAATACAAGCTAAGTTTTTTGCACACGGCTCTATTTGAACCTCTCTAGCTGCCCAGCTGCTGAGCTTTGACATTTTTTATGTTCCCATTTTTCCAGGTCAGTGATTTTCATGCAGTAGTACTCAGACTTTCAGCCTGAAAACTTACCAATAACTTTCGTAAAAATAAAAATCCCTGTGCTTGCCCAGTCTATTTCATGGCAAGCTTTAGGAATACAGCGTAGCACTCTTTTCATAGAGACATCATGTGATTCTTGAGATTCCAAATATAAGACACTGAAGTCTACTATAAAGTTCAGAAGGCACAGAGCTCAACAGTAGTTTGTGCAGGGCCATGAGTTCAGTCCCAGGAAAGAGAAAAAAGAAAAGGATGGACATGATCTTACTGGCTTTACTATTTACATGTAAAAATAGATTGATTCCACTCATGCAAATGTGAAGTGGAAGAGACAAATGTGCTGATTCAATGATGAACCATGCAGGCCAGAAGAGAGCACCAGATCTCATTACAAACGGTTGTGAGCCACCACGTGGTTGCTAGGAATTGAACTCAGGACCTCAGAAAGAGCAGTCAGTGCTCTTAACCTCTGAGCCATCTCTCCAGCCTCCCACCATCCTACATTTTAACAGAAAGTAGCTCCTCCTAAGATACAACTTTAAAAAAAAAAACAAAAGATTACAGTAAAATTCACTTCTGGAACGGCTCTGGGTATATAAAAGTAACTGACTGCTGTTCAAATATGCCTCCTAGTTATCAACTGTAAGGGAAGAGATGAGAAGCTGCCGCTGTAGACCCCTGGCACACCAGCACGACCGAGGCTTCCTGCCTTTACCTTCTTTAACATGAGGATTCCTAGAGATACGTACCCGCTATCCTAACACCCGCGCCTCAAGTGGTTCTCTTGAAACAAGTTGGGCCCACAGAGATTCTCAAGTCTGGAAGACTACGGTGTGGAATTCCCAAATCAACAGCATCAGCATTGGTAAGGAATTTGTTAGATAGGAAAGCCTTCAGCTCAACCCAAACCCATTGTAGGTGTTGGGAAGGTCACCATAATGAAATACCATAGGCTGGGAGCTGTGTCATAGCTACAGAGACTGTGGGTCCGAACTTGAGGTGTCAGTCTGTACCTTTGGCTCCTCCTGAAGGTTTGCTTCTTGGCTTACAGATGGCCACATAGCTTGGGGCCAGCAAACCATTCATTAAGTCCGGTTTGAATAGCAACTAAGTTTGAGAACTGCAAAAGTTTGTCAGAATATTAACATACCATACAGAAAGGCAGTCTAGCTGAAGTGATGATAGGCATAACATGAGGATCTGTACAACTTTGAGAGGGGATCGAGTCTCACATGTGTGCATTTGCGCACCACGGGGAGGGTTGGAAGCACACAAATACACATGCACACACACATGCACACGCACGCACAGGGGAGCGTGGGCATTGGAGATCGTTCTACACTCCTTCAGGAACATCATTCTTTTGAAATAACCAGAGTCTAAGTGGTACAAAGCTATGCTAGGTACCAGGAGCACAGACACAAACCTCCAGCGGCCACCCTGTCTTCAGGAAGCATGGACAATAGAGAATGGATCAAATGCTTCACGATCCCCAACTGGCCTGAGGGTTACCAGGCACAATCACCCAATCGCCTGAAAAGCTTATCAAGAAATAGTATTTCACAGACCTACCCCTATCACTTTCCAGAATAATGACACAAGCTGCTTGGTCTCCTGAACAAGAAGAAAGCCTGCCTAAGAAACAGAATTGTTTGAACTTACAGTCCATCATTATGAACCAGCAGAGGTAGAATAATAGCATGGATTTTAGTCACTTATTTTTGTGAGAACTGAAATGAGATAACATGGCTCTTAGTTTTGTTTCCAATATAGAACCCCTAAATCATGTGCTTCCAAATCACAACAGGTTTGTACGCTGTGGATCAAAACAAAATCCTTGCAGAACTTTTAATTAAATTGCAACTTAAAATAACAGATTATATTTACTTCATACAGGTTCTTCTCGATCATCAAGGTGATTTGGTGTCACACACACACACACACCTTTTTTTTCTCTCCAAACTTTCCCACTATTTCAAACCACGGTGAAGATTTGAGGTCTAATTTATAAAAGGTTGTCAGTAATAGCTCGTTGGAATAATTTTCACACTCATCTGTGGATTCAACTATGTGGCAGTTGGCAACTTCAACCCACTTGAAATAGTTCCCATATCACAAAAATAGTTACCTTTAAATAACCCTCTTCCATCTGCCTTAGATAACAATGGTGGAAAGGCAGCGAGTGGAATGCAGTGTTTCCAGCTGGGAATGCTAACAGGCTTGTTTATACCATACCTGTCTCCACACCATGAGTGTAGAAATAGCTTAAAGTGTAATTACTCCTTAGAAGGTTATGTCAGCACAGAAACTTAAAACCTGTTCCGGATCACCCTTTAAAGCTTTAAGGTCAATTAGGAACATCTTTAGCTTCTGCTATGGAAATCAGAGGAGCCAGGACACCAGCCCATGTGGTTGCTATGACTTGTCTGCACGCAGGCCTTCTTTTCTTAAAAGCTCTGTCTCTCAGGGAGGTATACTCAGTGTAGCATTTGGATACAGTTTCTGCTGATTTATGTGACAATTACCTGTTGACTTCTGCAAATTGAGAGAGTCAGTATGAAGATTTTGAACAGTGTTCTCTTTAGACTCCAGGAGCTTATTGTTCAAACTTTAAAACGTGGTGCTGATACATAGCCTTTTCTTCCTTCTGAGCAATAAGGTTAAGTAAGATCTTGTGTGGGGAATGAGTGAGATCAATGTGGAACCTATCTGCTGGCAGTCTGAGTGACAGGCGTGAAGGAGGCAAGAGACAATAAAGGTAATAAGGAGTGGTGAGAACAGATGAGGTTGCTGAGGACTGGGGGGACCTATAGGAGACAATCTGCTGTTTAATAGATAAAACTTGTGAAAGCCTTTCAGAGTAAGTTTGATAAGAAATATCCATGTAAGATTTTCTTAAAATGAGTAATGAAATTATTTTTCAATGTGTATCAAAATAGCAGGATACACTGTACTTGACGCCGTATGCTAACTAGAAACCCATTTGCAGAGCATCTGATCGGCAGTTTCTGAAGTGCTTTTATTGGAAGCTAGCAGAAGGCTTCCAGGTGTCACTGTTTTCCCCAGAAAGATATTTTCCATGCCCACGTCTCCACACATAGTGCACATGACATTATATGCTAAAAGGACATTTTCAAATTTTAGTTTTTTAAAAAGAAATCCTTATAAAGCTGCCAAGTATTTTTTTTTAAACTCCAGATATAACGTCGACTCACAAACATGGTGTGAAAAATGAATGTGGGACTAGTTTTAAGGGTTCCGTGTGTTGAACCTTTGGGATGCTCCAGAGGATGTCCCCAGGGTGCTCTTCTATAGCTTAAGCAGGGGCATTTACTCTAAAACATCTATGCGGTGTCTTTCTAAAGGACAGAATTTAATAATTAAACCACAGTGTGAAAACAAGCGGGGCAGTGCTTGTGGCACAACAAAATCAAATTCACTGGTGCAGCTCAGGCTTCATACCCTGCACTTTGCCTTATACATTTACAAATTTATCTTCTCTCACTGTTTTACTTTAATCAAAAAGAGGTCAGACTCCTTGAAAGTTGAGACTAGAATGCTTTGTTTTAAATTGTCATTTCCTTGTGTGTGTGTGTGTGTGTGTGTGTGTGTGTGTGTGTGTGTGTATGTGTATATAGTACACAATATACATGCTTTTGCACAGGAAGGGTATATGTGTGTGGATGCACGTGCAACCATGTGTACATGCATTTGGAAACATAAGGTCAGTTGGGGGTCTTTCTCCATTGCTCTCCATTTTATTTATTAGGTCTCTCATTTGAACCCAAAGCTCATCAATATGGTGAGTCTCTGTTGCTGGAGGGCTTTTCTCCAGGTTCCCCAAGCCCCGCAGTCCCACAATCCATTTATAAAATAATCACTCAGACGCTTATATCACTTATAAACTGTATGGCCGTGGCAGGCTTCTTGCTAACTGTTCTTTAATCTTAAATTAACCCATTTTTATAAATCTATACCTTGCCACGTGGCTGGTGGCTTACCAGAGTCTTTACATGCTGCTTATCCTGGTGGTGGCTGCAGTGTCTCCCTCCTCAGCCTTCTGCTTCCCAGAATTCTCCTCTCTTCTTGTCCCACCTACTTCCTGCCTGGCAACCTACTTCTTGCCTGGTCACTGGCCATCAGTGTTTTATTTATATAGAGCAATATCCACAGCAAGTCTCCATAGCCAACTAATCCTGGGGGTTCCTGTCTCTGACTTTGAGCACTGGAATTATAAACAGGCTGCCCCACCCACCCTGCATTTACATGGGTGCTGGGAATACGAGTGCCTTGCCCAAGTGCTGTCTCCCAGCCCCTGGGATGTCTGACTTCTCTGGCTGAATGTCTTTCTTATTCTTTTAACCTATCTAATCTTGCTTAGCACCAAACAAAACCAAAACTTAGATCAGTATAGGAGCTGCTAGCCATCCTTAAGGCGCTGGGAGCCTGTCAAGAAGGACGTTCAGAAGCGGAAGATGCAGGAATTCAGAGACATTAAGGAGAGTTCAGAGGTAGGGCAGCTCAACATGTTCTGCCCAACGCTTCCCCCTTATTCCCTGCTGTTTCCTGGGCATCAACCACAAGTTTACGTGCCTCAGTGCCTCAGCACCACATCCATCTGGGACCACTCCAACATTTAAGTCCGTATTCCACACTTTACAAGACTGCTTTCTTACCTCCAAATTCCTCATGATCTCTCTTCACCCATTTTCGCACTATTTTCTGGTCTTTTCTACACAATGAAAATGGCTGTATGACCACGTGGGATGATAGATACACAGGGAACCACACAAGATGGAGTTGGCTTAGAAAATATGAGGCAAGACTGGGCAGGAAATTTACATATTCAAGTTGGGCAGGCCCAGAGAAACTTCAAATGCAGGTGATCATGAGACAAAGCCTGAACTAATGAAGCAGTCTGTGGATGCGGATGTTTTGTCTTCACGTATGCCTGTGTAACACATGTCTTCCTGGTGCCACAGAGGCCGGAAGAGGGTGACAGGTCCCCTGGAACAGGAATTACATACAGATGATTGTCAGACTCTGTGTAGGTGGTAGGAATCAAAACGGCATCCTCTGCAAGAGCAGCCAGTGCTTTTAACCCCTGAGCCGTCTTTCCACCCAGAAATTTTTTTTAATACCTATGACAAATGCTCAGGTCAAAGAACCACCACAGACTTAAACTAAACTGGGGGCCGAGACAATACAAACACTGGAGCAACAACAGACCTTGGAATCCAGAGTGATTCCAAAATGGCAATTTTCAGACTTCTTTCCCCATTGCCTTCCCTCAGTAACCTCACTTTTTCCTAATGTTCCTAAGAATCTCATCCACATGACCCCACGGGAACATTTTCTGGTTGGGCCCTTTAGGCCAGCTGTATCTGACAAGAAGACATAGATGTGCCCAGGGCCTTGCCATATCACAATGGACAGCAGTACCCAAAGGAAGGCAGGGGTCAGAGCAGGGAACTGTGAGTCTTCCCTCCTGATTCACAAATCTAAGAATAAAAAATGTGGAAAACTTAGATGTTTGCTGTTTTAAACTCAGGATGTCTTTTTATGTACTATCAAGGTAGTGTGTGTCATGCTGTTTATGAAAAACAAGCTAAATTACAAGAAGTTCCTTCAAATCAGGGTTCTTGCAACCTTCCAGAGCTTTCATTTGTCTGATTGCCTTTACTTTGCTTGTAGAGGTATGACTTCCATGACCCCACCAGAGTTATCACATGTTATTTCTGAAGAATTAAATAAAGTATAGGAGTTTGGATTGTATATTCTGCATGTTACTGCCACTTACAAGCACTAGATGACATATATTTCTGCTTTGAATAGCAACCTCTGATTGACAGAGCCCTATCAGACAGAAAACACTTGCTTTGCTGGTTCACCTAGAGGTCTATATTGGCATTCATTGGCCTAAAGTTGATGACACCCTCTAAAATTCAATGAAGTTATTAGCAATCCAATCAAAGTGAACTGGAATTTAATTTTAATATTTAATTATCTTTTAATAGGGCTGGGAGATATCTCAGTTGCAAAAGTGGCTGCTGCAGGAGCATAAGTGCCTGTGGTCAATCACAATTGCCATATCAACAGCTGTGTGTGGTTACAGGCCTATAATTCCAGTGCTGGAGAAGCAGAGACAGGCAGATCCTTTAAGCTTATAGCTACCCATTTGGCTAAATCAGTGAGCTGCACAATTAGTGAGGGATTGTGTCTCAAAAACATGTGGAAAAGTGATTCAAGAAGACATGGGCATCAAACTCTTGCTACACACACACACACACACACACACACACACACAATCTTTTAATGAATTAGAAATACAAAATGTTCAACAACAAAGGCAAAAATAACACATAATAAAGAAGTAAATGGTACATTAAACCAACCATGCTAATCATTCTAGAACTAACACCCCAGCTAAGTTCTTGTCTCTGCTAGAAGTTATTGACCTCTGTATGCAGCCACAGCACTAAAGAGTATGTCATCCAGCATCTGTTGCAGCTGGATAAGGCAGAATGGCTACAACTTGGCCAGCACAATGTGACTGCTGAGCAGTGTGACCCAAATCCAGGTTTGGTTCTTCAATTTTTAATTAACCTTCTCTTTTCTCTGTTCTTAGAGGTTAGAACATGGCAGTGGCACTAGTGACTATGTAGATAAGGATTCCAGAATACATAAAAGAGATGAAGTTGCCTAATATTATGTCTGTTACAAAACAGAGAAATTTAAATCATATTAGGCTATTGTTCTTGAAGGGACCCATTGTTTCAGTGACCTGGATTTATATCTAAACAATACACCTAATTTATCTCTATCCAGAACTCATTAAAAATTGTCTGCTCTGCCTTATTTCAGCTCCAGTAGAAATTACTGGAAACTGCCCAGACTTTGCTCCAACTGTGTGATGAGGAAATAGATATGGTTCTCACTGTGTTCCTAGGACAACGGGACACTAACAGCTATCAACATGTACCAGTTAATGTCCTAATCAAGACCATTCCAACTGCAAAAATATCCAATCCACTTGTAAGATATAAATGAAGGCATATCAAGTCATAATACTATATGTCAAGAGAAGCCAGAACAAAGTATCTCCAGACTCATGAGTATGGTTGATGTAAAAGAACAGAACTGTCTGCTCCCTCAACATTCACATCATTTTTTGGTTTCTGGTTTTCTCTGTATGGTTTCTCTGTTTCTTCTCTTCTACATCCAGTTTTCAGACAAGTGGGTGATAAGTTACTTGGTACTGCATGCTATTATTGCTTCACAAAAAATGAGGGTCTCAACAAAAGGGATTATGGGAAGAGACGATTCAAATATGTTCTCCAAACATGTTAAACTCTTAAATTTCATCTCCTTGTTCCTATCAGGACTGCCCTTTGATAGAAGTCCCTTGCCACTATGAAGACTCGGTCTTTCTGGATGGGTAGACATTCTTTCTGGGTCTCTTGGTTCACTGCTTCTGTTATTCTGTGAGAGCCTCAAACAGCCAAGATCTCTGCCCCAGCTCTGAGCTAATCTGAGTTCTATTCCCCAAATGTTCTCAACCTTCTACAAAACTCTATTCCTGGGGGGTGGGTTGGGGAGAAAGGCTAGGGGGTGGGAAGAGGGAAGACAGTGGAATTTGTGGTTGATATGTAAAACAAATAGAAAATCTCTTAATTAAAAAAAAACCCCTCTATTCTTGCATCTTCTAATACTCCTGTGACATGTCTCATTTTTATACAGATAATGTTTTCACAACTTATTTTACCTGCACAGGGTAAATCACGCAAGCAAGGGAACCATTCACCCTCTAATCATTTAAGACCTCAAACTACACATCCGGTCATTTCTTTGCATATATGCACTATTTGCACTAATGTCTGTACAAGCAATCTTTCATTTCTATTTAAAATCTTGATCATCAAAAGATTAAGCCCACCATGAGATAACCATAATCTATTACAAATTACTTTTAAAACAAAATTTCATGTAAACTTATAATTAAGACAATTATATTTTATGTTTCATTGTAATTTGTGGATTAAAATGATAGTTTGTTATGTTCAGTTTCTATGCCTGATTTTAATTGTCCTCTAAATTTGTTTTAATCTAGGAAGAAAGTGAGGAAAAAGAGATGGTGGAAGGGAAGAGGTGTTTCACCCGTGTCGTGAGCCCCCCCAGAGATCACCAGGAGTCCGAGTTTGTATGAAAAAGCAAAGAGCCTTTATTGCAAGTTTAAGCTGGGGCTTCCAGTCCATTGCGACACAGCAATTGCATCAGGGAGAGCACTGAGCTCAGTTTTGGCAGAATTTTTAAGGAGTAAAGGATGGGGGTATAGGGGGACTCCAGATTCAGATGGGGATTGAACTCCTGATTAGACAGGAGTGAGGTAACAGAAGTCTTGTCAAACAGGGATTGGTACTGGTGTTGCTGCAAGGAAACTGGCTACTTATATACAGATTATGTAAGCTATCCTTTATGTTTTAGAGCATCTAGTACTTGTTTGTCTCAATTCCCCACAGGGTACAGTTTGTGGCTTTTCCTGGTTATTGCAATCGTGAGGCCTAGTTCCAGCGTTGTTAGCCTGCAGCCTGTCATGGCTGTATTAATGTTAAGTTAGGCCTCTTCAGGAGGGAGGGAAAGAGGGAGAGTTTGGACAGGAGGTATTCCCAAAGAAGGCTTCTGGATAGGAAGACTTGCCCAGTTGGTGGCACCACTGAGAAGTGGTTGAATCATATGCTCACTTAGCATATTAATGGGTCAACCCATGAAGAGAGAATAGGCTTTAGGAAGTGGGACTTAGAAGAGGGTCACTGAGCCGGGTGGTGGTGGCGGCGGCGGCGGCGGCGGGGCGGGGGGCGGCGGCGGCGCACGCCTTTAATCCCAGCACTCGGGAGGCAGAGGCAGGCGGATCTTTGTGAGTTCGAGGCCAGCCTGGTCTACAGGGCGAGATCCAGGAAAGGCGCAAGGCTACACAGAGATACCCTGTCTCCAAAAACCAAAAAAAAAAAAAAAAAAAAAAAAAAAGAAGAAGAGGGTCACTGAAAGCATGCCTTCAAAGCATTCATCTTGTGCCCTGAACCAGGCACCCGCCCTCCTGTCATGAAGTAACCAGGTCTGTACTCTCATTTTTTCTTATACCCAAAGCAATAGAGCTGGCTCACCATGTGATGAATTCTCTGAAACTGTATGTCAAAATAAATCTTCTTTTATCCCAACATTTTGTCAAATACAGGAAGTTAGGAATTAAGGAAAAGAGGAAGAAAGGGATAAAGCAAAAAGAATTCAAGTCTTATCATTGGGAAAGCCTGTCCTGGCTTCAGATCTTAGCTTCCCATTTGATTTGTCTCACTAAGAGATGCTCTAACGATGCATGTGCATTCAGAGAAATGAGAGAGAATAACCAGAAATGGACAATAGTAGAAACCTTGTTCACAGAGTTACAGAGCAGAGAGAGTTCTCTCGACTTGCAGCAGTAGGAATATGTAGTGGAAGACATGGTATTTAAGTTGGCACCATGGTTACTGTATTTTATGTAACATCAGTAGTACAAGCATGGAAAGGAAGAAAGAAGAAAAAGAGCAATAAAAGCAGAAAAGCATGGGCAGGTAAGGGAAGAGGAGAAAGATGTCAGGAAGTAAAGATGTTGCTGCTAATGCAGTCCCTCAGCACCTTCTCCATCACCTCCTATACTCTCAGACCTCCACAAACCAGGTTCTGAAGATGCACTGTTGGATCTAAGCAAAGCCTGCAATAAGAGTCTCCAGGAAGTCTATGCCAGTGTTAGACACTATTCTAGCTGCCTCACATGACTGAGAATGGAGAGAGGAAGATTTAAAGTAAGGAGTTCAATGTGACCAGGAAGGCGAGAGAGTTGTGTAGAGAAGCCCCACTGGAGAGAATCTGCCTAGGAAGGCATCTTTGGAGAAACAGATGGGACTTGAGATAGGTGATGGGTGATGTCATTCTGTATGCTGTGAATATGTTGATAACTAAACCTATTTGGCCAATGGTGAGGCAGAATAAGGTTAGGCGGGACATTCCAACTAGAGAGAGAGGAAGGAGAAAGACAGGACCCTGCCAGGAGAAGAAAGATGTAAAGATACTGGTAAGCCACAAGCCACATGGCAAAGTATAGATTAATAGAAATAGATTAATTTAAGATATAAGAGCTAGCTAGCAAGAAGTCTGTCATGGTCACAGTTTAAAAATAATATAAGCCTGTGTGTGTTTATTTGGGTCTGAGCTGCTGCAGACCGGGCAGGACAGAGGAAAACTTTCAGCAACAGAAAGGTAATGTGGACTCTGGTTAAAGTGCTCTCCTGGGTTAAAAAAAAAACCCTACATTTACAATATTGTTGTTCTTCTTTGTGACTATTTTACACAGAGGTATCCTAGAAACAAAATAAGAAAGGGAATTAAGGTAATGGCCATCCCAGTCTACAAAGGTAAGGGCTTTGTCTAATTTACCCTTGCTTTATTCCAAAGCTTAGAAGACTCTAGCACTGACATTAATTTTAGATGCATGAGCAAAGGCCTCCCTTGGGACAGCCCTGGCTCTCACTGTTTTTCCTACCTTAGCTCACTTAAGTCTCAGATAAACACAGAGGAGGAAAGGAAGGAACAGAGAGAACACGTGTCTCGCCCTAGGTCATCCAGCCTGTGAATGGCAGTGCCAGATTTTAAATGCTAGTCTAATTGACTAACGCTGGTCTATTAGCACCATGAAACAGTTCTTCACCAGACAGGAAGCCAGACTATGACTACCGCACACAGTAATCTCTATTTGGCACAACTGACTCCAATGATAGCATCATTTAGATGCAAACTGGAGGAACCAGTTTTGAGAGGGGTGCGGGATGGCAAAGAAAGCTGAGGCAGTCAGCCTGCCTGTATTTTATGATCTCAATTTTTGTTTACCTGAATTTTAATTAGTTCAGAGCATAAAAACGTTGCTCTTCTACTTCTTCCTTTGGTTCAATCTTCTCTTGAAAAACAGATCTGCCACAATATTGAGAAGTACCAGGTATTTTCTTAGATTCAAAAACCTTAACTTGCCCCAATTAAATTCCAAGGAAGTGATAATGACCAATTACTCAAGAACGTTTGCGTGGTTGTTTGGCACACTTTGTGTATCTAATTATTTCTAAAAACCACATGAACTCAAAGACATCATTCTAATACTTTATAAAATAATAACTAATAAAAGAGAGGAAATACATTAAATAATACCCTTCATTGTGCATGCTTTTTTTTTTTTTTTTTTCAGTTCTAGGACTTTGGCAGGTGATGTTGTTGATTCAGGCCACTAAATCTGCTTCTGAATGTTTCCAATGAGTTCCAGGGAAGAGTAAGACAGCAGAGACCAAGCTGGCTGCCAGACTTGAACTAGCTTGGACAGAACGGAAGTGAGTCATCGACTCCTTCACCCACACTCTTGAAACTGAACCTGAAAGGAGAAAACTTCAGTGCATAACAACACTCCATCTAGTTTATTGTTGTAGCCATGTCTGCTACGACCTAAGTGCTTATGGCAACCACTGTCAATAAATCCCCGCTGAGAGAAGGGATAAGTTTCACTCTTTAGCTAGATCTCTGCTGGGAGCAAGAACCCACAGAGTTCTGAGTTCCCTGAGCTGCATGTAGTCTTATAGTCAACAACACTTGGGCAGCTATGCATTACTGTGAACTTCATGTGATGAAAATAGTTTTTCTAATTTCCCCTCCCATGATAAGTGTCCTTTTGTTACTCCAGCTGCTCAAGGCAAATCTGAAGAGAAGTATTTGAATTTTCTCTTCTTCTCATTTACCATTTCCATACCCTTAGCAAATAGACTTTGCCCCTCATGTCTTCCTATTGTGGTTGTAACAAAATTCTTACTGCCATGACTTCAAGATTAGAGATACTTGGATCTCCTCATTTCTCTGACTTGTAGTTTGAGTTTCTTCTGGGGACCACTAGGCCCCAAATCATGACACTGAGACTCCTTATTAATTATGAAAGCTTGGCTTTAGCTGAAGCTTGTTCCCAACTAGTTCTTATAACTTAAATTGACCTGCTTCTATTAATTTATGTTCCACTACACGTTTTTTTTTTTTTTTTAACCTCTCTTCCATTCTGTATGTCCAGCTCTCTCTGTGTCTTGCTGGCATCTCTCTCAAGCCTTGATTCTTCCCAAGTTCTTCTCTTTCCCAGAAAGTCCTGCCTAACCTCTCCTGCCTGGCTATGGGCCCTTCAGCTCTTTATCCAACCAATCAGGTGCCTTAGGCAGGCAAGGAAAAACAGTGACACATTTCACACAGTGTGATCAAATGTCCAGTGACACAGGCCTATCTTCAATTACACTGTCCCTTGTACCTTCACCATACATTCTTCTGTTTGAGCATGGTGTGGCCCTCTCATCTCAAAGATTAGGTAACTTTTCAATATCTCTAGATAGAAATCTATTTCTCCAAATATCCACATGGTAAACTCCTTCTCCTTATTCGGGTTTTAGCAAAAGTATATCCTCATCCAAGACCCCTACATGAGGCACATTCTGTAATAAACTTATTTTATTACCAAAACTTACTATGGTCTGAAATAACATTGTGAGCATATATGCTTATTTAATCAATGTATCCATCTTGGGAGGAAATTTAGGGTAAAAACAGGGATCATATTAGTCTTGTTTTTCCAGCCCCATGGATTTCAGTAACTGTTTCTTGAATCAACAAATGTTTCTGAATCTTTGAGAAGTGTTCCTGGTTATTTGGGGTGCTTTTGTTAAATGTTAACTGATTGTAATGCTATTGGGTCTCTGTAAGCAGGACAGAAGCTATAATTGAGACTGATTCCTTTTATTTGGTTTTAGAGCAAAATCTGATAAATCATCCATTTGGAAATACTTTCAAAATACAAGTGCATTAGCTCACCAGTTTTAACACATTTCTGTCAAAACTTAATTTCTTCAGTCTTGTCAATTCTGTGAGTAGAGCATTCATTAAACTTTTCTGAATAGTGTATACGCAGGCATAACCATTATAAGGAAATGATCCTACACCTTTCATAATTGTTTCTCTGCCTTTCTCACTCCTTTTTGTGTATATTGAAATTTCCTGAGCATAAATGGTTAAGTTTAGAATGATGGGGAAAGAAAAGTGAAATCACTCTGCAAAGGCAGAGAAATCTGTTGTTATTCAGCCAAGAGTGTCTTCAGTAGCTAACTTCTCATTTGAGAGTTAACTTTCCAGAGTAGTGCAGAGGTGTCATTTAGAATGATTGCACTTTGCTGAGCCCCTGTCAGCTCATGGCACCCTGAGGCTAGTTGTTCAGGATTGTCACAAAATGGCACTTTATCCCAGTCACCACTAAATGGTATTAGCCTATAGGCCTGAACTTCAAAGTCTAAGAATACAGCTTGTGTCTACAGATTGGGCTTTCCCTAAACAGTTTCTAAATGGTTTCTGGCTTATTGCAATAACCTAGCCTGTCTATTTAAGGTAGTTGTGTCCAAAAGGTATTTGTTAGTACAAGCAAAATGTGTTCACAGTTTTAGGTTTGCTCAATAGTGATTCTTGCTTCTCCTCCTGACTTTCTGCTTCTACTCAGATTATAGCATAACTCTTGCAGATTCTGTTTTCAGTTTTGAACCTCTCTGTATGGGAGAGAAGAATAACATGAATTGAAAAGTCAAATACATTAGTTCTAGAGAAGAAAAATTGATCTAGAGATACAGATAACCAAAAAATAATTACATGAAAAATATGAAGATTCCAAGCTATTCAAAGAACAATCTTTAAAATAGTTGTGAAATAATAGCTTAAAATGACACCCCATGTGGTATTATGTTAATCATTACTGCTTGAATTATTTATTGGTTTCCAATTCTGTTCGAATATCAGGTTTTACAATAAATTACGCCTATGGGGATTAAAGGCCACTGTAGGAACACTAAGATTATTCACACATCCTTGGTAAAGAAGCAAAAAAAAAAAAAAAAAAAAAAAAAAAAAAAAAAAAAAAAAAAAACAAGCCACAGCTATCTATTGCAATTTTAGTTTTTTTCACTAAGTTTGTTTCATCATAGTTACTGATGTGTTAAATGAATGCTTTCAGCAATGTTTACAATGTTTTTTTTTTTTTTTTTTTTTTTTTTTTTTTTTATTCATGATCACCATGCTCTGTTTATGTTTGTACAGATAGATGGATTTCTCTCTGATGTAATTAAGCTTGCTATCACTGTCTATGCTTTTTTTTCTTGACAGATAATTTATTAAGTACACTATTTGGGAACACAATACCACCACAACAAGTGTTTCTTTTTATAAGTTAAAAGAATTTGGAATGAGACTCACTCCCAGACACACCTATTACTCAGTATGAGATGAAAAACAGCTCCTTCAGGGACTTTTAAAACCTATTTGTAAGCATGAACTCAATACATTTAAATTTTCCTAGAGTAAATAAATGAGTGGTATAACATGAAATTTAGAATCTCTTTCTAACTAGTAATATCTTAATAGAACTGCTTAAAGACCAACTTGGTCAATGCCTGTGGTTCCCCAAAATATTGTGCACCCTAATAAACTTATCTGGGGTCAGAGAACAGAACAGCCACTAGATATGGAGGCCAGAAAATGGTGGCACACACTGCCTTTAATCCTATCACTTGGGAGGCAGAGATCCATCTAGATCTCTGTGAGTTTAAAGCCACACTGGAAACAGCCAGGCATGGTGACTCACGCCTTTAATCCCAGGAAGTGATGGCAGGAAGCAGAAGGTATATAAGGTGTGGGGACCAGGAACTAGAGCCTGGTTAAGCTTTTTTTTTTTTTTTTTTTTTTTTTTTTTTTTTTTTTTTTTTAACAGGTTCTCTGTGTAGTTGCGCCTTTCTGAACTATGTAGCCCAGGCTGCCGCCCCCTCCTCCTGCTTAAGCTCCCCCCCCCCTTTAGGCTTTTGAGTAGCACAGTTCAGCTGAGATTCAGTTTGGAGGCTTCCAGTCTGAGGAAGCAGGATCAGCTGGGGAATTGGAGAGGTGAGGTGGCTGTGGCTTGTTCTGCTTCTCTGCTCTTTCAGCGTTCACCCCAATACCTGGCTCTGAGTTTGGTTTTATTAATAAGATCTTTTAAAATTCATGCTACAAGTGTCCATTGTGGAATATTCCTTTACACTGTGTGAAGATGTGTCACTGTGATTGGTTTAATATAAAGCTAAATGGCCAATAGCTGGACAGGAGATACAGGTGGGACTTCTGGACAGAGGAAGTTCTGGGAAGAAGAAAGGCAGAGTCAGCAGCCAGACACAGAATAACTAAGATGGCCATAATGGAGACGAGGTGACAAGCATGTGGAAGAATATAGAATAAAACATATGGGTTAATTTAAGTTAAAAGAGCTGGTTAGAAACAATTCTAAGCTAAGGCCAAGCTTTCATAATTAATAATAAGTCTCCTTTGTCATTTTTTGTGAGCTGGTAGCCAAAAAAAAGTCCACTGCAGCCTATCAATATTAACTAACTAATATTTCTGAAATTAAAAATAGATGTCAAGCATCCTAAAATACAGATTACATTGCTATAAAGAATATATAAAAATGTTGATTGCTGGAATTCTCATTGTTGCAAATTACAAAAACATCTCCAATACCTGACAATTACATACCAAATATGCATATATGTGTACTGTATATCCATGTAGTATATTATATTCTCATAATTTTTTAATCTGTGAAGTGTGTGTGTGTGTGTGTGTGTGTGTGTGTGTGTGTGTGTCTGTGAGTATGAAGGTGGGTATGTCTCACAGCATCCATGTGGTGGTCAGAGAACAATGTGAGATGTCAATGTTAGCTTTCTCCTTTGTTTGATAGAACATCTCTTATTGTTCACTACTGTACATACCAGGCTGGTGGGCTTTAGGGAATCTCCTATCTCCAACTCCCATCTCATTGAAGGAGTACTGGGATTACAGAGGCACACACTTCTGGCTTTTATAAGAATGTTGGTCATCTAAACCAAGGTCTCTGGGTTTGTGCATGATTTATTTTTATTGTTTTTAAGTGTGTGTGTGTGTGTGTGTGTGTGTGTGTTCATGTGTGTGCTTTTAACTGTTGATCCATCTCTCATGCCCTATATTCTTAATTTTTAAAAAGACTTGGAATTACGATTTATCAATATCAAATAACATCTAAGAAACATTAAGTGATAAAAGAAAGATTTCAAAGTATGAGAATGATATTGTATGCCAAGAATATAGAAAGATAAATACTTGTTTACACATAACAAACCTGTAGTTTACTTATCTAAGAGAATAGAATACTTCTGAAAGACATACAGTTCATTTCAGGTGTCTCCAGGGAGTAATATAAAAGATAAGCCACCAGAAGAGTAAAAGTTTGTTCTTGTGATATCCTTCAAATAATTTTTAATTTTAACAGATACATATCATTAATAACATCTTATATAATACCTCTTTATTATCATGTTCACTATTGATTTATTGAAATTTGCATATATAATACAGTTATAGTAATGCAAGGCAGCTCGTCTCACTGGTAAAGCAACACACAAGGTGAGGTAATTAAAATTTCTCAGAATTCATTGATTTTCTTGGTTACAGTTATAATCACATCATCGAGAAAACTGTTTTCTACAGATTCTGTATCTTGTAAGTTCTATTATAAATGATATTATATATATTTAAGACAGGGTCTCAATATGTAGCCCCATTCAGCCTGGGATTCTTTGTGTAGATCAGACTGGTCTAGAACTCTGTGAGTTCTAGACCTTTGCCTCCCAAGTCCTGAATTAAAAGCATGCGCCAAAATGCTACATAGTTTCATAACATTCAGGTCTTATTTATAGTTATCAAGTAACTACTCATTCAGAAAACACAAGATAAAACCTGGAGAAATACCAGTGGATGCTAACACACACCAGGCGGAATTTTTTCATATTGTTACAGTGTAGTTATCAACTCTATAATTGCAGCCACAGCAGCATTTGTCTGGCATTGTGTGTAAGCACACACCATAAATGGCACCTGCTGCTGAGACATATATTCTCTCCTTCCAATATTGACACCATAGAGGTTTGTACGTGGATGACAAGCCAGCATTGTAATACACGACTATGAGAAAGATGATGAGAAGGATGAGGGAAGTAGATTTTCACCAATGTTAATATTCAAGTTGAGGAATTATGGTTTTTCCATGTGAATACAATATGATAAATGTAAATGTAAGTATTTGAATAAGAAAGTTTGATGGAATTAAGTTGATTAGAGAAAACACTTAACTGAAATATAGAACTGCTGTGGGATGTCCTGTATGCTGTAAATATATGTTGCTATAATTGATTGATAAATAAAACGCTGATTGGAAAGTAGCCAGGCAGGAAGGATAATGTAGGCAGGACAAGGAGGAAGAAAATTCTGGGAGGTAAAAGGCTGAGATAGAAAGACGCTGCCATGAAAAGCAAGATGTAAGGTACCAGTAAGCCACAAGCCATGTGACAACTTATGGAGAAATAGATATGGGCTAATTTAAAATACAAAAACTAGATAACAAAAAGCCTAAGCCATTAGGCCAAACAGTTTAAATAATAAAAGTGTCTATGTGTTTATTTGAGTCTGAGTGGCTGCCAGGTGGGAATGGAGATAACCCCAGCTACATAGAACATTTAGTGATTACACATTGATTCAGAGGTTAGTAAATACTAACCTAGTTAAAAGAAAAAAATCATTAGGAAAGATTCTACTTTCATAAATAATGAATACTATATTTAAATCAAAACAAAGAAAAGCTAAAAGGAAAAAATTATAAAACTTTATAAACAACTTCTTCGAGAAAATTTTTGATAATTTTTCCTGGTTTCACTTAATTAAAATTATAATAAATGCTATAATATATAAATAAAAAATATTATTTACATGATACTGATCCTTTTAAAGTCTTAGTGCTTTTGTATAATGAGAAAACACAATGTAGCAAATAGCATGCTGCATTCCATGCTCTCATAACAGGACATGTGTAAGACGAATTACTGAATGGTCTTATTGATAAAAACCCAGAGCCAGATACTGGGGTTAAAACTGAGAGATCAGGGAAATAGGATAAGTCACAGCCAGCCTTACCTCACGACACCTCAGTCTCCAAAGAGACCTACTTCCTGTCTACCCACGCCTGTATGCCTTTCTGTTTATCCCACTCCCTCTCTCCACCCAGCTACATCACTTCCCATTTTTGCTCAACTCTGCCACTTCCTGTCTGTCTGTACAGACCTCCAGACCTCTATGGTTAAAAGTGTTGGAATTTAAAGCATGTGCCACCATGCCTGGCTCTGTTCCCAGGGTGGCTTTGAACTCACAGAGATTTGGATGGATCTCTGCCTCCTGAATGCTAGAATTAAAGGTATGTGCTACCATTGCCTGACTTCTATATTTAATACAGTGGCTGGATTTTTCCTCTTATCTTCAGATATGTTTTATTGGGGTACACAAATAAAATATCATCACATTTTCCTCTTTTTGTCTAAAATTAAAAAATTATAACTAATATAAGAAAAATTATGTACAATAAGTACAATTATATACAATATATACAAGCAATAAATACATCATTTGACAATAAATACATTTGCATTTGACAAATTCAGAGAAAATATTCCATTATCTATCCTATTTTTGTAAATCCAAAGGATTGTATCTAATATACCTTCCATCCTAATTTGCATTACCAAAACTATCTTTTGATGTCTCTCAAACTTACATACTTTACACTTCTTTAGTGAGTTTCTTTTCTGAATTTGTTAACAAGGAAAACTATAACTATATAATCTTCAACTCCCTCAGAGACTTGAGAAGGAAATAATACTACCTAGTAAAACAGGAAGTGCAAACAAGCAACTTCGGAAAAAAAAATATGAGTTATGAAAGAAACAGCAAGCTGCCTGGACAGTCACTTGAGGTATCTCTGCAACATTGGGGCATCATCTTCGGCCTACAGGCTTAGCATATCTGACAGACTCATCTGTCAAACAGGATTTTTTAAAGAGCCTTCCTACCTTGTCTTGACAAGGATCAGCAGTCCTTTCTTTTGTGTCCTGCTTGTCCATTTTGGACAGCATACTGTCAGCAGTCAATGCAAGGGCATTTTCTTGCCCAGTGGCTAACTTTTGCCACAATGAAAGGAAACTTCATATGGAGTTTCTTCAATGCCCATCATTTTCTCTGAAGTAGATTGGTGCTGCCAGGAACAGACATGTCCCATAGTCATTAAAAAAAATCTATGTTATTAAAATATATTAAGCTGGGTGGTGGTGGCACACACCTTTAATCCCAGCACTTGGGAGGCAGAGCCAGGCGGATCTCTGTGAGTTCGAGGCCAGCCTGGGCTGCCAAGTGAGCTCCAGGAAAGGCGCAAAGCTACACAGAGAAACCCTGTCTCAAAAAATAAAATAAAATAAAACATATTAAATGCCATATTCTGTAGATCCCTGAAGTGTTTGAAGATGACCTGCCTATCTAAAGTATATCTCTGCTTGACCTTGAAAACATACCTAATATAACTAACTACAAGTTCAATTGTAATGACTAACTACTTTTATATCTTTATATCCTATTTAGTTGGTAATAATAACTTTCAAGGATTAGCAAATTGCATTGCATTGTTAAATGAACTGTATAGGTAAAATACCTTGAACAAGATTAGAAATATATGTACAGTATTTTCTAACAAAATCAATCTCAAATTTGTATCAATATACATAATTTGTATACAATACACAAAAATCCAATCCAATGAAAAATATTTAAAACTAGTAGTTGCTTCCTAAAAGTAGATTCAATAATCTACATTTTTATGTTGTTAGACATAAACAGGTAGTCAACCATGGTATGCTCACTCCCAACCTTAATACTTCAATAGAAGAAATAGCAAGTAACAGAGACTGATGCTGTAGTTGAGACAGCTCTCTTACACATAATTGTTCTTGAACATTTGTGGAAAACAGTGAGCATGGGCACTAAAAGTTCACAGCCCAGTAAATGAAACACTCAGCAATCTATCCCTGTATTTTGCCAGACTCTAGTTTTCTATGCTTGCCCTAGGCTCCTATTAAGGTCAGATAAAAGTATGGATCTGGATTAAATGTTCAAAATCCTAAGCACTTTGCTAAGCATTATACTTAGAATAATTTTCTCTAAATTAGAACATTCTATTTTGAACTCTTATTACCAAAATTTTCAGAACAGATTCTACAGGAGGATAAAGGGAAGAACTGAATTGAATTAAAGTTTTTGAAGGAGTAAAGGAAAAGAGAAAGAACAAGTGAAGGAGTGTGATAGTTGGACTTAACTGTCAATATCATACAATCTAGAATCGCCCACGAAGGGAGTCTCAACGAGAGATTTTCTCTATGACACAGGCCTGTGGGCACATCTGTAGGGAGCTGTCTTGATTCTGTGAGTTGAGACAGGGAGACACACCTACCATAGCACCGTTCTCTGTCAGGGGATCCTGGATTGTGTAAGAGTAAAGACAATAAGCTGACACCAGCCTGCATTCATTCATGGCCCTTCCTGACTATGGAAGTGCATAGCCAACTCCCCTCAGCCCCTGCTGTTGTGACATCCCTGCTGTGATCCATTGTAATCTGGAACTGTGACCTGAAATAAACTCTTTATTCCCTAAGTTGCTTTTGTGGAAGATAAAAAATCAAGAATAAGGGAAAAGAAGTGAAGGGGGAGTGAGGAAGGGAGGGAGGGAGGAAGAGGGGGAGGGAGAGGGAGAGAAGAGGAGAGGAGAGGAAGGGAGGGAAAGGAAAAAGGGAAAGAAAAGGGCAGTTTAGGTGTTTCGCTGATTCTCTAGGATACAGGCATATGTATCATATTTATAATTATTATTGCATCTTCACTGTTGTGACTCACACATGAACTTAAAAATCTTTATCTTTGAGAACTCTTTACTGCCCCTTCTGCATAGATTTCTTCAATGACTTTTTCTTTCCAGTATCCTTTTCCTATACATTTTTCTACTCATTATCATGAATATCAAGTGAGGCTTGATGGTCACTTCAGCACTGACATTTTACTGTAGGATATTAGAAGACCAAATTATCTACAAGATCCAAAGGGAGGAAATGGTTATTCTTGGCTGTTAACTTGTTGGACTGAGGAAACGTCTAGGTGCATACCTCTGCTGTGTGCCTGAGGGGTTTTCTGATAACTAGATCCTGAAGACTCTGACCTAATCTCATCATGTAATCCATTATTGGATTCAAAACTCAAATAGAGTGGGAGTTCTAGGGTCCATCATGGGTCCCAGGAATAAACCCCAACAGTGGTAAACTCATCATTAATGTGGCCTCATCTGGATATCTCTCTCTCTCTCTCTCTCTCTCTCTCTCTCTCTCTCTCTCTCTCTCTCTCTCTCTCCCTCTCCCTGTTTCCCTCCACCTCTCCTTCCCTCCCTTTCTCTCCTGGAATCCATCTCCCAAAGTAAGTTGATCCTTACTTTACAGTCTAATTCTTGGGAACCCAACTTAAGACATTCAATCTGCATTCAAGAATATTTACTTCTATTATCATGACATATAAGAAATTCAATAGGCAACAAGTACCAAATATGAATCTTGAGACGGTGCATGAATATTCTCAGGCACAAAGGTGTGCTTTGCATTCCCTTGAATTCATCACACTCAAGACTGTATCCTTCCTCGACTCCTCTAGGCAGTTTTGTTCATTGTTGCTCATCCTTATCTTCCAAGTGAATCCTAATGACTACTTAGTCTAGCACAATATGTTTGAAAATTTTTATCAAATAAAGCTTGGCTAAACCTTGGTTAAGGTTTAGCACCCTTAACCTTAGTCTGAATTGTTCAATTTGAATATCCTAACTCATTTTTCTCTCCCATTTTTTCTATATACTTTGACCTCTTCTTCATCATAAAGTCATATTTCACCTCATAATAGTCAATATATCTCTTCCTACTTTTTTATTTCTCCAAACTCTTTTATCCACCTGGATGCTTTCTCTAATGAAGCAAAACGGAATTTCCCAATATTTGGCCACTTTAAAATGTTTCCTTACAGCTATAATACATAAAATATTAACTTTAATTTACAAATAGTCACATGATAAACAATCTTATCTCTTTTCTAAATTAGAAATTATGGCTTTTTGTAACTCAGTGTATGGTATTTGTTATTGGTCCCCTCCACTCACCTCACAACACACCCAAAAGATTCAGAGGCAGCCCATCTTCTCCAGTCCTGCCGCACGTCACAGTGGTACCTGGAGAAACTTTCTCTCTGAAAATCATGTTCTTTTAACATGAGACTCTTTCAGAATTGGGTATGTTTTGTTTTGTTTTTTTTTTTTTTATAGAGCCCAACAATAGTGCATATTTTAACCTTCTTACTTTTACTGGTGTTTCCTACTGACAAGCTACATATGTAAACAACAAAACAAGGAAACAACAACAAAAGCCCCAACATATTAGAGTGGCTAATCCTGTCAAGTATGGTATACCCAGTACATTATGAGGAGAGCAGGTTAACTCACATATTGTTTTAGTTCTAAATCTATCATCTCTATAATTTTGGAGGCCTTTGTACCAAAATTATGACTCGAAAATATTCCAGTTCAACACACCAGCACCAAAGTCAACAATTCAGGAGACAAGATTTAAGTATGCTTTGCTTCCAGCGGTTTCGTGACAATATGATAGAGTTAGAACACAAATGATCAAACTGAGAAGTCTGTACGCAAATGGATGAACTCATTCATTTGAGTACAAGTCTTCATTTTGCTTTTCATTAATCAAAAAGACGGCAGTGAATATAGAAAGCAATATTTCCTTCTTTCTGGGTTTGTTGCTCTAAATGCCTGGAAGAAAGAATGTCCATGACTTACTTGTTCCACATTAAGAAACAACTTTTATTCTTAGAAATAATCATTCAAAATGACCCCCAAAAGGCTTATTTTAGTAAATCATTTTCTTAAAACACTTCACTAAGTTTTTCTAGGACAGTGTAGTTAGATATCTGCAGATGAAATAAGAACTGTGCCATTTGAGACTAAATAGTGAAACAAGAGCAAAGAGTTAGACAGATGGACTTGCCTTAAGAATGAAAAATATCCCAAGGCCTGGGAGGGTGCATGGAGGACAGTGGTTGGGCACCATTATGATGAGCAAGTACAGGGTGGGGAAATGAGAGGGGGGGGGGAGAATGATTAAATCATGTGCTGTGGAGATGCAGATCTGAAGAGGTGAGGAACAGGCTGACATAGATGGCCGGCTTGCCACCCAGAGACATGATGATGTCTGGACCTGGGCTGCTGCCAAGGGCCCCGACACACCTGTGAAGGTCTGTGTTGATGTCCATGGCTTCTGTTATCACAGAGAGCCCTGAGGATGCCTGGAGTCTTGGCCACCTGTGACCATGTGAGTATCTGAGAGATGTGCCCTCAGGGATCCATGCTGATCCAGGATTCCTGCTCTGCCACCCAGGACCATGGTTTGGTTCAGTCTGTTGCTGAGGGTCACATCTGGGTCTGTGGCCCTGCTGTGGCCAGGCTCTGAGTTGACATCCGCAGCTCCTGCTGCCACCAAGAGTTGAGCAGAGGCCCGAAATCTGGGCTGACACCTGAGGCCATCCATGTTGGTTGTTGAGGATCAAGCTGCCACCTCGGCTATACAGACCTGAGTGACCTGTGCTGCCACCTAGGGCTATGGTGTTGTCTGGACCCAAATTGCGGCTGAGAACCACGTCTGGGTCCCTGGCCTTACAGCAGCCAGGATCTGTGTTGATTTTCTTTGCTCCTGTTACTGTTGAAGGCCAAGAGGATGCCCCCGGGGTCTGGGCTGCCACCTGAGGACATGTTGGCATTCAAAGAATATGCTGCCCCTGGGGTCATGCCTATCTAGGTGATCTGTCATGACATCTAGGCCCAGGCTGTTGCCAAGAACCATGTCTGCGACTGTGGTCCTACCACAGCCTGAGTCTGTGTTGATGTCTGTGGCCCATGTTGCCACCAAAGGCCATACAGACACCCAGGATCTGGACTGCCACCTGTGCCCATGTTGGTGTCTGAGGGCTGTGCAGCTGCCAGGCCCATACAGACATGTCCTGCCACCCAGGGGCATGGCATCATACAGGCTTGAGCTGTGGCTGAGGCCATGTCTGGATCCACCCTGCTGCAGCCAGGTCTGCACTGATGTCACGAGGCTCCTGTTGCTGTGAGGATGCCTGGGATCTGAGCAGCCACCTAGGGCCATGTGAATGTCCGAGGCCCACACTGCCACTGGGGCCATGCTGATGTGAGTGACTTGAACTGCCAAGTGGGGCCATGGTGACATCCTGGCCCAGGCTGCTGCCAAGGACCATATTGAGTCCATGGTGCACCCGCAGTTGGGGGCTGTGTTGATGATATCCATGGCCCATATTGCCACCAAGTGTCACTTGGAATTAGGGGTCTAGGCTGCAACCTAGGGCCTTGTTAGTGTCTAAAAGCTGAGCCTCTGCCAGGGCCATACAGATCTGAGTGGCCTACACTGCCATCCAGGACCATGGAGTTGTCCAGGCTGGAGCTGCCACCAAGGGCCATGTCTAGGTCCATGGCCCTGCTGCACCTGTGTTCTTTACTGATGTCCATGGCTCCTGTTACCACCAAAAGCAGTGGGGATAGGGCTGCATAGAGTTGGCCCTGCCTCCCATTAGCTGTAGTACTCGGGAGAGCTGGCTCTGCCCATCACCAACTGCAACACTCTGGAGAGCAGGCCCTGCACCTCTCCTGGGCAGCACATTAGAGCTCAACTTGTTGGTGGGTGCACAGGTGAACTGGTCTTGTAAGTGTGAGAGCAGGCAAGCTGACCCTGCTCCCTCCCTCAGATGCCCTGTGATGGCATGGGTGAAGAAAACAGCCCTTCATCCCACCCCTTGCCACCTGCGACAAACAGGAGAGCTGGCCTCGGAGCAAGAGAACGGAAAAACTGGCCCTACCCCTCACCAACTGCGCAATTGGGAGACTGCGCCCTGAAGCTCACCTGGGCAAAACAGTAGAGCTGTCCGTGGCGGTGTGGGTATGGGTGAGCTGGGCCCAAGGGCATGAGGGCAGGAGAACTGGCCCCCTCCTTGCTGCCTGCTGAACTGGGTGAGCTAGCCAGGGAAGGGCTGGAGAGCTTGCCCTGGGAGCGACAATGAGAGAAAGCTGGCAGGCTGACCAACCCAGCTAACACCCAGGCCCAGAACCAGGGCTATGAGTTGGTTCACCTCAACATCCACCTCATCGATGAACTGCTGGAGCATGTGAAGGGGCCAGACCTGCAGATCCAAAGCTGCGGGATCTCCACCACACAGGGCTACAATAGGATATCCAAGAGGAGCCCCAGTGAGGGCCTAGTATCCATAGCACAGCCGAAGCCAGAGGCCTCCAGTCAGTCCAGTGACTCATAGCAATGAACACTGACAAGCAAAGATGTATGAATTAAAGGATACACTGTGGGGCTCACCGGACCACACGACGGCTTCCACGCCAAGATTGTTGTTGTTGTTGTTGTTATTTGTATGTTTGTTTGTTTGTTTGTTTGGGTTTTTAAGGGGTGGTTTTGCTTTTAAATTTTATTTTGTGGGGGAGGTTGCAAAATTATGTTTTATTTTGTGGGCAGAGGGTGGAAGTGAGGGGACAGGTGGGATCGGGATGTGTGATGTGAAACCACAAAGAATCAATAAAAAATTTAAAGAAAAAAGCATAAAAAACACCCCAAATGATAAATACAAGAAATAAGAAAGAATCAGTGGTGTGCAGGGAAGACTATTACTGGCAAATTGAGTAAAAGTGTGGCTTTTGGATGTTAATTGCCAGACATAGAAGAGGCTCGACTGTAGAAACCACACTCAGTAAGCTGATTACAACTTTCCCTTCTCCAAGAACCACTTGCTCAAGTCCCTGAAGTGTCTTCAAGTTGTGCTTGGCTCTCTTTGATGCCTTGGTGTCATTTGGGACAATGGCCCCTGTTGTTTTCATGAAAGGACAGACAATTCACAAAGCCGGAAGCTATCAATACAAGGAAATGCTCATATACGTGGACCCAAGTGACCGAATAGGAGAAATGGAGAGATGACTGCCCCAAACCATCCCTCAGCAGGAGGAAGCACATCGATCAGCAGCAGTAACTCCCAAATCTGCCCCCAGAACTCTCAATGGGCGGTAATATCAACAGCAATTTTCAAAGTTCATCAATCTCCAGTCATAAAAGTAAAATATAGACACTGAACAAAGGTAAATAAGCATTTTAGAAAATAACATTCAGTAACACCATTAGTAATGTGAAGACTTTTCCTCCAGTGCCAGCATATTTTGATAGCATAACTGAGTTCTTAGATCAGCATAGTTTTATATATTGCTATTTCAATCTTAAAATACTAACAGTTCACCATGTTATGAAAGTTTAAGTGGGAGGACAATATTGTACTGAACAAATACAGTATGTTTCCTTAACTCCCTTTTGTTTTGTTTTGTTTTGTTTTAGCCTTTAACAGTGCTCTCATAAGTTTGTTAATGAAATTTTTAAGTGTCAGGTTTATTTTTAAGCTCATCTCCCGGAATCATCTTTTCTTGCAGAACTACAAACACCAGGCCATGGCAGACAACTAAAGAATTCTAGAACATAAAATAAAATTTCTTGCAAATGTTTTTATCAAATGTCAAATACAAATTTAGGTAATTTTAGAAGAGACAAACTAAAATTGAAATTTAATTTTACATAATTCATTAATGATTAATATTACTTAATGTCTCTTTCAAGTATAGATATATTTGTTTTCTAAGCAGCCTTAAATTCATTTTAGAAAATTCAGTACAACTGATGTCATTTAGCTGTTTTATTTAAACTGTATTTGAAATTTACATAAAATATGTCTAGAAAATATATAACATATACAATTAAAGTTTAATGCTATAATTAATTAACTCTTTCCATTTAAAGTAATCAAATCTATGCTTTTTCCATGTCACCAAAGCTGTTATTTGTTGGTATTTTTAGTACAATTCCAAATTTACACTATTCTTGTAAAGAAAAATGATCTTGTTGGCATGATTGTACTTTATGGTCATTTCCACACTTATGTGATCATGATTCTTATATAATTTCAGAAATATGGCTATAACTTATTCTAAATTCACTCAATAATGGTTGATGCTGTTTTTTTTTTGTTTTTTTTTTTTTTTTTTTTTTTTTGTGGTGGTTTTTGTTTTGTTTTTATATATAAGGCTTTGTCACAACCCAAGTTGCCTCGAATTCATGATCTGCTCAACTGCTATGCAACTACATCCTGTGAATTGTCATTCACTTTACCATAAAGATGTGGAACAGTGGCTAGGTGGACAAATACAGAAAGGCAATGAGCTAATGGGGCAATAATTATGGAGCAGTAAGTACTGTGTGATGGGAGCACAGAAGGAACATTTGAATTCAGCAAGAGACGAGGTATTATTTGAGCTAAGACATGAAGATGAGTTTATCAGAAAATATTGGAGAAAGTTATAGGAAGTAAGAACAACCAATGGGGAAAATGCAGCGTTATAGGAACTGTAAGGTACAGTGTGAGCATGTAAAACAGAGGTTGGGCTTGAGAGTTAGTGAGAGACACAAAGTTGGACAGGAACACGAGGGCTAATATTAGCATGAAGTGTGTGTCGCTGAACACTGACTAGACTTTAGATTTTCTTCTATGAATAGTGGGAAATTAACAATGAAGTCTGCCATGAAATATTTCCATAATGTAATTGTAATTTTGTCACTTACATAACAAATAAGTCTAGGATGAGGACTACGATGTAAGAAGTTACTTAATGAGGCCAGAAGAAACATTAGTGTCAGAATAATAGTGGGAAGGAAGGGCAATAAAGTAATACATTCTAAGCGAAATACAATAAAGGCAATAGGGCTTACAAATTAATTGAATATGGAAGATTTTGTCCTAAAAGCAATTTTGTAAACTTATCTCAGTGATGATAACTCAGCAGGAACTCATTAATTTGTTACAATTAAGAAGAAAAATCAATTTGATCTGTCCTAGATTTGTGAGGAAGGATATTTTAATATACTTATGCATAGAAATTTGGCACTTTGAGGATACAAAAAATTAAATGGAATCTTAACAAAATCTTAACAAAGGAAAAGATCACACAGATAATGCTATTCAATTAGACAACATTAACTGAATGTTTACTTGTTACTACCATAGGAAAAGAGCATAGACTTGGTGGTAAATCAAAGCAACTTTAATATTTCATCTTATCCCAATGAGAATGGCAAAGGTCAACAAAACAGCCAACAACTGCAGGGGAGAGGGTGGGAAAGGGGGACTCTTCACTTTCTGTTGGTGGGATTGTGAACTGGTCCAGACACTCTGGAAATCAGTGTGGAAAGTCCTCGAAAAGCTAAAACTAAATCCACCATATGATCCAGCTCCACCACTCCTTGGCATAGGCTCAAAGGACTTGATATCCTACTCCACAGATACTCACTCAGCCATGTCCATTGCTGCTCTATTCACAATAGCTAGGATACGGAAGCAACCTCAGTATCCTACAACTGACTAAGAAATAGTGAAAATGCTGTACACTTGCACTATGGAATACTATTAAGTTGTAAGGAAAAATAAAATCATAAACTTTTCAGCTAAGTAGGTGGAACCAAAAAATGATGATATTGAATGAAGTAACCCAGATCCAGAAAAGCAAAGGTCACATGCTCCATCTCATCTGAGGTTCCTAGCTCCAAATCTTCAGATGTGAGTATATGACTTGGAGTAACTGCGAAAACCAGGAAAGCAAAAATAGACCACTGAGTGGGGAGTGACAGAGAAGGGAATGGCAGGGTACAAGTGATCTGAGGGGAGGGAGGAAGAGAAGCTATAACTGGTGGGGAGTGGGGGTGGAAGATAAGTGCAGATGAAGCAGGGGAGGGTAAGATAACAATACGCCATTGCTTGGGTTCCCACCCCCAGAGTTGGGCTAATAGTTTTCTGTAATGGTCTCCCTCTGTTGTAAAGGGAAGTTCCCTTGGTGAGGACGAAACTTATCTGTGGGTATAAGGAGAAATATTCAGAATATTATTAGGGTTATACTAGTCTAGTACTTTACTGACCCAGCTACCCATCTCCCCAGTCACTATTTAACTAGTTTTTATTGCCGATTTTTACATTCCTGGGCATGGGTTCTAAAACATTATAAGAGATCACAACTTCTGGTGACTAATTTTTTTTTTTTTTTGTCTTAAGAAAAAAAATATTTAAACATCTTTCTGGGCATTTGATAAAAATAGTATTCACAAATAGGTGATAAGATATTCAAAGTATGACCTAATAATGCTTATCATGGCATTATGGAGAGCAAGGACTTTGGGTCCAAGTCCCTCCCCCTTCATTTCCTCTCTTTGGTCTTGAACTTAACTACATTCTTATTCCAGCTCTCCCTTTATGAGAACAGTCTTAGAACAGTCGATGTTTGTTTCACTTTCTCTGGCATGTGTGTGGGTGGGTGGGTGAGCATTCACTACGAATTAAATAAATAATCCTACAAAGTATTTTCGCAGTCCTGAAAGTCAGTAATTACCCAGTTGCTAGGCTATAATCTAGCAAGAGTAAAAAGTAAAACAATAGTAAAAATAGTAGAAGGTGCATTTAATTTTCTTCTACTCTGAGTCCCACCGTGTGTTAAATTATTTGTATGCTTTATTTAATGTGTTATTAAAACATTTTGGGAAATTTAGCTCAGGGAATTTAAATGATTTTCCAGTGTAGTAGAGCCAGCCAACATCGGAGTTAGACTTTTAAAACAAATCTAACTCCCAGCTCATGTTCATGTCCCATGTTCTAGAGGCCAGGGTGGTCAGCTCTGCCACTCAAATGACTCAGAATAATTAAAAACGTTAAGGAATTCCTGTGTACCCTGACCAAACAACTCGATCTACAAACCACATTGGTTCAATATAAGGTAGAAAACAGATTTCAAAAGAAAAGAACAAGGTCATAAAGCTGCATTTGTAAAGAAGACAAGTAAATTACTAAAAAAAATTCTTTATGATTTGCTCCCATGGGTTAAAAAAAATCAATACTGTTTAACTTAAAATTAATCTGAGATATTTAAAGCATTATGACCAGTAATGACAAACTTAAGTTTATCCTTTCTTGCACAACCTAGGACTTCTCAGGAGCAGGAAGTAAATGTTGTGTCCAAGTGACCCATATAACAGTGTGTAGCTTGCAGCTGTGTGTGATAAAGTCCTCAGGTCTCTACCTCCAGGATATTCACAAACTAGAATATAAAATCTCCTCCGGCTTTCTTAGTGGGAAACCAGGGTCTCTTATCCCTGAAAGGCACTCAGAGTTGAGACAGCAGTGGAGTCACGGGGCTAGAGAAAAGTTTGCATCCCCCTGAGGCAATACTATACAAATGACGTCCAATGTCTTTAGACGAGCTGTAATGGACAGCAGAGAGAAGTAATACTCCAACGAAAATGCATCCTTCTGTTGGCAAAGCCAGGCATCATCACCTGAAGACAACAGCATCTGTAGAAACACTTGCTTACAACTCAATTACAAGGGCTTCCTGAGAGCTTTCTTAGGGCTAGAAATAGTCACTGCTTAGCTAGCTGGTCCAAAAACTAGTGACAAACATAAAAACTAGAGGAGCGGCAGAGCTCACCCTGCCCCTCCTCTATGCAGAATGGTGTCTCTAGCACTTTTTGGTGACTGGATGTTGTAAAGCTGATGATGAAGCAAATGTGTTTACTTTCTTCCTTTCTGCAATGTTTTTACACTTGTAAATGCCTACCTTTCTTGTCAGTCACATGCTCAACTCTTTGATTGTTCACTTAAATTTAAAACGTGGACTACTTGTAAAGACTGTGATAGGCATGTCACATGCAATGGCCCCTGCTGTACTACTAACCAAGAAGAATAGGTATGACAGACACTGGAATGTGTCAGCTCCTGCCACAGCAAGAGTCCAGACCCTCTGTAATACTGAGTAATGCTGATTTCCAGGCAGCCTAGGAGGTCCATTGTGTTATTCCTCCAACTACATTCTAAACGTTTCCATGGCTAACATCTTAATTTTATTATGTTATTGTCCTGTGGTGCTGTATTGGCCAAGACAAATCAATGACATCATGTTAATGATATAATAGTTATAAGGAAAGACAAACTTGTTATATTCTATTCCTCTTATTTCTAATAAGGTACATTTTAAGTTTTCTCACAGAGAAAATAACTCCACAATTGATTGTATATAGAAAATTTAGGGTGTTTTTTGCTCTTGTTTACTTTTGACCTACACATTAAAGCAAAAAGACACCAGGTGACTATTCTAACCTGGTTATTGTTAGACTATTCTAACTATTCTAATTCCACCCTGCTTTGGTCCTTAAAGTTGTTTCTTGCAAGTTATTTTTTACAGTGATGAAAAATCTCATCAACACAGAAGGTTGTTGCAGAGAAGTAGAGTCGTCGTTGATGTTCCGGGTGATGTGGTTCAGCAGCCCTTTGATATGCATGCTAGGGAAGCCCAGGAGTTCTGTAAGCAGTGAGTTAAGGGAGGATGCTGGTGGGACCTCAGAAGACCAGTATATTGATGAGAAAGCTGACCACAAGGTTTGTGCTCAAGAGATTTTGGATGGGAATGAGGGCTCATACAGCACTTGGAACATAAGACATCTTTCATTGCAGCAAAACCTCAACTGTATTTTGTATAAGTCCTAGGACACTGCATGAGCAGAAGTTATCTGGGCTATAATGATTAAGACTATATGGAGATCATATAATTCAAGGGTGTCCTGGTGCCAGACATAGAGCTGCAGAGTATAATGTCTGTTGCTGACTTTCAATCTTGCTTTGACATGATCCTTCTTTGGTATTCTGTCGCTTGCTCGCTCTCTTTTTTGTTTGTTTGTCTGGTTTTTCGAGACAGGGTTTCTCTGTGTAGCTTTGCGCCTTTCCTGGATCTCGCTCTGTAGACCAGGCTGGCCTTGAACTCACAAAGATCCGCCTGGCTCTGCTATCTCTTTTTTTAAGAACAGTAATGTCTACCCTTCCTATCATATATTAGAAGAATGTAAATTTATTTTTGATTCTACAGAAACTTACAACTAAGAAGTGAGTATCAAAGAGACAAACTCAACTTTTGAAAAATGTCAGAACTATTTAAATTTTAGGAGCACTTAGAGATGTACTACATGCATTTGGCATTGTGACATGGCCATAAGTTTTAGGGGATGGGAACAGAATATTATTATCTGTCCCCAAAAAGGCTTACATGTTCAAGGCTTGGTCTCCCAACTAGTCAGTCCTGTCACTGATAGGTACTGAATGACGAGAGTTTTGCTCATTTATGGATTCTTAGTGTTAGTAACTTCCTGGGGAGTAAAAGTAGAACGTGTGGCCTAGCTGGAGGAAGAACATCACTGGGAACATAACCTATAAAGATATACCATGGGCCTGGTTCCCCTCTAGTGTCTTTGTTTTCTATCCCACTGTGGATGAACTCTACTGCATGGTCCTATCATGGTTGCATTCTGCTCCACTACAGGTCTGCATGGATGAAGCAAGCTAACCACGGACTGAACCCACCAAGAGTAAGAACAAAGCAGCTAGTCCTGCCTTTAACTTCCTCTTCCAGGTGTTTCATGTTGTGAAGGGAGTGGAGAAAGGAAAAAGGAAAAAAAGAGATGAAAGCCCTGCTTCCGTGGATTCTGGCTGTAGTAAAGTTAAAAAATATACGCTTTGCAAGTCAGCATATCAGAAGCATCCCGACAAATGATTTACTATTAGAAACTATGTAAGAGAGAAGTCTTTCTAGAACAGGAGCCTACAGAATACAGCCCACAAGCCAAACCTACTTGCCACCTGTTTTTATATGCCCAATAGCCTAAAAATCAGAGACTATTTTTATATTTTCATATGGTTGTACAAAAAATGAAAAAAGAATAATAGATCATAGCACATGAAAACTGTCTGAATGTAAAGATTTAATGCTCACAAAGTTATATTAGAACACAACTTCGTTCATCCCTTCACACTCTCTAGGTCTCTTTTCTGCAGAGTAGAGTAGAGTGTCCGCTATGACCATGTACTTCAGAGAGCCTGAAATATTTACTGTCTTCTGATCAAAGAAAAATATACATCAATCCGAGCCTAGAGGACCCAGACCAGCTTTATTTTTTATTATTTTTTTTAATAATTTAATTTAATTTTACATATCAGCCACTGATTTCCCTGTCCTCCCTCCCCCCCCCCACTCCTCCCAACCCACCCCCCATTCCCATCTCCTCCAGGGCAAGGACTCCCCTGGGAATTCAGCTCAGCCTGGCAGATTCAGTCAAGGCAGGTCCAGTCCCCTCCTCCCTTCACCCAGCCTGAGCAAAGTGTCCCTGCATAGGCCCCAGGCTCCAAAAAGCCAGCTCATGCACTAAAGACAGGTCCTGGTCCCACTTCCTGGGGGCCTCCCAAACAATTGAAGTTAATCAACTGTCTCACTTATCCAGAGGGCCTGATCCAGTTGGTGGCTCCTCGGCTATTGGTTCATAGTTCATGTGTTTGACTTATCTACAAAAGAAGATCCACTGGGAGAGGGAGGAGGACTGATTCTTGAGAAACAAATAAGCAAAGTAAACTACCTGGAAGTTACTCCAATTGCAGTGCATGTGGTCGTGGAAAAAGCTTATGAGGAAAGTTAGGATGATGTGTTAAAAAAGGGGTGGGACCTGACTCATAGAGGCCCTTGGCCTGAAAAGGACGAGGAAGAAAGAATTCCTTCTCTCTACCTGGCTACACTTCTGTTTTCCAAAGACCAAGTAAGGCTTTCTAAAGTAAAGGTTAACTTACTCAAAAATAAAGAGGTTTGTTTTGTCTTGTTCTTTTAAAACTGTTTTAGTAATGTCATGTAGATGGATGAGAGGTTGGTAAGAAGAGGGCATATAAAAGTAGAAGGAGCCTGAACACAAAGGTTTAGATAAGGAACGATTAAGCTGTTCTCTCAGGAAATGAGGCAAAGAATCAGATAGCTACATGCCAAGTTGATGCCTGAATACCCAGCAACATGCAAAGAGGACACATTTTACGTGTACTGGTTGAATAAATGAGCAAAGGAAGAAAGGAAGGAGGTAAGTGGAGGAAAGGGGGAAAGAAGGGAGGCGAGGAAGCCAAGCACGCTTTGGTTTTGATTTTGTGGACTTCTGGTGATGTTATGGTTTTAATATCCTATGTCTCTCATTGGCTCACGATTAAAATGTATTTCAATGCTCAATCTCCAAGTGGTGTTCTTGTTTTTGGAGACTGTGGAACCTTTAGCAGATGGGATCTAGCTTTCAGAAGAAGGTCATTAGGAATATAAGCCTTTGAAAGTTGTGCTCAGGCCCTGGTTCCAGCTTCATTGTCTGCTTCCTGATGCTCAGTGATATGAACAGCTGTCTGCTGCCATAAGCTCCAAACCCAACGATACTTTGCTCAAGTACATGGGATCAAGCAGCTATGAACTAAACCTTTGAAGCTCTGAGCTTGCACAAACCTTTTTTCCCTGCTGTTTTGTTTACAGGTATTGTGGTTACAGAGGCACAGAAATAAATAGACTTGAAAACAGGAAATGGGCAAAGAAATGTCAAATAACAGAGATTAAATGTTATCTCTGGAACCAGAGCACAGACAGAGATAAGTGTGAATCTTCAAGAATAAGTTGTAAACCTTGGTTTCAACAATTCTCGCTCATATAAACCCTCCTCTTTTTCACTAATTAGACTCCCAGCGCTCCACCAGGGGCCTAGCCATAGATGTCTGCATCCAGATTCCTCAGTCCTTGGATGGGGTTTATGGCACAACTATTAGGGTGTTTGGCCATTCCACCACCAGAGTAGGTCAGTCCCGGCTGTCTCTCGACCATTGCCAGCAGTCTTTTGTGGGGGTATCTTTGTGGATTTCTGTGGGCCTCTTTAGCTCTTTGTTTCTTCCTTTTCTCATGTGGTCTTCATTTACCATGGTCTCCTATTCCTTGTTCTCCCTCTCTTTTCTTGATCCAGCTAGGATCTCCCGCTCTCTTTCCCTCGACCCTCGCCCTTCATTGCTCCTACTCATGTCCAGGCTGTTCATGTAGATCTCTTCCATTTCTCTGTGTCTTTCTTGGGGTCCCATTTTCCAGGTAGCCTCACTGGTGATGTGAGTAGCAGTCCAGTCATCCTTGTTCCACATCTAGCATCTTCCTATGCGTGAGTACATACCATATTTGTCTTTCTGAGTCTGGGTTACCTCACTCAGGATGATAAAGCACAGGGACAAATAACCAAATGAATGGAAACACATGAACTATGAACCAAAGGCTGAGGGGCCCCCAACTGGATCAGGCCCTCTGAATAGGTGAGACAGTCGATTGGCTTGATCTGTTTGGGAGGCATCTAGGCAGTGGTACCAGGTCCTGGGCTTGTTGCATGAGTTAGCTGTTTGAAACCTGGGACTTATGCAGGGACGCTTGGCTCAATCTGGGAGGAGGGGACTGGACCTGCCTGGACTGAGTCTATCAGGTCGATCCCAGTCCTCGGGGGAGACCTTGATCTTAAGGAGGTGGGAATGGGAGGTGGGCTGGGGGGAAGGGGAGGGGGGCTAGAAGGGAGAGAACAAGGGAATCTGTGGCTATTATGTAGAACTGAATAGTATTGTAAAATAAATAAAAAAAGAGGAGCATATTGGTAATTCACATAGAATACAGATATATATTTTTTTAATAAAATAATTAGAATTGAAAATTACTGGATAATTACAAGAATATAAATTTTAGGCAAAGTTCCAGCAGAATGCCTGCTTAGACACTAAATTTGTCTTTATATGCAAATAAAGATGTATATGTATCTATAAAAAAAAAAAGAGTAAGTTGTAAAGAAGGGAGCTGTCATTGTCTAGGTTTGCAAGGTAAAGGTTAATTTTAAAACTTAACATTTCATAGCCTCTATCAATGAGAGAGATAAAGAGAAAGAGACATAGAGAGAGAAAGAGCAGAAAGAGAAAGAGAGGAAGGGACAGAAGGAAGATGGGGAGGAGAAACGAAAGAAAGGAAGGAGGGGAGGAAGGGAGAGAGAGAGAGAGAGAAGGAGAAGGGTGGGAAGACAGAACCATTGGGACATGATTCAGGTGTTTGCAAATAGTTTATTGCTTCTGGAAATGTATGGTGCAGCCTACGTACACCAGAAAATACTGGTTTCGTTTTTCCCTTTTACTCACCCAAATTGTATTTTAAGTGAAGCTTGGGAAGTATATTTTAAAAGGCACCTTGGAGTACTTCCCTGATGGCTCACATTTGTTTCCAGCAAATACCATGTTATTGTGTTTTAACAGCTAAATGACTCTCAGAACACAGAAGGAGTTGAAATAAATCAAACGACTTTTAGCTCCAGCAAACCTAGTAGACACATATGTATATCCACAGAAAAACCATAGGCAGCCCATGTCCGTCCCCCCCCCCCCCCGCAAAAAAAAATGGACTTTATAGAAATGGATGGATAAGCATGAGATCTAAACATATAAGAATCTCCTTGTGATTTATAAGCATCAATAGCAGAATAATGGTATGCAGAGAATGAAAACTATCTCCACCAGGGATTTATAGTCACTAAGAACTTAGCATCTGCACCTGCTGCAAGACAATATTTGTCTTGCAAAGGAAATTAAGTTTTTAGAACAAAGCTAAATATATTTACACAGTTGGATAATTACTGGACTGAGTCATGAAGAAACTGAAGCTTAAATACCCACTTATCAAGGCATCCTAAGTCCAGAATACCAAGACACTATAAGATACAAGGATTTAAATTTGCACCAGAAAACAGTAGAAAAGATACTATGGGTCAGATTACAAAGGAAGGAAAAGTGGACCACCTGACCAGTTCTTCTAGCCATGCTGCCCACCTCCACATCTTATACTACCTTGTATTTTAAATAGGGCTACAGATTTTGTAGATTATTCATGTCGACAACCTTGTTGCCAGTAACTGAGACCAGCAATGGTCTCAGATGATTTGTCTAACTCTGTATTAGCTGGGCAATATTATCCATACTGTCCCCTAACAACAAGATCCTTTCTGCCTCCACCACGGAACGCAGGGCCTTCCCTCCTGTCAAGAGAAAGACCATGACAGTATTGAACAGGGATATTCAAAGCTGCCTTCTAATGCCCCCAAAGAGAAGGTAACCACCCTGCCATGTTAGAAATGGTGAATTAAGTCCTGAAGAAAAACTAGCAAGGACTTTCTTTCAAGGATTTTGTCTTTTATTATGGTTCCACTATGCTTCTATTTTGTGCATGAGCTAAAATCCTTCCTATTGACTAGAGGAAGAGTAAGTCAAAGAAATATGCACACACTGTGCCTGTTAGTCATGTCTTGTAGAACCTGAAAGGCAACTCAGTTCACATAATTGTGAGCAGAGGCATAAAGAATTTTACTTTACGCCAGCACACTTGTATGTAAAATTACAGATCAAAAGATCATATGTACACACACATATACACGTGGTGTGTACGTGCCCCCACAAAACCCAAACATCAGTGAGTAAGAAACAATTGGATAGCCATTATGTGGAAACTGTGTTGTATGAATTATTCCAACCTTGCAATTTATTTGGTTTTGTCTTCATCTGTTTAGCCACATTCACCTAACACCAACATAGTTCTGCCATCAATAAAGAGGAGTAGCATTGTCATATGAGTCTACAACCAAGGAACAGAATAATTCACTCCCTTCCAAAAAAGGAACCATCAGTAAAATCCATAACAATGTCTTAGCGGGTAAGTGTGGAATGTAAAGCCAATAACAGACCTGTTTTCTGCTCTTATTTCATGCCCAAGGCAGCTCTTCTCACGGCCAATTTCCAATTCACAAATAATCTTTAATGATTCTGTGTCTTCCAAAATATTGTTCCTTTTTTTTTTTTCTGAGTGGAATTGCCTCTCTGAGCCAGTTGACAAACTCTTAAGTCATCTTTGAGGTCTAGTTCAGCAGGATGCAGTGACACATGCAAGGCCATAGTCCCAGAACTCAGGAGGATTGCCACTGACTTTCAGTATCTCCTTGGTCTAAACCTCGAGCACTAGGCCAGCCAGGGCAAGATAAAACAAACAAACGAAGGATCTCTTTCAGATGGGAATAGTGGCACACACCTATAATCTTGGCCCCTGGGAAGCTGAGACAGGAAGATCATCAGTTGGAGGCCAGTTTGACTTAACAGAAAGTTGGAGGCCACCCTGGACTACAAAACAAAGCCCTGCCTCTATTTTTAAAAACAGTCCGCTTCTCTGTGTCCTTAATTTCTATGTTGCATCCCCTTTCTGTGCTCTCATTTGACTTGGGTTCCTTGGGATATCCCTACTCTCTACTCTAGGGCCTCCTGGTATTAACCAGATGTATTGCTGAGTGGATAAGGGAATGAGCACAAGAACCTTTACTTTTCCTCATACTTGAGATTTTATACAAATGCTTTAGTATTGCTGACACAATCACTTTCCATAAAGTCAAGTAAGGCTAAAAACATTACACTTGTCCAATCAGAGAAACAGCATTTGGGGTGAGTGGGGGTGTAGAATTGTCATGCTCACAAGCCTGGAACCTCAAAGAGGTGCTGGAAACAGAAGGAAATGGCTAAGTAACTCAGCAACTAGCTAGTGTCTGTCATCACGGAAACCAGCAATGGCCCTGATTGACATCAAGTGTGCTTGGTCCCTTGCCTGATTTTCCTCCTGGATGACAGTGCTGGACTGCCTGGCCCTTGAGAGCTGTGAGTGATCTGTTGCTGTCTATTCTAGCATGAGTCCTCTGTGGACTATGTGTTTTCCCTTCCTGTTCATCAGCATCGTCTTCTAGAAAATATATATAGCCAGTGCAGTTACAGTGGAGTCTGGAAATCACATAGTGTGATAAGTGGACACCTTGTTTTAAAGGTTCTTGTGTTACATTTTCTTGTTTATTCTCAACAGATTGCATCAAGGGAAAAAAAAAGTAAGAATAAGGAAAGAAGTTAAAATGAATGACGCTTCTGAGAGCAAAGACTTTTGAAGTCCCCACTATGTGTTAATTGACTTCGTATTCACAGTTTAACACTGTAAATGAATGGAGATTACTGGAGATAGAGGAAGACAGTGATAGATGGTTCATTAAAGATGCTTCAGTTATCTAATCAGCCACACACCACTAGATGCAGAAAATAAATCAAATTACAGAAATTCTCCAAGTTCCTGTTATTTGAAATCTATAAGCAGTTCCCTAATCATAATACAAAGTGACAGGCAAAAGACTAGAAATGACTTGTGTAATATATAGGAATCGAATCTCACAATCTTACACACACAAGAAATATATTCACTGTTTTCTATAGTTATGCATACTTTTTCACAATTAACGTCTGTTTCCAGACCAGGAAAAATAGTTATGTTTCCATTATTTTGATACTAGTTAGTATAATTAACTCACAAAAAGAAAAAAATTGTTGTGGCTTGTGTCTCATAGGGGTTTTTTGTTTGTTTTTGTTTTTGCCAGAAACACTACTTATTTAGAGCAATTTTTCAGTTTTCAGATGGGGTCTGTATCAGCAACAACAGCAGAGAAATTGATGAGTGTCTCCAAAGCCCTGAAATGCTGGAGACCTGTTCCTTTGTTCATGTTTCTTCCCACGGGGAACATTTCATCCCTCCTCCCGCCAAAAACCTTTGACCTAGGGCTCCACTAAGTAAACCTTCTTGCCCAGAGGATTTGAAGTCATGCACTTATGTCTGAAAACCTGATTAAAATCCTGTCTCTGCTTCCAATGTTACATAACACAGTGACAACGTCTTATCATTTTTTCTCTTGTATTGTTTGCTGATTGATTGATTTTTTTCTGTAACTGAAAATATTTTTCCTCACATAATACACCCTGATTACAGTTTCCCCTTCCTAAACTCCTTCCAATTTCTCCCCACCTCCCCTCCCACCTGGATTCATCCCCTTTCTGTCTCTCATTAGAAAAGAAATAGGCTTCTAAGGGATAAGAGTAATACAAAATAGAATAATATAAAATAAGAAATTAACACCTCAGAATAGGATAAAACAGCAAACTGAGGAGAAAGAGCCCAAGAAAAGGCACAACGAAACATAGACCCACTCATTCACACATTCATGAATCCCATTAACACACTAAACTGTAAGCCATAATATATATGTAAAGAACCGGTGGAGAAGAAGAAATGTGTGTGTGAAATAAAATAAAAATTAAAAGTTAAATTAAATTTTGAAAAAGGGGGAAACCCTGGCATGGCATTATAAAACAGGGAACCTCCAAAGATGCCACAGAGTTCATTTTCTGTTGGCCATCTACTGATGGGCACTTAAGAGTAGTCTGTTTCCTAGGTGAGACTCCCTTGGAGAAAACTAAATTTTCATTTGCAAGTGGTTATCAATTGGGAATTGCTTCTTGTTCGTGATGGAGGCATATGTCCACTTCTGCTTTTAGCTCTAGGACCTTAACTGGTGCAAACCCTGCTCATGATGTCTGAGTCTCTCATGTGAGTTCATATGTGCATCGATTCAGTTGATTTAGAGGGCCTTGTTTTCTTGGTCTTCCACCAGCTTCCCACCTCCTCTTCCACAGGGGAGAGATTTGATAGACATCCCATTTAGGGCTGAGTATTCCAAGATTTCTCACGTGCCTATTGCTGGCTGTGAGAATCTGTATTTGTTCCCATCTGCTTCAGGAGGAAACTCCTCTGGTGATGGCTATGGCTCATATTGCTTTGACAGTATGGCAGATCAGCCTTCAAAAGTTTTAAAGATTCAGAAAAAGCAGAGTTATGAAAAAAAATGTAGGTAAGAGAGCAAGACACACAAATTTTAAGACTCTATAAAATTAACCAAGATGAATTTATTGGGTTTCCTAAAGTTTTCAGTTTTTCTTACAATGGGGTTATTGTTTAAAATAGAAAAATGAGAAAAAAATATAAGTAATGGGAATAGGGAGCAAAATTAGCGAAAAGGGAGAGCTAGCAAAATCTAGTTTCCAAAAAGGAAAATTAAATTACTAGATAGACTGATCTGTTGTGCTGTAATAAGATTATACACATACATTCTTGCTATGACGTGTGGAGGAGAGAACCACTTTGATCTTTTGATCCCTTACTGACTTGACCTTTTTTTGACCAATGCATATTTCTGGATATTGCTCAAGCAAAAGTATGAAATGTACTTGTGTGTTTGAGGTTTCTCTCTGAAGTCATGGAAACTGCAGTGAGAAGAAATGTCCCGTCCATGTCCAGTTTAGACCCCAGAATGAACCTGTGCTGTAGGTTTGACCCAACATGCAGCCTGAAGCTCATAGACCAGACTCTGAATTCATCCACCTGAGGAGTTTTAAATTTAGGTGAATTTTAGTTTCTTACTGAGTACTCTAGATTCCAAAACTTGAGCTATTATTATTGTTTTAATTTGATCACCTCTTCTCTATACTGTTCCCTGTCTGCCATTTGCAATACTTAAAAGATTCTTTGGATGCTACGTTAAAATTTGTGAATGGGTTGGACAATTAATTAGTTCAGTGTAGAATCCTGAGTTCAATCCCTGTATCAAACCAACTCAGCAGTTAAGGGCACTTGCTGATCTTGCAGTAGACCAGGTTCACTTCCCAGTACCCACACAGTAGCTCACTACCATCTATAACTCCTATTTCAGGATGTAGTTGGTTGTTTTTGCTCTTTTGGGGGCCCATCACCCAGTTCCTAAATAAATCACACACGGAGGCTTATTCTTAATTATAAATGCCTGGCCTTAGCTTGACTTATTTCTTGCCAGCTTTTCTTAACTTAAACTGTCCTGTCTACCTTTTGCCTCTGGGCTTTTACCTTTCTCTATTTCTGTATACCTTCTCTTTCCTTCTTACTTTGTGTCTGGCTGTGTAGCTGGGTGGCTGGGTGGCTGGGTGGCTGGGTGGCTGGCCCCTAAAGTCCTCCTCTCCCTGTTCCACATTATTGAACAGAATTCCATTTTGACTAAAAAAAAAATAATAGTATTAGCCCATTGCTTAGAGAAAAGAAAGCAAGGAAACTAAATTCAGAGAAGTAATCTTTTGCAAATCCTTCTGGAATGGGAAGCTAAGGCTAACTAATATAAACTGAGAACTTTTTAGGGGGGCTTCCCGAGGTTGCATTTTAAAAAGGTGTTTCTTTCACAGATGAGATTTGCAGTTACCTATCTCAGTGAATATGTGACATGGAAAGCAGAGGCAGAAAGACAGGAAGAAAGTGTCATTAGCCCCATCTTTTTTTCCTAGCGCTTAAAAGGAAAAAGACTGGCCAAGTCCGCCCCCACTCGCCAAGATGACCGAATACAAACCAGGCACCGCTGGTGGCAAACCTTATGGGGAGATGGCGCCAATGACAATTATTTTTCCTGGGTTCCACGCCTAGGCACAGGGTATTCCTTGAAAAAGGCCATGGCTTCTCACTGCCAGTCACCCTAGATGAGCTCTAATATGAATCAAATTTCAGGATCAACAACAGTGAGTTGGAGTGAACACAAATCTTCACTGTTTTAACCTCTTTTTTAAAATGTATTCTTCTCTCACATATTACATCCCAACCACAGTTTCCCTTCCCTCCTCTCTCCTCCAGATCCACTCTGCTTCCATTTTCCTTCAGGAAAGAGCAGATCTCCCAGGGATATCAACCAAACACAACACATGATGTTGCAATTAGACATCTCTCATATTAAGGCTGGACTAGACAACCCATTAGGAGGAAAAGGGTCCCAAGAGCAGGCAAAAGAGTTACAGACATCCCCTACTCCCACTGTTAGGAGTCTCACAAGAACACCAAGCTACACAACACTAACATACATGCACAGAACCTAGGTCAGATCCATGCAAGCTCCTTGGACACCAGTTCAGTCTCTATGAGTCACTCGAAGCCCTCCTTAGCTGATTCTGTGGGCCATTTTCTTGTGGGGTCTTTGACCACACTGGCTCCTACAATCCTTCCTCCTTCTCTTCCACAAGATTCCCTGTACTCTTCCTAATGTTTGGCTGTGGGTCTCTGTATCTGCTCCCACCAGTTACTGGATAAAGCCTCTCTGATGAGCATTATGCTAGGCTCCAGTCTACAAGTATAGGAGAGTATCATTAGGAATCATTTCATTGACTTTTTTTTTTTTTGCCAGATGTGTTTGTTTCTATCCTAAGTCTCTGAACTATCCAGGCTCTAGTTCCTGGCTCTCCACACAGTGTCAGGCATGGGCTTCCTCTCATGGCTTGGGTCTCAAGTTGGACCAGTCATTTGTTGATCGCTCCCACAAGTTCTGTGCCACCATTATACCAGAGCATCTTGCAGGCAGGACAAATTGTAGGTAAAAGATTCTGTGGCTGGGTTGGTGTCCCAGTCCCGCTACTGGAAGCCTTGCCTGGTTACAGAAGATGGCCAGTCCAGGCTCTGTATCCTCCATTATTAGGAGTTTTCACTAGGGTCACCTTCATGGGTTCCTTGGAGTTCCCAATGCACTAGGTTTCTACCTCACCCCCAAAATGCACCCCAATTCCAATCATGTTTCCTAGTACTCTCTCCCTCTTTCTACCCTTCACTTAGTCCCATCTCCTCACACTCCCAGTCCACCCATGAAATCTGTTCTACTTTCCATTCCCAGTAAGATCCATGAGTCGCCGCCCCCACCCCAGGAGCCCTCCTGACTTTTCACAATAGCCACAAATAATATAGACTAGCCAAGCAAGTGAAAGACCAATATGACAATAACTTCAAGTCTTTGAAGAAAAAAACTGAAGAATATATCAGAAGATGGGAAGGTCTTCCATGTTCATGGATCAGTAGGACTAACATAATAAAAATGGCTATTTTACCAAAGCAATCTACAGATTCATTGCAATTCCCATTATGATTCCAACATAATTCTTTCCAGACCTTGAAAGAACAATACTCAACTTCATATGGAAAAACAAAAACCCAGGATAGCTAAAATAACCCTATACAATAAAAGAATTTGTGGAGTTATCACCATCCCTGATTTCAAGATGTACTACAGAGTAATAATAATAATAATAATAATAATAATAATAATAATAAAACATGTGATGTGATATTGTCATAAAAATAGATAGGTTGATCAATAAAATAGAATCAAAGACCTGACATAAATCCACATACCTGTGGACATCTGATTTTGGATAAAGAGGACAGAAATATGCAGTGGAAAAGGGAAAGCATATTCAGCAAATGGTGCTGGTCTAACTGGATGTCTACATGTAGAAGAATGCAAATATATCTATAACTATCACCCTACACAGAACTCAAGTCCAAGTAAATCCAACACCTCAACATAAAACCAGATACACTGAACCTGATAGAAGAGAAATCAGGGAATAGCCTTGAACATTGGCACAGAAGACAATTTCCTGAGCAGAACACAATAGCACAGGCACTAAGCTTCTGTGAGGTGAAGGACATCATCAATAGGACAAAAACAGCAGCTTACAGAATGGGAAAAGATTTTTTGCCAACTCCATATCTGGCAGAGGGCTAATTTCCAAAACATATAATTCTAAGTCAAGAAACTAGTCATCATCAAACCAAATAACAATTTTAAAAATGGGGTACAGATCTAAACAGAGAATTCTCAAAACAGGAATCTCAAATGGCCTAGAAACACTTAAAAAATATTCAGCATTCTTAGTCAATAGGGAAATGCAAATCAAAATGATTCTGAGATTTCATCTTACACCTGTCAGAATGGCTAACATGACAAACACAAGTGACAGCTCATGCTGGAGAAGATGTGGAGCAAGGGGAACACGCCTCGATTGATGTTGGGATTGCAAACTTGAATAGCCATGGTGGTTTCTCAGAAAATTGGCAATCTATCTACCTCAGGACCCAACTATACTACTCCTGGGCATATACCCAAAGGACTCTCCACTCTACCACAAGGACATTTGCTCAACTATGTTCATAATGGCTTTATTCATAATATCCAGAAACTGGAAACAACCTAGATGTCCCTCCACCAAAGAACAGATAAAGAAAATGTGGTACATTTACACAATAGAGTATTACTCTTAGATGTTTTTCTTTAAAAAAAATGACATTATGAAATTTGCAGACAAATGGATGGAACTAGAAGAAAAATCATCCTGAGTGAGGTAACCCAGACCCAGAAAGACAAACATGGTATTACTCACTTATAAGTGGATATTATCTGTAAAGTAAAGGATAACCAGGCTATAATCCACAGAACCAGAGAGGACAAGTCTTCACTTTGAACTAAGGAACTTAGCTCAAGCTCTGAGTCATTAGGTGTGCCAGAGCATTCTTAAGGAGATGTCACCCAGCCTGAACTTGGACCTATACATTTTCCCATGTTCTCTGCTCCCAAAGCAGCAGTTTTACAACAACTATAATTCATCTCTTTGTTGCACTTTTCCTGATGCCTGAACTTTTGATATTTGTGATAACATTTTCTCTCACCTGGTTTCAGTTGTTCTGTGGGAAGTTAGGAAAGGGTCTCTCTCAATTTTTTTCTGAGAAGGAAGCAGAAGTGTCACACTTGTTTGAGATCAAAAGAACAACAATTGGAGAGAAAGAGAGCTGAGCCCATATGTTTAGTGGTCTCTTGAGGATGGCCAGGAGCAAAGACAGCAGTGTGATGGGGAGGCCACCTGCTCCTGAGCATATGGGACATAGCACACAGGGCAACATTCAAAAGTAAGTAAGTCTAATTTCCAGTAATTAGGATGAAAAAAAAAAAAACCTAAGCTAAGACAATTTGGGAGTTTGAGAAAGTATGGTTTCATTTTGTAGGTACTCTGCTAAATTCTGGAGCCTTTGGATTGCATTTGGATTTAATTATCTAGTCAGCGAAGGAGTTTTTCTTTGCTGTAAACTAAGTCTCATAAGAAAATTAAAATCCCAGTAGACAATGTAAGTATTCAAAGATACATACGTTTTGTACTTGGAAAAAAAAAAACCTCTATCTTTGTAAAAAAAAAATAATAATAATAACTAGGTTATATGACAAATCACTTAAATGGACCTGTGGGGAGGATGCTGATGACCAGCAGTCTTGCAGGACTGTTTATAAAGTTACCTAAAATAAAATGCTTTTCGTAATGCCAGGAACATATTAATGAGGTGGAGGCAATTATATTTTTGGCTTTATAAATATGCACTTGGCTTCTCTTTGAAAACTACTCTCAAAATGAAAGCATTAAAGTCTGGACAAAACTGTATACTTTTAAAAATGAGGACATTTCTTGATTAAATATTTATAACAATTTAAAACCATTTCTGGAGCCAAGTTAATTTAAGAATCAGAAGGAAGAGAAAAAAAAGCTTTGTCTTTGTCCAAAAGGAAGATGTGTCTGGTGGCATTCTTCAATGAAGCTTTGGTTTTAATTAACCATCTTTAATAAAAATTTTAAATATTAAAAAAATATTAAATGATTTTAACAAAGTTCTTGATGTTTTATTTATTTACAAAACAGAAACTGAATTAGATTGATATCATTCATGTGGTCCCTTAACATTGCTTGAATTCTTACCTGTGTAAGGATCAGTTCGACACAACTCAAGGAAAAAAATGTCCCTTCCCATGAAGTAATAACAGTAAGAGCACATGCTGGGACCTTAAGTGTTGCTGCCTGCTCTTGCTGCCTGGTATAAATATTGCATGCTCAACTGCCTTTCCAATGTCTAAAATTTAAAAATTATTTGTTAGTATATTAAATAAAAATGAAAAAACTAATCATCATTGAATAATCAATTTACTTATTTTTGTTTTCCACACTGGAGTGTTGGGAATGAAGATATTTGCTTCTAAATGTATTTTTATACCATTCATTAATTATTCCAGGCCCTCTGCTTCTCAAATGAAGTGCTATCTTATGTGTAAAAACAAATGAAGACTTTTTGTCTCAGAAAATAAAGCAGCAAGTGTTAATGAACATTTTAATATCTTATGTTCTTAATATATTTTTTTCTTGAGAATCAGATATTTTCTTTTAATGATAAGCACAATCTATAAATTATTCTTGCTAGTATTTACTGAATTACAAAACATTTGAAAATTGCCTTGATTATCACTGAATAGTTATAAGGCTTAGTTAAAATTATAAATTTTATAACAGGAAACAGGGCACATAACTACTAAAGAATGCCAACATCCTTTTGCTTAGAAGGGCAAATAATCAACCTATGAACACTACTAAACTACTAAAGATAAAATACTTAATATTTGACATCTATTATTTGGCTGTCTATGTGGCACATAAACTAAATATTCTTTCTAATTCAAGGTTTATTAAAATATTCCATTTCTGCCTTGTAAAAGGATATCTTTCAAAGCACATGTACTGAAACAACTTGGAAGGACTCTGAAAGCACTTCCATGCATAAAAGCAGTGTGTTAAGGCTGAAGGTTTTCTATTATTAATGAAGAAGAGTGCCAGGAGAAAATACAAGGAGACGAGCAACAGCAAAGTCATGAATTATATAGTGTCTTAAAAGCACAGGAGTTCCTTCATCCCCAGCACATAACACCTGCCTGCTAAAGTTTACTCAGTGGGAAGTAATGAGGTAATACTGCTGCTACAGAGGAACATAATCACTCAATGCATAGAAAAAAATATTTCAATGTCATGAATGGTAGAGTAAGTAACATCAAACACCCATTGTCATTATTTGAATAGCTCATACACCAAGTAAGTGTTATGCTTTCCATGGGTCCACACACATTGGATTTATTGTAAACCTTTAAACAGTATATGTTTCCTTAGATCAAAACCAAAATCAAATTTGCAGGTTATTCTGTCTGAATGTGATATGCCAAAGTTAACTTCAACAACTTTGGCACCATTAAAAAAATATGAATACTGAAAAAGAAGTCTCAATATGGAAGAGGTTAATTTGTACTGAGCACAACTCAAAACTCCAATAACCAATGATATGTACAAGTTTGGACCCAATCTTTGTGATGCTGTCAGTAGTATTTGAAAAGCTCATGGTGAAGGCAAAGGGTTTCTTGCTACTCCTTTGTAAGTAATTTTATATTTAATGAGACTCATTTTTTCTAACCCCTTGGTCATTATTTTAGTTCCTTAGTTTATGAATTATATTTATTTCTGATTCCTCAGCACTTGACTTGCAGGGAGTCTCTTACTTGGTTCTCATAGACATTTATGAATGAAAAATAATAAGTACAAATGTCCAGAATATTCTCATCTATTATATAGAGATAAACATATTACCAACCACATGATGACTGATTCCCTTGGGCCAGTAAGTAACCCAAAGCAATGAGCTGTGATTTATTTTATTACCTTGAAATCTATGAAGAATTTATGTAGTTGAGCTAATGTGTATGGATACAACTATTTACTATGGATGGACACTGTCACCTTCAAATAATAACAGCAAATTGAAAAATTGTTAATAATAATAAAGGAAACTATAGAGTCTTAAGACAGGATTGACCAATGTTCAGGTAAAATATATTTCTAAAAAGTAAGGAAATACACGGTTTGAGAGACAGCTCAGCAGGTAAAAGCATTGGGTGTTCAAGCATTAGGAACTGAGTTTAGGTCCCAGCACCCACATGAAAAACTGGATATAGTCACAAATGTACCTGTATCTCCAATGCTGAAGGGGAGAAAGGAGGACCACTGGGAGTTGCTGGCACCAGCCTAGCCCCAGGGTCAGCGAGAGACCCTGTCTCGAAGGAATAAATGGAGAGTGATAGATAGGTACTTGATGCCTTCTTCAGGTTTTCAGGTGTGCATGCATGTACGTACACACACACACACACACACACACACACACACACACACACACACACTACATATACTAAATACACATATACCACACTCATATACATATGCATTCACACAAAAGTCAATACAACTTATTTTTAAAGGTATCTGAGTTTTACATCTCTCATTTTCTCAAGAACTTTCTGCCAAGTTATCACATTAGTATTCAAGATTACCTTTCAGACTGTTGGGTTCTTCTAGGATTAAACGTTTTCCAGTTCTGCCTACCTCTGCTGACTACCCTCCCCTACACTGGCTCTCCATAGAAGGCAGCCAACACTGATCCCACCCAAAGCAATGGCACACTTAAAAGGTTGTTGTAAAGAGGCTTTCTTTGCAAAGTTCAAAAATAAGTGGATCCCAGAAGATCTATGAAATTTTGCCAGTAACCCAGGGCTGCTGCTACTACTGCCAGTCAGTCAACACCGTAATATGGGAAAGGAAGAAGGGAAGACACTGGAAGACGGAAGGAGGGGAGGGCATTAGAGCCTTCAGAGGCGGGACTAGAGACCTTTTGCAGAGCAATCTCATTGGCCTATGGAAGCCTGAGTAAGGAAACTAGGGAAGTAAGCGCCCTAACCACTGTGTCCTCTCTCTGCCACCCGCCCCGGCTAGGCTTGCCATTGGCAAACTCAACCAGAGCACTGGCAAGGCTGGAGGTGACTGATGTAAGGAACACAAGTTAACTCTGGGAGGCAAACGGCCAAATGGGGGTGACAGCAAGTGCGTCAGCAGAAAGCGAGCAAGAAGGCAAAGTCCCCAGCGTGGTACCACTGAAAGGAGACTGAGGAGGGAAGAAAGTTGCTGCTCTGCAGCAAGGGATGCTCCTTCGATGGATTTTACCTCCTCTTGGAAGGTGGATTTGGGTGTTAATGACTCTGGAAATAAAAGAATTCCATTTTCATAGAATCCAGCATACTTCTATCAAACAGCAGCCACTGCGTCAAGAACTACTCTAGGGGCTAAAGAGATATTGTTTAGTGCTTAGTAGTTAAAAATACTGGCTGCAATTCCAGAGGATCTGGATTCAACTCCCAGCACCCACATGGTAGCTCCAATTTTCTGAAACTCTATTGCCAGGGGATCCAACATCCTCTTCTGACCTCCACAGGCACAAGGCATGCAAATGGTGCATAGATATACATGCAGGCGAAACACATACACATATAATTTAAATAAAAATACATTTAAATTTAATTTAAAAGAAGATTAGATTAGATGGGATCTAATCTTCTTTGGTGTGGGAACACAAACGTCTGATGAATCCTGTCCTAAGGCCAGGGTCCTAAATGAGAACAGGTCACACCAGCAGTCCATTATAACACAAAGCACAAAGCATCATCAATGGGAATGTGAACTCCTTAGAATCACAGACGGTATCCTGCCCTTTTCTTCAGCAGCAGCATATGACCAAAACACCCATGACACAGAAGGAACAGAAGGTCCGAGGGGAGCGCTCACCAAATTCAGAAAAGCCATCTCTAATGTCTGGCAAATTAGCCTTCAGCAGATTTGTGGGACGGGCTAAATTACTGTCTTTTTGCCTCTCCCTTTAAATCATTTTCATTGTTTATTCCTGACAAACACTTAACAGTTTCTCTTTATTTTCTGTTTTCAGTGGAGCATCCATCAGTCTGGAACAAACTCCCTTCTCCCCACTCCCACTGAAAACTTACCATTTTCTTAGGTCTCCATTTTTGTTATCTTCATATATGTGTACACACACATTTTATGTACATATTTTAAAATTAGATAATATACAAATATTTCACTTAGATGACATAGACAGCCTTTTGAATCATTGAGAAGAGATGATCCACTCAAAAACAATGAAACAATCAGTTATCAGTTTTGCGTATAAAGGTAAATTTAAGAGCTGATGTTTTACAATAATTTCAATTCGAGTTAAATATTTTTAATGAAAATTTAAGTGATAAAAGTATAAGAATAAAATTAGTAAACTAATTATATTCACCTTGAAATATGGAAATATGAGGGCAAAAAACATTACTCTGAACAATTGAAAAAAAAATCTATGCACCAACAAGAAAAACATTTGAAGCATATATAATTAAATGTTACTATAGATAGTACAAAGAGAACCAATTGTGACTGGGATGAAAAGTCAGCCTTCTGCTAGGAAAATGATGCTTAGCCAAAATACAAATAAACCTACAGCTACCAACTGTTTCTCTCCAATGCTCTGATTGGTATACAATTAGAAAATTAAAGTAAAATTGTAAAACTTGCAAAGTGTAACAAATTTGAGGACAAAGACAAATGTGTGAAGAATAGTTACAAATCAATAAGAAAAACACCTTAATAAGAACTAAGTAAAAATCGTGATAAGTAATTAACTAAAGTTTACTTTTTTATGGTGCTTCGGATCAAATGCAGTGGTTAAAATGATAAAAATCCAATGAGGGATGGGATACAGGGAAAGTAGCACTCACACAATTTCTTTGCTAATATTACCTCAGCTTTTCTAATCAATCAGCCCTTACGCTACTAAGAAAAATAATAATGCTGTAGAGCAAAATTAAGATATTAAAAACAAAAATACCATGTTTGGCTGGCTATTTGATGATGTGAAGGAATTGTTGTTAATATGCTAATTTTATGTCTTGTTAACAAGGTTAAAGGTTAAGGATCTACTTCATTTTCTGCAGGTTGAAATCCAGGTTTCGCATTGCCATTTTTTTTGAAGGTGCTGTCTTTTCTCTAATGTATATTTTTGAAGTCTTTGTCAGAGATCAGGTAGCTGTAGTTATGTGGAGTTATGCTGAGCCCTCTATTCTATTCCATTGATCTATATATCTATTTTTGTGTCAGTACTATGCTGTTTTTATTACTATGGCTCTGTAAGAATTTGAAATCATGTATGGTAACACTGCCTGGAATATTTTTGTGTTAAGTGATGCTCTGGCTATCCTTGGTTTTTGGTGCCTCCATATATGTTTTGAGAAATTTTTGCCATGTCTGTAAGGAAATGTCCTGGTATTTTGTTTGTGGTTGCATTATCTATAGATTGCTTAGGATAGGATGACCATTTTCATAATATTAATCCTGCCAATTAGTGAATGTGGGAGTTCTTTTCATCTTCTGTTGTCTTCTTCAATTTCTTTCTTTGGTGTCTTACAGCTTTTAATACACAGATCTTTTGTTTCCTTGGTTGAACATGTTTCCAGGCTCTGGGGGAGCTCCCTAATACAGGCTCTGGGGGAGCTCCCTAATGCAGGCTCCAGGGGAGCTCCCTAATACAGGCTCTGGGGGAGAGCCTATCGATGTTGTTCCTCTAAATGGCCATGTTGTCGCACTGCCTTCTAATATTTGTTTATACATGTATTTGTGATGCTCTCCTCTCAACATTGATCAGAGAAGTTTCTTACTGCAGAGGGTACTAGTTAATACAGAGCTTTATTGATGTTCAGTGGGCTGGAAACAAGTGATTGTGAGTGCTTAGCCATAGATGGAATAGCTACATCAATAACACTGAGAGAGAGAGAGAGAGAGAGAGAGAGAGAGAGAGAGAGAGAGAGAGAGAGAGAGAGAGAAGACAGAATGGAAGAGGTGGAGGATGAGGAACATGCTGGGAAATGCTATCTCCTGGGCATGGCATAGTTATTGCACAGCCTCCCAGCTATGGTTACCTACACAAGGCCTGTATAGGATCAAGCCAGTTAAAATCCACCATGGGTTGGGGATGAGCTTTCAAGTCCCCAGACCTAGCTTAGTAGCTGTTGGCATTTGATGGTTGCTAGAAAGACAGAGTCACTTTTCTTTGAGAATGTGGCCACAAGTAGGTTCCCAAAGCCCCAGTAGATGACTCCATGCCCATGTATGTATGAACAAAACTAATTGGATTGGGTGGATTTAAATAAATAAATAGGTAGATGAAAGTTATAAAAGGATGTAAAGTGATAGAGAGATGTGATTGGGGTCCTGGAAGGAGCTGGGGGAAAGATGCAAACATTGCATACATATATGACATTTTCATAGAATATATTTTTTTAATTCCTTATCTGTGAAGTACATCTGCTTAAATGCTTGGCCACACAGATTTTCTTCAAATTAATGCAAGTTCAGAAGATCACACTGCATTGGTGCATCTCCTTAATCTCAGGAAACAGGAGTCATAAGAGACAAATGATACATATTTCTTAGTCTCAAACAGTTTACTAATATAGTAATAATAATACAAACAATAAATTGTTTATTATATCAATAAATATATTTATTCACTACATTTCAAATGTAGGTATGTATGCCATTTTTGTGTTTTCAGCAAAATCAAATACACACTCAACTACACTTTGGTATCAGGGATAGCAGTAGTGGGTAAATGTATAGATGAAGGATACATGTACAGTAAATATATACATGTATGGGCAATATGTTCATGGAGAAAGACTAAACTGAGGACCCCATATACCTTAAGTGTATACCCTGTCACTGAGTTACACTCCAGTATCTATTTGTACTCTAGTCTCTATTTCACCATTTTCTTTCTTCTTTTATACCAGTTTTCTACTAAGGAGTATGAGCCACATTGCTAATTTTCTGAGATACCATTTTTTGTCTATTTAATCTATTTTTCTCTTTGTGTTGCTGCATCTCAATATTAACCCTTTATTTTATAAAGCCACAGTTAAGCATTACCTACATTCAAGACTTCGTTCCACTGTACATTCATGTAAAACTGATAGGAACTCATTTATAATTTAAGCTATGAGCAACATAGATGCAAGATTTTAAATGACCTTAGGATATTTTCATAATGAGACTTACAGCGCACTTGCTGTGGTAGGAAGGAGAGTAATGTGACCTCCTCTTACCCACCCCCCCCACCCCCGTGTGGTTGCTACTGGGAGATGCTGTAAACCTGAGAGGTAGAGATGAGCAAGGAGGTCCTTTGTTCACTGGGGGGCATGCATGCAAAGAGGACCCATCTTCTCTGCCTTGCTTCCTGGCTCCTGAAGTGAACTAAGTGCTTTACCACGTCCCGCAACTATGGTTACTTTTCCTACTATAAGCCCAAACAAACAAAGTCACTAGAGTAGGAGCTTCATAATGAATGATGCACCAGAATAAACCACATTTATCTTCTTTCATAAGTAATTCCTTCTGAGATTTCATTATGTGAAATAATATAAGAATCAAAACAATATCATATTAATTTCACAACACTGTACTGTGTGCATTTTACACTCAAGATCACCAATCCTAAACCAGCTCCCACTGTTTTGTATTAGAATGTTTCCACTATAGTGGGAAAGGCTGAGACACAGAGAAAGGGTCACTAGCTTTTTCAAGATCACATACTCAGGATTTAAATACACTTTTCTATCTTATACCAAAGCCTATGCTCTTGATTCTACCACAGCACATTTGTGAATGTAGTCAATAACACAGTCAATGGGGAAGAATGGGAAAATAGAAGGATCAGGAAGAATAAACTCTCATTTTAGCTGTGAGTGACACTTTTATCCCATGCTTTGAGCAGTAAGTGTGCACTAAAAGGTTTATAACAACATTTTACATTTGTAAAGGCAGTTCTCTCACAATTTTCTGTATAATAATGTGCACTGAGATGATTCATGCATATGGGGAAGTTAAAATTTGAAGGAAAAATGGAGCTAAGTAATAGAAAAACTATCCTTTTCCTTCTACAAATAAAAATAGGATACATGAATATTATGACAGTTCTTTCATCTATAAATCCAACCACTACTGCTATCCATAATACCAAAGAACAATTGAATGTGGATTTCATGTTGCTTGAAAACACCAAAAGCAGCATACATACTCTTGAAATGTAATAAATATCAAGTATAGTCAGGTAAGTAGGGTACAGTGGAAGATAAAGCAAGACATTAAACTAAAATTTGAAGCGTGGGGCTTTGTTTAATCAGAGTTTCTAACAAGCTGAGTGACATTGAACACCTCACTGTCAAATCACTCATGAGAACTAGGAAGACATCAGACTCGGGTCTCTGCTTATGGGCGCCATAAAAGGAAACAGCCACCAGGGTCTCATGCTCAGAGTGCATCTGCTTTCCTTACAAATAAGAGAATGTTTGTTCTTCCCAAATAGAAGTAAATCTACAAGTACCTACTGGTTTGCCTGATGTTCTGGTTTTGTTAATTGTTGGGGTTCAGCCCCCACCTATTGAAGGGTTCCTTGAAGAGGGGAGTGAGAAATTGAGAAATGCTAGATAGAAATATAGATGAAGAAAAAGACGGAGACACAGGATCACTTCAGAAGGACCCTGGGTCAATAATCAGCAGCTTTGAGTTTATTTCTAATGGGCTTTTTATGCACTAGCAAGAGGAGAGGCAAAAGTCCTCACCTTTCAAGATCAAAGCACAATGTACAACCAAGTCTAGACCCTTCAAAACACCTGGTAACCATACTCCATGACAAATCATCTTGTGATTAGGCCTTGAAGTATAAGACACCTGGTAACCATGCCTTTGCACCCTATTATGTAGCCTTGGAGAGCAACATAAACTCTGACTCTCTGACCTTGAGTCAAACCACAAATGGGAGTTTTTGTGGGCTCCTGTAGCAAGAATTGTTAGAAGGTCTTATTAATAGAAACAAACCTGGAGCCAGGTATTGGGGTGAATGCTGGAAGATCAGAGAAGTAGAACAAGCCACAGCTACCTCACCTTGCCAATTCCTCAGCTGATCCTGTTTCCTCAGACTAGAATCTTCTGAGTCCTCATCCAGAATGAATCTCAGCTGAACTGTGCTGCTCGAAAGCCTGAATGCTTAACCAGCCAAAATGCTTCTAGTTTCTGGTCCTCATGCCTTATATACCTTTTTGTTTTCTGCCATCACTCCCTGGGATTAAAGGCTCGCTTTCTGGGATTAAAGGCATGAGTCACCATGCCATAGTGGCCTTGAACTCACAGAGATCCTTGAACTCACAGGGATTTCTGCCTCTGGAATGCTAGGATTAAAGGTGTGTGCTACCACTGCCTAACCTCTATGTTTAATATTGTGGCTGTCCTGTTCTCTGACCCCAGATAAGTTTATTAGTGTGCACAATATTTTGGGGAACACATACCACCACAGGTCCCCACAGTTAAAAGTTAGAAAACATAAAGAAAAATCAAAACATTCCACTGTAGGGTTATTCTCCTTTAACGTTTCCATAAGCACACGTGTGTAACACAATTGGATGTCAGGACTTTAACCAGTCAAACACCAGCAGAGTGAGCATATTTGAGAATTCTGGGTAACTGATAGTGGATAAAGTCACAGAACAAACACAAGCATTCATTTCTTTAAGAAATGTGTTAGAGTGAAAGAAAGTGTCACTGTACAATCTTTTCTATAACTCCCTACTTGACTTTTAACTACCTTTACTGTCTTACCCTTATATTTGGTTCCATTGATTATAAAAAAAAAGTGATATGACTTTAATCATTAATATTCTGCATGTATTTTTTTTTTTATCTAATTTGATAAGTCTGAAAGTAGCTATACACAGCGATAGTCAAACGCCTGACCAGTGCATACCAGAACTACGACATTAGCTACACACACTCTATCTTTCGAGGAAAATGGCCTCTCTATAAACATATGATGCTGTTTTGTGGTGACATCACAAGTGGTAGGCAACGCTAGAGTCAGACACATGCAGCTACAAATCTATGACAACTGTGCTGTTCTATTCACCCCATGAGCCAGTTTAGTGTAGCTGGAGTTTTCTCTCCGGGTTCCGCCAAGCCCTGGCAGTCCGACAGCCCACTTATAAAATAAACATACAGACGCTTATAATATTTACAAACTGTATGGCCATGGCAGGCTTCTTGCTAACTGTTCTTATATCTTAAATTAACCCATTTCCATACATCTATACCTTGCCACATGGCTCATGGCTTACCAGTATCTTCACATGCTGCTTGTCATGGCGGCAGCTGGCAGTGTCTCTCTGCCTCAGCCTTCCACTTCCCAGAATTCTCTTCTCTGCTTGTCCCGCCTATACTTCCTGCCTGGCCACTGGCCAATCAGCATTTTATTTATACACTGCGATATCCACAGCAGTTTAGAGATGTCTTTTGTGTGTATGTGTGTTTGTTCTTGTGTGACTCCACGTACAGGCTCAAATGACATGGATGGTATTATAACTGACACGAAAAAATGTTAAATGAGTGTGTTCAATACGTAAAAATTGTTTGTCCCTATGGAGGGGAAGTTAGCACTTTTTTAGAACCCATTTACCATGGGGTATTGGATTTTCCCTTTATTTGGAAGCCCTATTTTACACTAAATATGTACTCACAGAGGTAGGAGTGTGTATTTGCTTGATATCTTATCTGATTCTTTAACAATTATGTCTTTCTAAGAAATAGAAGAAGGGCTTGGTTCTATAATCTGAATGTGCACGTTAGATTACTAAGTTTAAGAACAAATCCTGGCAAGCACTAGGCACTGTTGGAAGTGTCACTAAGTACCATAGATAGCACACATAGACAGCAAGAAATGAAAAAGTAGGAAGAATGAAGATGGAGGAACGAGATTCAGCTGTGATGGAAACAAAAAAAAAAAAGCAGGAGTATAGGCAGCAAAGGCATTGGAAAGGAACACAGATAATAAGTGATGCTATAACTTCTATAATAATTTGATAATTAACATTGTGGCTTAGGCCCTCACTCTTAAAATTAACCTGTAATCTTTAGGTTCATATTAAAGATTTATGGTTTTTATTCAGAAAATGGCACTGTTAATGGGCTTTACATTTTTGTTTTGTATTGCTTTATCATTACTCACACTGAAAGTAAGAAAAAAACAGACATATCTAGGACTAAAGTATTTCTCAGTGTCAATCAAGAATTTTTATATGTAGGCACAACACAATAAAATCTCATATTAGCAATTATTAACATCTTTATGGGTAAATTAGTCAGGGTTCTCTAGAGAAATAAAATTTATAGAATGAATATGTGTATTATATATAAAGGAGATTTATTAGAATAGCTTACAGACTGTGGTCCAGCTCATCTAACAATGGTAGCGGTCTACCAATGAAAAGTCTAAGAATCCAGTAATTGGTCAGTCTATGAGGTCAGATGTCTCAGCTGGTCTTGTAGACAGAAGTTTCTCTCCCACCTACCTGTTGCCAAATACCCAGCAGCCACTTCCCAAATAATTGATTCGGAGGCTTAATATTATTATAAGTGTGTAGCTAGAGTTTTCCTGCCTTGCCCACAGTCAGGACAAATCTCTGTCACCTGTCAGTCCCACAGCCACTCAGACCCAACTGTGGGGCATACATGAGCTACAAAGAGGGTGCGGAAGGAAATTTAGATAAATAGAGCTTAAGCTTTAAGGTGTTTACGCAGAGAGTGGATACAAATGGTGAGAAAGAAAGTTAGCTCAAGTTATTTATGCTAAGATAAGATACTAAAAAACAAGAGATAGTGTCAGGACATAAACAACTTGTAAATAGGGTGCCCTTTAAAATGATTGGTTTGTTCCTTCACCCCTCCTAGGGTTTGGAGGTTTTCTGGTATAAAAGAAGCTTACTGCCTATCAATAAACGAGTTCTTGCTTGACTTGACTCCCCACTGCATCTGATTGTCTACGGGTAAGAGGGAGGCTGGGGAACGGGCGAGCAGCGAGCACTTGCCTTTCCTCGGTTCCAGGCCACCTCTTCACAGGTGACCTAAGTTCCTGGTAGAGCAGGTCCCCACACCCAACCAAGTAAACACAGAGACTTATATTGCTTACAAACTGTATGGCCATGGAAGGCTTCTTGCTAACTGTACTTATAGCTTAAATTAATCCATTTCCATAAATCTATACCTTGCCATGTGGCTTGTGGCTTACTGGCATCTTCACATGCTGCAGCTGAGAGTGACTCCCTCCGCCTTCCTGTTTTCTCTGTTCTCCTCTCTGTTAGTCCCACCTATATTTCCTGTCTGGCCACTGGCCAATCAGTGTTTTATTCATTGACCAATCAGAGCAATTTGACATACAGACCATCCACAGCGTAAGTGTTTGGTCGATGGCTCAGGCTTATTACTAATTAGCTCTTACACTTAAATTAACCCATAATCTTATCTATTTTTAGACATGTGGCTTGGTACCTCTTCTCAGTGTGGCATTCTCATCTTGCTTCCTCTGCATCTGGCAGGTGACTCCTGACTCTGCCTTTCCTTTTCCCAGAATTCTCCTAGTCTGGTTGCCCCATCTATACTTCCTGCCTGGCTAACGGCCAATCAGAGTTTCATTAAACCAATTCATGACAAATCTTTACAGTGTACAAGAGCATTATTCCACAGTAGGTCTTTAGTATAGGCCAGGATCCCAAAGAAGTAGGCTCTAATGTTAGAGAAGGGATGGACTTGCTAGTGAGGTGAGAGTAAGCAGTCAAAGACAGAGCAAGCTGCCTTCATCCATGTCCTTTATATCATCTGCCAGCAGAAGGCATGGCCCAGATTAAAGGTGGACCTTTCCACATCAAAGGTCTGGATTAGAAGTGGGCCATCCCACTCCAAATGACTTAATTAAGAAAAAAATCCCTCACAGGTGTGCCTACACATTTGGGTTTTAGTTAATTACAGATATAGTCAAGTTGACGATCTAGAATAGCCATCCCAATGGGTATTTACAAATAAATATTTATAAACAAAATGTGTGTCAAATACGAGCCTCCAATATTAGGAAGATTAAAAGCTCAAGGCCACCATGGGGTACCTAGTGAGTTAAAGGCCATCCCTGTCTCAACACCTAGATAGATAGATAGATAGATAGATAGATAGATACATAGATAGATAGATAAGATAGATAGATACATACATACATAGATACATACATACATACATAGACACATAGATATATAGACAGACAGATATAGATAGATAGATAGATAGATAGATAGATAGATAGATAGATAGACAGATAGATGTATTCATTTGAAAACTGAACAATCGTTCCCCAACTGGGGATTTATGTCCTTAACGAATTTTCTGAGAATAGTAAACTTTATATTTATTTTTTTTGCCCTTTGCATACTCAACTGATTTGTTCCATTTTCCTGCATGAATCTGTTCTAGTCTTCATTTTGCATACCTTTAGAATAATATGTACTATTCAGGGTAATGTGAAAACAAATATTTAATAAAACACAAAATTATTCTGAAGAACTACTCAGAAGAGCACTACCTTACATTCAGTGGGATATTCTGCTTTCCCAATAACTACAAAGCAATCAATTAGCAAAAGAAAAGCATACTTCTTGTGTTTTTGTCCTGTGAATGGTAAAATTCCATCTCCTGAGGCTTTGTATTCCATGGCTGGGTTTGCCTATATGTTCCCTGTGTAGGTGAAATCAGGAAATGTGTTTCATTTCCTCTGAGATGATTCATTTGTCACTACCCTCTTCAAATAATTTCTTGTCAATATCATGGAGAACTGAATATGAAGTCTTTGAATTTCATTACTTACCAATACATATGCAATATGGTACAACAGTATATCTTCTGAAGTTTCAGTAAGTTGCTGAAGTCTCATATATACCAGACTAGCCTTGAACTCTATGTAGCTGATGATAACCTTGATTTTTGTGGCTTTTACCTTTTGATAAATTGCCAAAGTTACTTATACACTGAGAAGCTGTTAGGTTTGAAACTTGGATATGATCATCTGCCCACAAAGCCCAAAATTAACTGTGAAATAAGAGAAGAAATCTGCAATTTCCACAGGAAGTGGGAAGTTGGCAGAAAATGTGTTTGTATGTTTTCTCTTTATTCTAAAAACATCAAGCAGGTCACCCTCGGTCTGACCCCCCTGGGTCACCGTCATGCCCAGATGTGCCCTAATAAACTTTGTCATGATTAGTAGCTAAGGATGTAGCACAGACTGGGTCTGAAGAATTGGGTAAAGAGAGAATTAGCCAGGAAACTCCAGGCCTTCCACTCCTAGGGAGCCCTCTTCCCTCTAGGAAGTTTGTGTTGGCTGCCTGGTTTGCAGGAAGGAAATCATAGAACTCAGGAAAGTAGGAAGGGCACAGTGGCCAAGTAATCATTAGTTAATAGACAGGCTACTTCCTACCTGTTATTCACTTGGCATCTTTTTGGCATTAAAAATATATAAAGTTTACAAGCAGGAAAGTATAGAAAAGAATGCAGATAGTTTTGAACAGAGCATCTTTCATAATTTATGTTATAAAACTATATGAACTGTGCATGTGGCCTCACACCTCTTCAAAATAATCAGTAAAGCACATCGACATTAGTAAGAAACAGCTATTTCTGAGAAAGCATGCCATGAAAACTATTCTTCTATCACTATAAAATTCCACAAAGGATATATGTTGAGATTTAATATCATATCGTAAGCTTGTGACATGGACATAATGTCACTTTTTACAAACAGGACAAAAACTGGATTCTTCATAGTTGAAGTGTGTCAAAGTGAATTCTCCTCTTCTTAGCTAACAAAGTTATTGGTTTCCATCAAAGAATCACTGTTGTCCACTTGATCACGCATGATCCTGATATTGCCTAATCAGTTTCAAGAGGAATGCAAACATGTAAATCAACCTAGGCTGGTCACCTGTCTTGAGCCTGGATCAAATCACTGCAGGAAAACCATAGGCTCTGCAATGTGACCACCGGGGCCCTGGGAGTGTTCTCAGATCTTCCCTGGTTCACTATGCTTGCCCTGGCTATGACTATCAGACCACAGCATGATGGGAAATGCAGTCTCATTTTTTTTTTTTTTCTGAACGAGCTCATGGTAGAGAAGGCAGGAACATAAATCCCATTGCTCTATGGAGTGACCCTGTCCCTGAATGCCATTTCATTTTCCTCTTCTAAACCCATTCATTGAGCCTCATCACAGATCTTTCAACCACATCTGATTTTTTGTTGTTGTTGTTTCTATATTGGACCAGATCTTCAGTTTCAGAAACTTTATCACCATATATTGACTTTGTATCTTTCTAATGTGCCACTCATATCAGACATTAAAGCTCCCATTTTACTCCAGGATGCAGCTGAAGTTACAGATTTGTTCATCGTGTAGCCAAAATCATTCAGTGTCTCTGTGACAAATAAATAACACAATGATAATATCCATAACCTTGGCTATTTCTCTGGGAAAAATCAAAGTTATCCTTGAAAACATTTCATAATGCCTTGTATTATATTTGTCTAAAAACTTCACTTTGAGGGGAACTTCCCTGGCTCCTTGAAAATGATATCTTTGACCATCAGACTATCCTCTAAGTTCACTGAGATCTATGTGTGTGTGGTGCTTTGAATGAGAGTGACCCCCATAGGCTCCTGTATTTGAATGTTTAGTTCTCAGATGGCGGACTGTTTAGGAAGGATTAGGGGGTCTAGCCTTGTTGGAAGAAGTGTCGAGGTGTGTCACTTGGGGTGTGCTTTTAGGTTTCAATCCAGTTCTGGTCTTGCTGTCTCTCTTTCTGCTGCCTACAGATCAGGATGTAAGTTCTAGCTCTTGCCCCAGCACCATGCCTGCCTGCCTGCTGCCACACTGTCCTTCTATACTACAATACAAAGTAATGGAAATCCATAAACACGTTAAGTAGTACATTTAGTGAAAGAATTTTAATTCTCTTTCTACAGGGTTTTCTTTCATATGTGTCTTAGCTTTGCTTTGTTCTGATCATACCATATGAATCTTTAATATTAATCCTATGCATTCCTGTGGTGGTTTGAAAGAAAATGGCCCCCAAAGGGAGTGGCACTATAAGCAGGTGTGGCCTTGTTGCAGGAAGTGTGTCACTGTGGAGGTGTGGCCTTGTTGGAGGAAGTGTGTCACTGTGGGGGTGTGGCCTTGTTGGAGGAAGTATGTCACTGTGGGGGTGTGGCCTTGTTGGAGGAAGTGTGTCACTGTGGAGGTGTGGCCTTGTTGGAGGAAGTGTGTCACCATGGAGATGGGCTTTGAGGACTTTATGCTAAAGACACTGTCCACTGTCTCAGATCATTTCCTGTCGCCTTCAAGTCAAGACGTAGGACTCTCAGTTACTTCTACAGGACCATGTCTACCTACACACCACCATGTTGAACCAAAATGATAATGCACTAAACCTATGAAAATGTAAGCCACCTGAATTAAATATTTTTCCTTTATAGGAGTTGCTGTGGTCATGGTCCCTCTTCACAGCAACAGAAACCCTAATGAAGACAACTCTCTTTTAAAAAATATTGATACACTTTCTTAAGATAGATCTTTCAGCTACGATTTTCTGATTAGGCTTCTGAAATAAAAGCACACACACCAGTGGCTTATGCAGTTGTGTGGGAATATTGTGAGACAAATACACCTCTCTGCAGCTGGCCCTGATGGTTAGGAACTGAAAAGCCACCCCAACACGACCTAGCAAGCACAACAGGATCTGCACCTCCCATGGATGCCTCCTCCTCCTCCTCCGACATCACTTGGTACTCAGTTTCCCACCCAGTGTTCTGTCACACTGGGCTCTTCTTGGGTCCCTCTGTGACTCATGCTTCTGCATCAGGGCCTGCTGTGTCTTCTTGTGTACTCTGCTTGGAAAGTGCTTCCCACACCGAACTTCATGGCCTGCTTCCTCATTTTCTTCACATGCTTACTCAGTTATCACTTTTTCAGTGAAGGAATTCCTGGCCCCTTGACTAAGATTTTGAGTCTCCATCTTATTTCCAAGGTTTCCATGTTTGATTTGTATTTCCTCATCTGTGTCTTTTGCTGTAATCTAAAATACTAAGTATTTTCTTTTAAAATTCATCTCTATGCTCTACTAAAATGTAACATTCATGAAAGCAGGGTTTTAACTGTAACTATACAGAATTATAAAGATTATAATCTTGAACCCCATTATCATGCAGATTTAACAATTTTTAATATGTAATCCAGTTTATTTCTTCTGCTTCTCCACAATGTTTCCTTTCTTGGACATTTTAAAGCAAATCTTACAAGACTTCTGGTTATTTTACCTATAAATTCTTGAGGCTATCTTAACAATTCTATTTCTAACTTTTAAAGCCTTATTTTAAAATTTTTAAAAATTATCAAACCATGATAGCATACAATTATAATTCTGCTATATAAATCAAATGAATAAGAATCACCATATATCACTAATACTTACAAACCCACATAGTACCTTTGTAATAACCAAATTATGAGCTAGGTGGACCAATATAGGAAACATGGTGTGTAGGCACAATGAAGTACTACTCAGGCACAAAGAACTAGATGCCATTGTGTTAAGTATAGTCAGCCCGGTTCAAAGAATGGGAATTGTATGTTTTCTTTTATATGAGGAACCTAGGTTTTTTTTTTTTTTTAATAAAATGAAAATTAAAAGGGAACTCTTTAAGAGGAGGAATGGGATCAACAAGACAGTGTCGAGAAAACAAGAGGAGGTAATGAGCGGTCAATGTAATGAAGTCCATTATTTACATGTTTGAAAATGGCATAATGAAACCTTTTATTTTATACAATTAACATAGGCTAATAGCAGAAATTAATAATCCCTTCATAATATCAGCAACCAGTTTGTATTCCAATTATTTGTTCTTCCAATTATTCAGTTATTTGAATTTTGATGCTAACAAGATCAATACATTGCAATTGGCCTTTTCTTTTTAAATCTCACTGTCTACCAGTCCCTTTAATTTGCTGTGAAGACAGTAACATTCGTCCTGTAGTAAATCTAGCATTCTCGATTTGTCTTACTGTTTTCTTGAGGCGTCATTCACTTAGTCTTTCCTTCAGTGCAATGGTGTATATGGCGATACATAGAACACTAATTGGAAGCATTTGTGGGCAGGAATTCTGTGTTGCTTCCTGCTATACCATATCATGAGGCCCAAATGACTAACACATCTGTAGCAGTGCTAAAATGAACCAGAAGGCTAAGGAGATATTAACTGGATTCCTCCCCCAAAGTTTCACTGATACTGTGGCATCTGTTGACAATGCAGCCCTCTCTCAATGATTTTCTTCTGCTACTATTCTGGATTTATTATCTGAAATTAGTTTGGTTTTTTTGGGGGGGTTGTTTTTTAGTTTTTATGCTTCTATTTTACATGGAGATTTTTTTCCTTTTCATGTTTTTTATTAAGAAATTTTTATTATTAAAAAATTTTCTATTCATTTTACATACCAACCACAGATCCCCCTCTCCTCCCTCCTTCTGCCCTCCCAGCCTTCCTCTCCAACCCACCTCCCATTCCCACCTCCTCCAAGGCAAGGTCTCCCATGGGGAGTCAGCAGAGCCTGGTACATTCAGCTGAGTCAGGTCCAAGCCCCTCCTCCCTATACCAAGGCTGTTCAAGGTGTCCCATCATAGGCATTGAACACCAAAAATCCAGCTCATGCACCAGGGATGGATTCCAATCCCACTGCCTGGGGTCCCCTAAACAGTTCAAGCTAAACAACTGTCGCCTATCCAGAGGGCCTAGTCCAGTACCACAGGGGCTCCACAGCTATTGGTCCACGGTTCATGCATTTCCACTAGTTTGACTAGCCGTCTCTGTACATTTTCCCATTATGATTCCGTTGTCCATTGGCCATAGAATCCTTCCTCTCTCTCATCAATTGGATTCCTGGAACTCAGCCCAGCACCCAGCGATGGATCTCTGCATCTGCTTCCATCAGTCACTGGATGAAGGCTCTATGATGACAGTTAGGGTATTCACTAATCTGATCACCAGAGTAGGCTAATTCAGGCACCCTCTCAACTATTGCTACTAGTCTAAGGTGGGGTCATCCTTGTGGATTCCTGGGAACTTCCCTAGCACTCTGTTTTTTCCTATTCCCATGATGTCTTCATTTATCATGGTATCTCTTTCCTTGCTCTCCCACTCTGTCCCCTTTGTTCTTATCCCCCATTCCTTGCTCTCCATTACCCCCTCTCACCCCTAGTTTGCTCATGTAGATCTCATCCATTTCTCCTTCACTGGGTGATCCATGTGTTCCTCCTAGGGTCCTCCCTATTAGCTAGCCTCCCTAGAGCTGTAGTTGTAGTCTGGCTTTCCTTTGCTTTATATCTAGTATCCACATATGAGTGAGTACATACCATGTTTGTCCTTCTGAGTCTGGGTTACCTCACTCAGGATGATGTCTGAAATTAGTTTATTAAGGAGATCTTCCCTCACATCATCTAATATTCAGGTAGAAAAATTAGCTAATTTGTTGCCAGACTCATAACTGATTCCCAAGTAAACTCTATTGAAAGCCAATACTTGGCATTGGTTTATTCAGTCTGGTATTGTTTGTTTGGTGGTGATGATCTCACAGACTCACCGGATTTTATGTTTTGTTTTCATTTATTATAGTCATTGAACTTTCTCAAGTTCAAGTTCTCTCTTTTATAATAATGGGATCCCCTTTGATTAGGTTTACGTACCCACTTAATGCAACCACACTAGTAAGCGAGAGCTTCTGTGCTTTTTGGAAGAGTGTCTTAAGCTTATCTTGAATGATTGAGATCAATAATCAGCCATTTCTTCAAGGATTTCAGATTCCTTTCAATGGAAAATTATATTCTTAGATATTGCTAGATTATCGTGCCTAACACATTTCAAAAAACAAAGCTGGGGGTGTGTAAAATAGCTCAGTCCATGGGCAAGAGCACTTGCTGTGTAAACATAAGAACTTGAGTTCAAATCCCCAGCACCCATGTAAAAATCTGGGCATAGCTGTACAAGCCAGTAACCTCAGCATTGAGGAACAGAGAAGGGCCGATACAGAAAGCTCATTGACTAGCCAGCCAAGACAAAGAAGCAATCTTCAGATTCAAAGAGAGACAACTGCTAGTCTCAAAGCAATACAATGGAAAGCAATAGAGGAAGACATCATGTGCATGTATCTCATACATACACCACACACAAAAAAAAAATTAGTGGGGTCTTTATTTGGATATGTTGGTGTGGAATTAAATTTTCAATGGTATTTCCAACTCAAATATAAATTTACAAAGTGTTGCGTTCTTCAGTATATTATACATGTATTTTCTTATATGAAAACTCTTGGCTTCTGAAACATTCATGTCAATTAATCCTCTAGCTAAAATGTGCACCAGTTTCAAAATAGAAATACACCTAACAAAATCCTCACCTAACACAAAGTTTCTTGCAGTTCCTTTTTTTAAGTTTACACTTGAAAAATACAAGCAAAATATTATTTTTTAAAATTTGTGCCATCCATTTCTCAGTGTGGCTGAGACTGATGTAACTATGAGGGCAAAATTCATTTGGCTCATTGCTTCTTTTTTTCAATGTCTAGGTCTTTATGATTTTATTTACTCCTGTATTTAATTACATAAAGCAAGAAGAAGCCTTTATAAACAAGCACATTCACTGAGATCCCACCTCCACATCCTGACTTTTCCAGGTGCCCCATGTTTCTCCATGTTAGTTTTTTGTTGTTTTTTTGTTTTGTTTTGTTTTTGTGTTTTGTTTTGTTTTTTATTAGATTCTGGCTTATCATTCCCTGGTTTACTCCTGAAAACACAGATACATTATTGTGTTTCCTCTTGGCTTATTTATTTTTTAGTAAGCAAAGCATATTCCAAGTAGATTGACCTTGCTTTGCTCAAGTTAGCAATACAGATTGAGATCCTGAAGAAAAATGTATAGAATTCTCTCATCCTGTTGAACCCTTCTTCTGGGATAGGCAGCTGATTGGCTCCTTTTTAAAATATAAATACTGTAATATTTGTATGTATTCATGCATATAACATTTCCACTTACATATTTTCAGAATTCCTGTAGATGGGGCATCTTGGTAAAAAGAGAAATATACCTGTTAATCTGCTAAATCAAACACAAGAATTTCTCCATTTTATGTCCTGACATTGTTGTAAAAGGTGTTGCAGCTCCTCTCTCAGCTGGCTCTCTCTTTCCCGTGTAGTCTGGACCCAGCCAGATACCAAGTAATTTATAACTAATTTTCTTGTACGTACAGAATTTGTCTCAGTTAAAGTTTAGTCTTAATGATTGTGAATGAGAATTCCTGGAAAGAAGCTGTGACTACAAAGGCTGATTGACCAACTACACATAATGATGTGTAGAGGAGGTTGAAATGCTGCAACTCCAGAGATGAATTATCTTGGGTCATCCTTTGCCTCCTAATAGCCTTTCTCTGTGTATAGCTTAATATCTCTGTGATGAGTAGACAAATCCCCTGAATGTAGTAGTTGTTAAGTATAAATTAATTTAAAAATCAGATTAAATCTTAAAATTTCAAAAGTATTTTTAAAGAAATAATCAAATTTATATGAAAGTTCACATAGAATATTAAAGGGCAAGAGTAAATGACAAAACTTTTTAAAAGGCAGGAACAGAAACAACTAAGTGTATCATGTATCTTAATGTGTTTTAAAGACATATGTTAAAATATGGTGGTAACATTACAAAACCAGACAAGGGAATGGAATAGGAAGTTCATAAATAGACATGAGAATCTAGTGACATCTCAGATTAGTGCAACTAATTAACTTTTTAATAAATGCACTGGGACAAATATATTTATCAAATTATATTGTTCCAATATTATGCATAGCCTTATACAAGATATACTGAGAAAAAGTGTCGAAGGATACAAACTTTAAATTCAAAATACTAGAGTAGATAAATTTGAGAAGAAAAATGGTTGTTTACAAACCTTGGAATGAGGAATGTTTTTCTAATGCGACCCAATTTCCAGAAACTATAAAAATTGATTAATTTATACTCCACAAAAACTCATCTTCTATAAGGAAAAGAGGCACAAAAGTCAGAAGATGACCCACAAAATAGGAAAAAGTACACACAATTCTGCTCTTAAATTTAAAAAATAAAACCTGGAAGAAAAACAAAGACAGACAAAAAGCCACAGCAGAAAACAAACAATTTGGCAATGGATAAAAAAAAGGCAATTCACAGGAAAATATTACATTTGCTTTAAATGTAAAAAACGTCAGTAAACCTGTGCATTCAGTCTCTTCCCTCCACCCCAAAGGACACGGGTTTACACATGAAAAGGCATAAGAAAAATGAGTTCAGGAAAATGTCAAAGAAGATTATAACCTGTAATCAACCTGCAATTAATAAGGAAGAGGTAGCCAATTTAACATAACCAAGGACAAAGTGCTTGGGCTGGCAATTAATTCACTGTGTATGAAATACCAACACATAAAAATATTCCACTTCAGTACTGACAAAGAACATGCCAATTAAAACAGAGATGCCGTTTTATACCCAACCAACTTGTCCAATTTAAAACTAGTGCTAATAGTCAGAAACAAGCTGAACAGCTGCCAACACACCACGCACCAGAGTTGCTGCCAATTGCCCGGGAGGAGCACTGGAAACCTGTGAAGACTATACGAGGTGAAATGCGAATCCTCCCAACAGTTACACAACTCAGAAAGACAGCGAATAACACGAATACTTTTCTGAGATGCATATACATTTAATAACGTGTAAATAACGTGAATGATAAGTTCAAATTCTGGACTCAGAAGAATGAGGGAATGTTGGGAGATAATCAGGGGTCAAATTATATTCATCATAGCCTATCTTTTAAGGAAGGGGATACAAGTTTTCATTCTCTTGACAAATTTTTTGTTAAGTTTGAATTATCTTAGAAAGAAAAAATGGTAAAGGAGGAGAGAACAGAGCATTTTGATCTTAGGACAAAGCTCATTCCAGTCTCATGCCTGCTATCTACTCCACTAAATCCAGGGACCTCGGCCAGACTGCTTTCCTTCTTAAGCCTCGGTCCCTTGGTTGCATAATAGGGATGATGTTGATCTGATTCAGTATTAGCAAAAAAGCTAGCACATAGTATTCTCTCAATGTTTTTTAAATTATTCATGAATTATCAGTAGCCATAAATGTTAATTATCAGACACATTATGTATTATATGTATATGCATTCCAAATTATGCATGAAACACGTTTCTTGGAGCCCAGCATTTGTGTTCTTATGATTCCATCACTCTTTTTTTATATATAATCTTTTTATTTTGTACATGCTATTTTAATTTTAAACAAGGAAGAGAAAGATTTCCAGATAATCAACAGAACAGCTGCTAGGGGAAAAAATAGAAATAAAATAGCTCAATGATTGAAGATTGAAACTTAAAAGAATAGTTTTACAGTTAACAGCTGTGGGTCCCCAAAATAAATATCTGATAACCACATGATTACAACAGGGAAAGTGGGCATCGAATACTGACAATTTGTAGCTGGGAGCCAAGAGCTATTGGGAAGTAATGAAAATAGCTCACATGAAGAGAAACAGAGAACGTGGTAATAGCTCCATTTATAAAGGTTAAATTCCTGTGAAGACATAAGTTAGAACTGTGAAATATGCTTTAGATTTCATTTAAGTTTTTAAAACATGATTGATTTGATTATGAACACTAAATATAGGTCATGAAAATGGCAACAGTTTCCTTTGTCTCAATCTTTTCTTGTTCTTGTCCTCTAATGCATGGACAGATATCACACTGTAACACACACACACACACACACACACACACACACACACACACACACACACAGTGGCAGGGCACTTCTCTTTTCCCTGGGGAGATGGAGCACATCAAGTCTGGATACCAGTCTGTGAAATCACACCTTCTGTGAGATAGTGGGCAAGTTTTTGCCTCGAAGAACTTTTATTCTATTATTGTAAGGCAGGGATTGAAGTAGGCTAAAATATGACTCAAATCACTGAGAAAAAAAAAACTAAAGCATTATCCAAATGCAAGATGTTAACCTCAGGAAACACTGTGAACAGGGAAGCAAAGGGACTAATTTCTAAATAGTTCTCCCAGGAAGCAAAACAAGCCCTCAGCCTGTTTGGCTTCCTGTTTCTGTACCTCCCACGTACAACAAAGGCAGATGCGTTTGCAAGTGTCTTTGTTGACTTCCTTAGCTATACTTTTAGGCACCAGTGGGTTGCATAAATCTTAATTTGTTCATATTACAGATACTAATTGAGTCTCATTGGACCCTCTACATGTTAGGCTCCCATAAGAGGGACCCATTGCAGAAACCACAGGGTTGCTTGCTTTCCAGAGATTAGCATTTCATGCTGGGAGAAGAGTGACATAGAGACTTAGAGGAGGAGACAGTTGCCTGCAGAATTATCTGGAGAAGAGCCTTCTGTGAGAGTGAAATTCTAGTTCCAAAGCCCCAAGATGAAGCTTTCCTGGCATGTTTGGGGACAGGAGGCAGCTGCTCATGATTGGAAAAGATGAGTGAGGGCAGGGCAGAGCGGGGCATCAGAAAACAGCACCTTACTTAACTCTTTATCTAAAGCTATAACTTACATTTTAATAAGTTCAAGAATAAATTTACACTGCATATAATTTTTGTTTTTAATCTCCCCCACACACACCCATGTAAGAGAGAAGGGTTTTCATACATTCGTGTGAGAGTGGCCACTTGATGCCATGGCACACGTGCAGAGGACAGAAGGACAACCTTGGGTGTGGGGCGTTTACCCACCAACCAACCCCACAGCTCCCCAGAGTTTTCTTGAGTGTGAGCAGCAGGAAATATTAGAGAGAAGTATTTATATTGAGGAGAATATTGCGGAGATAAACAGATAGAAAATAAAGGATAACCTCGAGAGGGCCTGGAACCTTTTCCAAAGGGCCCTGACTGTCTCTGGCCCAGGGTTTTTATAGAGACGCCAAGGGGTGGAACAAAAGACCTCCCCCCACCCAGCACAGCCAAGTGCAGACCATCTCGGACACCTGCACTCAAGCCCGTGGTCCTAATCATCCTCTCTATGCGGACCTGCTGGGTAAAGCCACGAGGAACCTGAGAACGGGCTCCCACACTTGGGTATAGGTCCTCACCTTTGACATTTTTGGAGAAAGTGTTTCCCATCATTTGCTGTGGTGTACTCTGGACTAGCTGACCCAGGAGTTCCCAACAGTCCCCACCTCCACGGGATGGGAAACAAGTGACAGGGACGAAAGGGACAAAGGAGAAGGGGAAGGGATATTTGCCATGGAGAGACACCCCGGAGGAAGAAGCAGCTTGGCATGTGAGGAGTATGCACATTGAAACCAACAGTTCAGATTTTTTAATGGCCGAGAGAGAAGGAAGTAATACTGTTGTTGGAGCCCACTAAGTTTCCTAGTGGCTTTACCTAGCAGGACTGCATAAGAGGGCCTGGGTACCAGGTATTTGTAAGGGTCTAACTAGCAAGGGGGAGGTCTTTGCTCCACCCCTTGGCATTGTTATAAATAGACCTTTGCAGTAATGTTCTGGGCTGGTGGATAATGATCCAGGCCCACTCAAGTGTAACCTGTTTTCTCTCTGCTCTCTAAGTTTCTTAAGCCTCATTCCTCAAAGGTTCCTGGGGTAAATAAGTGGGGGGGTCTCCCACATATTGTTGGATATCCCTTTTGGAAAGGCCACTCTTCCTGAAGAATAGAGAAGAAATGGAGACAGGAAGCAAAGCTAGCTGGATTAGAAGGCCCTTGGTATAAATGGTAGAAGTTTAAGTTCACATAAAGATGTTTAGCCATTCTTCTCCCTGCAGGAGGCTAAGGAAAAATTCTTTACTCTGAGTATTCAGAAAGTTTGCCCTCTGTTTTAGAAGTGGAAAAACATGAATTACTTGAATATTTTGAAGACAAGATACATAGGAAGGTATTGAATGTGGATATAGTACACAGAATATAGTCAAGGTTTTGCAATTATACAAATAGGAATTCCGTTCATTTGGGGAACAGTAGTAACATCTTATTATAAATAAAGTAGGTGAAATTTGTTGTACATTTGCTGTGTGCCAGGCAATTGTTCTGAATGTTGTATATATTTTATAAAATTTGTTCTATACAGAAGCTTGGTGATAAAGGTACTAGAGTTCTTCCCACTTTAACAATAAGGAACTGGATCAAGGAACGAGTGAGCCACATGTCCATTTCCACTGTGCAACCCCTGGGTCCAGGTTTTAAATCTGGAGTTCTCCCTTTGACCTACCATCCTGTCGTCATCAGGCTCCACACTCACCTGCACCCCCCTCACTGACATTCGAAACCTGTCCCCACTACTGTGCTCCAAAATATAGCAATGTGAGTTGCTCAAGAGGAACCTTTTTTTTTATCATTCTGCATTTTATTCTGTTCTCTTACCACTTCTGACGTTTGCACTGTCTTCCTAGAAGTCAAATTATCAGTCTCCATCCAGAAAGTATCTTTGAGTGGTATTGCTGCTCTGAATCATAAATTACTATTGTAATATGGGACTGGGGAAGACAGAGATGTTGATTCCAATTTGCATGCCTGATATTCAGATACAAGTTTGTGGTCAAAATGAGCCGTGTTATCCTACTTTGACTACTGTAGTAAATGATGCAGACTGGGTGACTTCAACAATAGTAAATACTTTTCTTACAGTTCTGGAGGCTGGAAGATCAAAATTGGAATGTCAGCATGATGAGTTTCTTCCTGCCTTACAGACAATCTGGCATTTCACTAAGTCCTTGCATGATAGAGAGAGGAGAGAAGAGGGAAGAGAGGAGAGGATGTGAGAGTCATCGCCTCCTCTTCCTGAGAGGTCACCAGTGCTTTCAGATTAGGGGCCTAATGCTATCTCTAAATGCATTGGAAATTAGAGTTTCATATATGAATGAGCATGGCACATAATTCAGCCTGCAACATTGTAGTCATTCAGAAAACATTAAAATTTAGTACAAATCTGTTTGAGAGTCCTAGAACATCATTCAGTTTCTCTAGCTTAACAGTAATTCTGCCTCAGTTTGGCAGTAGGGGTTCATTAGATTTCATTTGTGTCTAAATAAAAGGGAATAATAGCTACAGGGAACTCATTGAAAACAGACTGGGAAGGCAATTCTTAGTTCAGTGAGCATAACTGAATAAAGCCACCCCTGCAGGAAGCATTGGCAACAGCTGGTCTGTCTGCTTTGAAAATTCCAAACCTTCAGTCACACCAGTAGTCACCAACGTCCATGTGCAATCCCGGAGGCGGCAAGGCCTTGCTCGGTATTGCAGCTTCGTTGCCTCCTATGGACTTCAGTGATAAGTAAAACAGATTAGGAATTGAGCTGAAGGGCCCAAAGCAGCTGGGAGTGAAAAGTCACCGAGAAGGGGGATGGCAGAGCACATGTCTAGCAAGTGTCAGGCCCTGGGTTAGATTCTTCAGCACCACAAAATAAAAGAAAAGCACAGACAAAATCAATGAGACTGATACCCACCCCGCCTCCATACCACATTCCCAGACTGGGGTAATCTGAGGAGACAAAAATTGCATGACCCATGACCTCACACAGTTTAGCAAGAACCTAATTGTAATAACCAAATTTAGTATAAAGTTTTCTGCACCTTGGTCGGGTTCTCTCCACTTTCTTTGTCTCCCTCTCTCCACTCCCTCCCCCAGTAATACCCCTCTGTTAGAATGATTGACAGCTTAGTAGAGAAAGCAGTCTTCAATGATGCAGTTCTTTCAGTACTAAAACCCAGACAGTGGGAGCAAACCGGGATATTCGGTCATAGTAAGTGATGTTTCTATAGTCAAATTGGAGATTTTCGAGAATGAAACTATAGACAACATTCTCCTCCTCAAACATAGCACCTGGATATAGGAGGAGTAACGTTCATTCTGATTTTATTCAGAGTGCATCCTCTTTCCTTAGACCAGAGAGACAAAGATATCTCATAGGATAAGGAACTTTGGAACTCTTAGTCCCTTTGTCATTTACTAAAATAGGTGGTTGGTCTGTAATTTGTTGAGTTTTTAAAGTGACACTAAAACAGTATTTTATTGCTGAGTTAGGCACACCCCTAAATTTCTTACCTATGCAGATGGTTCCTTGGCCTCACCCTATTTCAGCTCTGCCATAAAACAACAGGCTCCTAGAGATTCCTAGTGGCCAACTATCATCCTGTAACAGCTCAGTCTTCATCTCCCCCAAGAACATCAAACCCCCAATCAAACAAAACTGCCAGGTATGCCCTGTGATTCTCAAGTCCAAGTTAGTTTAACAATGATGGGCTTTCATTGTGGGACCTTTGCTATACTTATTTTAAAATCAAATGCTGGTGATTTGACTCTTTGAAAAATAAATGTGCAGCATGTGTCTTAGATTACACCAGACATTTATAATCTGATGAAGAAAACAGCATCATTTTAGAAAACAAAGCTTTTGAAATAGAGTGCACTTGTGGATATCAATAACTATTGAAGTGTGGCCACGTTAACTTTAATGAATTTCACTTTTATTCACTATAAAATAAAGCTACTACTTAAACTTGTGACGATTATATAAATTACTTAAATAAAGTGTATATTAGGGCAGCTGACTTACAGCAAGATCCTATGACTGCCCATTATCTCCATTGCTCCTGTTTGGAAGGATCCTTACCACTTCTCAGCAGAACCAGTTCTCAGACTTCTATGTTGGTGTATCTAGTACAGTGTCCTAAACTTGGAAATTTTATAACTGTTTTAGAAAAAAAAAAAGTTGCTATGTCATTGTACGTTGTTTCAAAGTGTATTCAAACAAATGAATTTGTATTGTATTTCCCAGAACTGTTTGTTGTCAAGAAAGTAAGCAAGCAGGCTGAAGAGTCCTAAAATCTAATAAGATTTTTAAAAAATATTTACTAAGCACAGAACTTTTTCTTTCAACTCCCTAGATGATATTCCACTTCAAGTTTCTAAATAAAAGAGAGCTATTGTGAGGGTGCTACCCTTGGACAGACTTTTCAGCTCCTGCTGCCTCTGACCTCACTATGCTCGAGTTACTTTCATAGTTATTTCTCTGTAAGATAACACCCTTCTATCATTATCCCTCTTTCCTCCCCACATCACTGTACTCTACTAGTCTTCTTCCTACACCTAAGCAAAACAAATAAACAAAACCCTATCATGACTGTGTGGAGGAAAGATAAATCACTCACTGAACAATCTAACATATTTTCTAATACAGAAGAGAAGCCACAACACTAATTTGGAACACATGAGATTAAATAATGTAGAAATGAAGCCATGGCAGTTGCTTCTTAGCTGTTGTTTATTTGTGTGTATGGCACATGGCTGAAAGAGCAGGCAACTCTTTAATCCTCTTGTTTTATGCTGTAACAATGCCCTAAGGAATATTAACCCTCAAAATGGGCTATTATCTGTCATCTGTAATGTTTGCATTTCAGTGGAGGAGAGTACACTCAGAATATCTAGTCCTATGGTTATGAATCATATCTTAATGAAATGTTATCATCTTTCCAGCAGCCAGAGAAATATATCCCAAGGCCCATTGCCAGCAAATGTGTTTTAGAACATTATTTTATATGAGCATAATTATGTATTTCTAATTGATGGAACTTATGAAATCAAAATGGATATTTTAAAGGAGCTAGTGGCAGTAATATTTGCTTTATCTGTTTTCAAGAAAGAATATCATCAAATTTCAATAATCTTTTTATTGATTTTTAGAGTTAGGCACAAGAAAGATGCAGTTTCACCCCTGATCTTGACTTACCACAAGTAGCTGTGACCAGTAGAGATCTGGGAGGTGGTCCAACCCAACACCTCACTGAAAAACAGATGGTGAAAATTCAGCCATTCATCAAGGACCAACAAACCATGTGCAAGAGCTCCCAAGTGAGAGGCCTGAATTCCTGGTCCCCAGAGCAGTGCTTGCCCAGTCCCTGACTCTGCTTCAACCTTGTTTTAGACCTCATGCTTTTACTCTTGTTCCTAGGTTCCTTAGATGGGAGAGAAGCATTCACAGTCTCCTTCAGGACACAGGGAGCTTGCACTGTGCCTTAAAGTGAAAGTTCTAAATAAATGAATTATAATAAGACAGAAACAAATGTTGAAATCCCAAGCAATCTTGTCCTATTCAGAGAGCATAAGAAAATATCCACAAATTCTAAAATGTCTTCAGTTTCAGGGAAAATGTTCTATCAGTGAGTCATACTTTCAAAATAATGATGGCAAAGGAAGTGACTGATGATGCGTGGGTGAGATTCTATTTTTTTTTTAGAAGTCACATGAGAAAAAAAATAGTTCAGTATGTACACTTCTGAAGCATTCTTCCCCCACTCTGTTCAGGGCTTCCGCAAATGCCCAGACTGCCACTGACAGATCCACTTCGCCTTCTGCCCTCTTGCTTCAGACATTCTTGAGCTCAGGAACAGTGTTCTTCTCTTTGAATAATCAACTTTCCTTCACACCTCTATTACCTTGTCATCGATTTCTCATTGACTTAAAACAACATCTCATTCTTTTGTTTCCAGTTTCAATAATTGTTGTTTATCTTTTAAACAACTGGTATAATAAATACCACCTTCTCCCTGAAGGTTTCACAGATCTCCAAAAGTATAATCAGTATAATCAGTACCTACTTGTCATAGCTCTTCCATCATGTCTTTAGTAGAAATGAATCCAATATACCTTGTTCTGTAGAGTATTCCTCTCATACCTACTAAATTCAGATCTAGTTAAAGCCTAGAAAAAGCACTTCATTTACATATATAGTGTTGTTTCAGGAAATCTAGAGTTTTACACACACACACACACACACACACACACACACACACACACACAAACCACCCTGAGCTTCCAGAAACTAACTAATATCTTTCTTAAAATCTTAGGTTATACTCCATTTTCAGAAAGACCACTGTGACATGGGCATTTAGATACAAGTAATCTATTTGGCAAGCTAGGATGAGGAAATGAGGTAGTAAAGGAAGAGAGCAAAAAGGGGGTGATTAATGGTGAGACAATGTCTGCTGTGGAAAGTGAGGCTTGGTCCTGAGAAGACACTATGGAAAACCATGTAGAAAGTGCCTGTGAATGTTACGTTGCAATGAGGAGGCAGGGAAGGATATAAACCTCTCTATCCTCCATGTTGAGGGCCACTCCAAGGAATAAGATGGAAGATTGACTAGAAGTCACTCTTGCCTTGACTATATGCTGAGCCAACATTCCTCCAAGTAACCAGAGAAGACTCTAATGCAGAACCCCAAGTGCTGAGGCAGATAGTCAAGGTAGGTATTGTAACCATCCACCACTGCACATGACCTTTAGGGTGGCCAAGTGATAGAGGGAGAGCAGCTATAAGCCTCCAGGCCTTACCCAACTGCTGCTCATCTTGTTTAGACTGTTTCAACAGGCTTGGTTGTTGTGCTCAACAAGAGTGAATGTTGAAAAAGTACTGCATTTATTGTTCTCTCAGGCAACTAAAGGAAGTGTGTGTGTGTTTATATGTAAGTGGTTTTACTGTGTGTGTGTCTCTGTGTGTGTGTCTCTCTCTGTGTGTGTGTGTGTGTGTATTGACAGCATACAAAAAGGCTTTATTATCATGAATAAATTAGATTGTTCCCGATATAAGCTAAATTTTTAAAAATAGGTTTCGAGTGTACTCGAAATACAATTCCCTAAAGATTTTATATTTCCAATTCTAAAGATTAGATGTGTAATAATTATAGAGAAATTGTAAAATACACAAGATGAACTTGAAAGTAAGTACTTGGTCCCACCTAATCCTGGTATGGAACCATAGCACGGAATAATCCCGTTTGTAAGACTTACGCATTTGCCTCACAATTACGTGCTGCCCATTGCTTCACCCGTGGCAACTTTATTGCGCATGCTGGTTGTTCATGGACAGACTCACTCCTGTCAAATCTTTGGCAGCTGGGAAGGAATATTCCTGCTTACTGTTTGTGATTGATCTGTAATTACCCTGCATTACACTACAAGGGCAGGGTGCCTGGCATTAGTATTTGAAACATGTATGAGCTTCCTTTTTGTCATAGCATGATAATGTTGTAAGTCATTTGTAATTCTACACATCCTCTAGCAATATTTATAGTTGTGGTATTTTTGAGGCCTGTCTATGGCTGTGCCGCTTTCACACGAAACTCCAAGATTTATAGATGATATGTTGGCTAAAACCTTGCATATCTGATTGCTAAGCATTTCTTGAAAGTCCTGTTACTATAACCAATTTGGTTGGTTATGATGCTCTGAGGAAATCTATAGTTAGAGCCTGTTCTTTATGCATTACAAAATTGAAAATAAAACAATATAATAAATGTCATGCAAAGCATGTTGAGACTGAAAATTTGATAGAGATGGGAGAGTGGTGGTCATGTGTGCCTCGAATATAAACAGAGATAGACACTGTTTTTGGTTCTAGTGCATACAACGGAACAAACTTTCTGTAGAAATGTCTATAGAAATGTTAAAGAGAAACGAGTTACATTATTATTATACTTTTTCATAACATTTTATTATTTTCATATGTTTTAGGAAGCTATGTCCCTGTCATGCTTCAACATCTGATACTCTGTACTTTGCCACATTTAGGGAATAATTTCTAAACCTAACATTACTGTACTTCTCACAAGTATAGCTTGACCTACATCTAAATTGCATAAGATTTAGAGTATCATAGGCACGATAATAATTCTAACAACTTACTGATTAATGCTGCCAGTTGCCTCAGTTGAACTTGTACAACAGCTTCGATGCCTTGACTTGTAACAAAGACTTCAAGGGTTCTAGAATGTCATGGCCATTACAGCAGCAAAACCATGTCAGGTGAAAGGGACCTGATCCCTAACGTTCAGATGACAGAATGGTCAGAAATACTGACAGACACAAGGACAAAATATGGTTAAAAACAAGATGAGTTCTGAACCATTAAAAATCCTGCCCTTATGTACTGGACTGGAATGAATAAATTATTAATGCTTTTGAGATGTGGAAAATATACTTTATCCTCAAAAGCAAACCTATACACCTGTATTCTAGACCCTAGAGTCTACAACTCTAGTAATTTAAATAATTTAGGGGAATATAATATGTTTAGTATGTTAAAATGCTGTTCTTCAATTTTATATATAAAATGATTTACTTGCTTTGTACTTCCAGAATACACTTAAAATTCATTGTACAGTACAAACAGAAATGACAGAAAGTGATATGCAGAGGAAAATATTTCATCAAGTACATCTAATTTGATGTACTTGATAGATAATCACTGAACTTCTACCACATGCCAAGCATAGGGATAGATCCTCCCAAGCAGACACTTACTGGACAGTGTTCTGGTTAGTTTTTGCCAACTTGAGACAAACTAGTCACCTTGGAAGAGGGAACCTCAACCAAGGAGTTAAGTTGGTAATATTGGTCTGCGGAGTATTTTCTTGATTACTGATCGAGGCAGGAAGCCCAGCCCACTGTGGGCAGTGCCTCTCCTTCCTAATCAAGTGACCCTCGATTGTATAAGAAAGCAAGCTGAGCAAGTCAGTAAGCAACATTCTTTCACGTTTTCTACTTCAGTTCTTGACTCTAGGTTTCTGCTTTGAGTTCCGGCCCTGACTTCCCTCGATTATGGATGTGATGTGGAAGTGTAACCATTATTAACCCTTTCTTCCCCCAAGGGACTTTTAGTCATGGTGTTTTTATCACAGCAACACATAAAAGTAACTAAAACAGAGAGTATCTTCATATTATCAATTTATTAAATATTATATATGATCGCTACATATGTATATATATATGCACAAATTCTTTATACATACATATATAATAAATATACTAACTGGTGAGGTTGAAGTAAGAGGAATGTAACTTATGTCGAATTTAAATTAAATACTCTAAAATTATTTCTTTTTTAACTTAATTTTAAAGAGTAATGATTCTATTATAACTTTTTTCTGGTGATAAAAGCATACCTTAAGAAAATCCTTATGTTTCCATCATGAAGGTATGTTTGATTAATGATGCTCTAGGTGGTACTAAATTTGCATTGTGTTGGTATAACTTTAACAAAGAAAACAGAGATGTAAGAGAATTGCTTTTAATACCATAATAAATTTAAGCCCACTTAGTCATTGAGTATTCATTAGATATTGGAAGCTTTAATAAACAAGATCCCCTGACTTTCATAAATTTTCTTGCACAATAACACAATGAAGAGGATCAGTGTTGCAGTTTTCCTTATCTGTATCATAAACTCTTAGGACTGTAATTGCCAGGTCTTGCTATCAGACCATATCAAATAGTCCATGGACTGTTAGAAAATATTAAGGATTCTAAGTCATAAGAAAACAGTCTTCGGTTTTTACAAACTATACACAGTACTTCAGTTCAACAATTCTGAACCTGATACATCATTAGCATCACCTATTTGTTTGCACAGAAATGAAATTACATTATGAACCTTAGAATGAATCATGTACCAGTGCCAACAAGTGGGTACCAAAGGCCTATCTGTGCATTTGATTCATTTTACAAATGCATAAGTAATATGCTCTTTATTAACCCATGGCTGACTACTCAGCTTTCCTATCATGTAATTAGAAAGGAGGCTCTGTGGCTCTAACACTATTACAAGAGCAGGAAAAAAGTATTCAGTCGCAGAGCCAAGGCAAGAAACTGACTTTGATGTGAACAATGACAATTATGCTATCAACAGCAAACGATAATATATCCAAAAATGGTCAGGGTTAAACTCAAGATTATTCTTGCTTCAAAACTTTCAACAGTAATTTTTCAAAATCCCTGACATTACCAGGTATGTGAGGTGATCTTCCATCTTCACAGAATGCCTCTAGGAGAGGACGTTTTCACCTTTTACTGATGTGAGGACTGAGCCAACAGGGTGTGGAGTAACCTGCCCAGTACAGAAGGATGGTAAACAAAATGTGCAGTTGTGAATTGCTGTGTCATTTGTCCCCAAGCACACTTGTCCATATTCAGCTCACCACTCCCGCTAAATCAAGCCTGGAGTTCTAAGTGTAAAGTATGTGGTACACGTTTATCATTCCACTCACTGTAGCAATGAAAATAACTTCATTTTCCCAGTATTTTAGGATACTATAGATGCAGTACCGATATTCCCTTGACTTTCTATTTTAATTTTGCTCCTAGATTTAGATAATTAAATGGTGGGGGAAACCTATAAATTGCTCTAGGCAAAAGGGCATTTAAAGGAAAAATTGAAAATTGGCCATAGATTTTGTTATGGTAGGTATGTAAGGCTGTGTTTTCATAATCTGTATGCCTTATTTTGTAAGCAGTGCTTAATGGAGGTGTTTGAAAGTGGGTGAGATTGATTTAAATCATTTCCTCCAACCAGTGATCCCGAACTTGGCACACGTGGACCGTACTAACCCAACCTGATTTTCAGTATCAGGATCTACTGGGAATCCTGCCAACAAGAAAAAAAATAACAGCTGTCTAATGTGGTTGAAATAACATCACATATACATAGTCAGCCAGGCAGAAATGCACTTTAGGAAAAGTGACATTGATCTTGGGCCAAGACAGGCGGCATTTGTGCAACTTCTCAGCACAAAATGAACCTCTGATGAACAGCAGGGAAGAAACAAGAACAAGGACTTGCTTGTGAGATTGTCTAGAGAGACCTGCAGAGGTGCGGTTTGACTGAATGCCATATGCAGCAAGTGTCCCTGGCAAGTATTTGTCCATGCGGTATCTGAACGCTGATGCACATCTGTGATGGGACTCTGTTTGGATTAAGACTGGAACAGAGATGTTTCCTTTACTTAAAAATATATTAGTGTGAGAGCAAAAGCACCACCAGCGCTGTGAAGTCTAGACCGAAGCTGAGGCAAGAAGAGAATGATATTCTCATCCTCACTTTCTCTAAAATACCAGCGAATGGAACCTTGACAATATACTTCAGTGGAGCCTTCGGTGCACGTCTAAGAGCTTGAGCTGTCTAGGAAAACTCAAAGTTATTGTCATGTAACTCTAAATTCCAAAATCTTGGGAATATAGCAATCCTCAAAAAATATTTCCTGCCTTCATTTAAAAAGGGGGGGGGGCATGGGGTATTGTCTGAAACAAGACAGGGTATATCATCCACTATGATCTTTCTACTGCTTAAAAGACAACATTTTTAATTTTATCAGTTTTCTCCTTGACTTGCAAGGAGCCCGTTAAGTTTCACAGACAACCTGCCGCAATATTCTGCCATGGTAGAGCCTTGCCTTGGTCTGCACAACTAAAACACATTCACTAGTCCAGTGGTGAATGCCTCCTAGGGCTGATATACGGCAGAAACTTTCATTGACGATGTCACTCCAGGTGGCATTCCACAGTAGCAGCTTTCAAGGAGAAATCTGGGTGGTGGTAATATACAGGCAAATTACAATTAGAAACAAGAGTAAGAAAGACAGAAGTTAAACCCACTATAGGAAGGTTGTTGTGTCCATGGACCTATTCTGTAGTATAGTGCATCAAGTGGAAAGTGGTCACTTATAAGAAAGCACAAAGAAATGGAAGAGTAACAGAAATTGAGATGGAAAGCACCATTAATGAACTTGACCTCCTCTCTCCGCCCATGGAGAGACTCCAGGAAAGAAATCCTAACTGGCATGAAAATCTATTTCTAGCCAACAAATTTATCTTAATCTCACCCTCAGCGCGACCTATAATTATATTCCTTATTTCACTGCTAAAAAGAGAATTAGAAAGTATCTGCCCAAATTAGAAGCTGAAACTGAGATCAAGAAATGTTAAGTAATGTAAGGAAATTCACCTGATGGGTGAGTTGCAGAATCTCCTCCAAACAACTAGATCAGCTTCCTTCCTTTTGTTCTCTGCCAGTGTTTGTCTCTCTTCAGCGGTTTCTGTTTGTCTTCACTTGGGAGCTCATCTTGGCACCACCAGTGTAATTTCCCCTTGAAATTAACTTGATTTTTTTCCCCATTGTGCAACTCTCAGATCGCATTCCATCATTGAGGAGAGTTAGGGCCGGAACTCAGGCAGGAACTTGAAAGCAGGAACTAAAGCAGAGACCATGGATGAGTACTGCTTCCTGGCTTGCTCCTCAGGTCTGTTCAATATGGCCTGGCCATTCTCTTTTCTTATATAATCTAGTACCAACTGCCCACGAGTGGCACTGTCCACAGTGACCTGGGCTCTCCCACATCAATCATTAATCAAGAAAATGACCTAGGGACTTGCCTACAGGCAAACTGATGGAGGCATTTTCTCAACTGAAATCCCTCTTCCCAGATAACTCTAAAACAACCAGGAAAAAAATTCCTTATGATACTATTGACTAAATTTCAGGGCCCAAACAGGATTACTTGATTTGGATGGCTTAGTGCCAATTTAAAACTTTCTTAATTATAACCTTAGCAAGATATAGCAAACATAGCTACCTGTTTTGCTTGAGGTTGTCTGTATATTTTAGTTGGAAATGGGATTGTATCTTAATTGATTGGTGTCTTCTTATAGCAGTACAGAGTCCTGACTCAGGGAACATTACTTGTATTAGGGACACTTTCATTCAGTGCCCTGAAGGATACTGAACTATGTGAAGTTATGCAATGCTGTGGTCTGAATGGTGTCTCTACGTTCACATGTGGGGAACCTAACCTCCAACCCAGCTGTTTCATAAAGTAATGCCTTAGGGGAGGTGTTTTGGTAATGAGAAATGTATCCCAGGGAAAAGATCAACGCCATTACAATGGACTTGTTGGAAAGAGTTCTTTCTATCCTTCCCCTTTCTCCCATTTGAGGACACAGTAAGGGAATCCTCACCATATGACAGCACCTTTATTTGTGACATCATAACTTTCAAGTTAGGAAAAATAAATTTTCAGACTTTATAAAGGGCCCAAATGTACTTACACACACTCAAGTAAGAACTCTGGACCAATTACTAAATTCCATAGAATGGCTCTTGCTTGAACATATAATAGAGTCAGCCATAAAACATATCACCTCCTAACTCCAGGGTAAATACTGACAAGCTTGGCTTGCCTGTGCATGCCTTCTACAATTATGGATTAGTGAGTTATAAATAAGGTAAAACTTTGTCTCTTCACCCTACCTCCACTAAAAGCAAGTATCATACTAAATAAAACATATTGAAGCCTGCTTATGCAATGAAGAGCATTTACCTTGGACTCAGAGACTCAAGTTTGAATAGCTAATTAACTTTACTTAATAGCTAGGAGAGAAATCATACAATACAGCATGTTTCCTCTCTCAGAAATGAAAGATAATTATTCTTTACTTCTGGATTGTAATGAGAATTAAGTTGAATTAATATTTTAGATGAGTTGGGCCAGACAAAATATTGCCTTAATTATTTTGTTCATTAAGATTTCATGATTGCCTAACTTTTCTTTCTTCTCCAATCTTTCAAAAGTAATACAGTAAATAGATTTTTCCATGCTTCAGCTCTAAAAAATCCTTTAGAAAGTTAATAATAAAAATATGGTTAACCATCTTCTTTTTGGAACTAAACTGATGCAACTAGTTCTTCAGAAACATTCTGCTAAGTATTCACATCTGTGGTTGTTGGTATTATTTGTCAACTTGATTGGATCTGGGATCAACTAAAAAGCACAAATCTGGAAAAGTTAATTGAAGGAGCAGGAGTCTTCCCACAGAGTAGGTGACATCTTCAGGTTGAGGCCCAGATATAGAGAAGTCTGTGGGAAAATAAATACTGCTGATTTTCCCCTGTTGGCCCATGAGTACATCTAACCTGCATATGACAGCTGTTGCTACCCTCTCCTGACATCAGAACCTGCATTTTTTTTTTTTTTTTTTTTTTTTGGCTTTCCAGAATCCTCTAGACCTCCAATGCCAGTTGGGTGTGCTGAGGAATTTGACGTTAGGGTCTGAACAGCTCACAGATTCTCAGCTTTCCACTGTGCAGACAGACATTTTGTACAGCCCAACCCATATCCTGTAAGCCAATCTAAAACCCTCCTTGTAATATATATCCCCTCTCTAGGTTGTATGTAGTGAATCTTTCTCTGTCCCACCAGCCAGCTTACAAATCATGACATGGAGACTTATTATTAATTATGAAAGCTCAGCTGATAGCTTAGACATATTTTTAGCTAGCTTGTATAACTTAAATTAACCCATTCCTACTCATCTATGTGCTGCTCTGAGGCTCATTTACCTCATCTACATGCTGTCTATCTTGCTTTCCTGCTTCCACTGTGCCTCCTCCCATCTTCTTCCCGGTGTCCTCTTGTGGTTGATATATTATGCACCCCAATAAACTTATCTGGGGGTCAGAGAACAGAACAGCCACTATATTAAACATAGAGGTTAGGCAGTGGTAACACATGCCTTTAATCCTAGCATGCTGGAGGCAGAGATCCATTTGGATCTGCTGTGGGTATCTTTCTGTATACTGTGAATATATGTTGCTCTAATTGGTTGATAAATAAAGCCAGTTGGCCTATGGCAGGAAAGAAAGAGAGAGACAGGAAGAAGGTCGAGGAGACGCCAGCGAGCTGCCCAAAAAGCAACATGTAATGGGACGCAGGTAAATCCACGGAACATGTGACCATACATAGATTAATAGTTATGGGCTAATTTAAGATATAAGAGCTAGCTAGCAAAAGGATTGAGCCATGACAATGAAGTTATAAATAATATAAGCCTCTGTGTGTTTACTTGGGGGATGGGAGTGGGAGAGATTTGTCCCAATTGCTGTCAGGCTGGGACACAGAAAAACTTTCAACTACATGGATCTCTGTGAGTTCAAGGCCACACTGGAAACAGTCAGGTATGGTGACACACACCTTTAATTCCAGGACTTGAGATCTCATGTCTTGTTTGGGAAAGACACACGCCTTTAATTCTAAGAAGTGATGGCAGGAAGAAGAAAGATATATAAGGCATGAGAACCAGGAACTAGAGGCTTTTAGGCTTTTAAGCTTTTAGGCTTTCAGCAGCACAGTTCAGCTGAGATCCATTTGGATAAGGACTCAGAGGCTTCCAGTTTGAGGAAAAAAGAACAGTTTAGAAGTTGGCAAGGTGAGGTTGGCTATGGCTTGTTCTGTCTCTCTGATCTTTCAGCATTCACCCCAATACCTGGCTCTGGGTTTGTTTTTATTAACTAGACCTTTTAAAATTTGTGCTACATCCCCTGGGCCTGGAAATCCTACCTAACTATTGACCATTCAGCTTTTAAATAAACCAATCTGGGTGGCACATCTTCATAGTATACAAAAAAGATTATTCCACAACAGTTATATTCCTCTAGAGAACCCTGGCTAATACAACATCCATCTGTTACTAAATTTTATGACCATTTCTTCAAAGAGAATTTTAATAAATATTTATTGAGATTTTGTATAATATAAACTGTCAGCAATAAATCAGCACCCAAGCTACGAACATGTAGATGATGTCTGGGGGCTGGTGAGAAGGTTCAGGCAGTAAAGATGGCCCCTGACAACCTGAGTTTGAGCTCCAGGATCCGTGTGGTACAGAAAGCCAACTCCCCAGTATTGTCTCTGTCTTTCACACATGTACCATGGTACACACACAATTGATAAATACACATTTTCAGAAAGCAGGTTATACTTTAAAATACATTAAGCAAGAGTGAATTATGCAATTAAATAGTTGAATTTGTCTTTATCATGTAATACAAGTCCAAGCACACTTAATCTTTTTGTTAATATAGATAGGAGGTAAAACGTGATTTCTAACATAATTATTGCACAGCTTCTGGTTTGGGTAGATAAAAGACATATTCCCATATGCAATGTGAATATTCCATAAATAAATATAAATACAAATACAGATGTTAATATAGTCAAGAAAATAATAAGGAACACCTAGTCAAATATATTATTAAAACCAAATGAGGATTTAATTTCATATATAATGACTTAAATTAGAAAATAATTTATTATTAGTATATATATGCATATATATTATATATGGAGTGTATGTGTACACACATGTGCACATGCATGCCATGGCACGTGTGTAGATGAGAAGACAACTTTCAGGAGTCTGTTCTCTTTGTTCATGGTGGGTTCTGATGATTGGATTCAAGTCCTCAGGGTTTCACGGGCTTTCATGACCAATGATTTTGCAAACCATCTCTCCAGCTCTAATTTCATGAATTACATTCTACATTGTCTTTCTTGATATTCTACATTCAGGCTTTTAAATGATTCTTAAATTTGATTTTCAAACTATCATGTAAAACAAGCCAAAATGAAGGCCCTCTGAAAACGATGAACTCTGCCACGGCCAACACTTCTGTGTCAACAGCTCTTTCTGTCATCTTACTGAAGTCTGATTTCAATTGTCTCCTCACATCAAATGTGGTGTGGAAACCAAGTCTTCTGTGCTTGGATCCAAAAGTGAATGCATAGAGCTGCTATGAGTAAAACTCTAGAGGAGGCTTTCTTGCTGTCCTGGTTTGGCTGTTTTCATTAGAATCAGCTGGAATGGCTGTTAATAAATAAATCTTCTATACCCCATCACTCCAAGTTTCTAGGAGGCAGAATAAATGACTCCTTAAAGACAACATCAAAATCCCCAAATCTGTTGTCTATTTTGGTTGACAAATGAAAAGGTTACAGATGGAATTAAGGTTGCCAGTCAGCTAACTTTTAAGGTTATGGAAAGTATCCAGGTACCCACATGCTCTATAAAAATAGAATCAGCTGCCAAAAGAGAAAATGTGGCTATAGAAGAAAGTCCCAGAATTCAGTGCGGCCAACTGGGAAGATGGAGGAAAGCAGTCACGAGCAGACTGGGTGTGCCTTCCAGGAGCTGCTATGGGTAAAAAGACAAATTATCATGTAAGGCTCCAGAAAGGGAACCAACTTACCCTCCCACACACACAAAAGGCCATTTTTAAATGCTAGTTTACAAAAAAAAAAAAAAAAAAAAAAAAAAGGAAGGTTACACATTTTGGTTATTTAAGCCACTAAGTTTATGGTAATTATTTCAAAAAAATGCATGACAAATCAAGATTTGGGGATATATGGGAATTTGCCTTTTGTCAGTCTTCCAGATAACTCCTTTGTATGCTAATATTTAAAAATATTACTAACCTTGAAGGAGGAGAGATGACTTAGTGGTTAAAAGTGCTTGCTGCTCTTACAGAGGACTAGATTTCAGTTGCTAGCACCCATGTCAAATGGCTCACAATCACTTGTAACCCTCTTCTAGCCTCTAAGTGAATATGCATACACACACAGACACATACACACACAAAATAAAATAAAATAGATCTGTCGTGAAATATTATTTTAAGATGTGCTGTATTTGTTTATGCTGTGGAATATTTGTCTTAATGATGCAAAGATTTGTTACATTCTTTTATGGTTCACTTGTTTAACTCTGTGAAGCTGTGTTACATTGCCTGTCTAAAACACCTGATCTGTCTAATAATGAGCTGAATGGCCAATAGCAAGGCAGGAGAAAGGATAGGTGGGGTTGGCAGTCAGAGAGAATAAATAGGAGGTAAAATTTGGGAAAAAGAAGAAGGAGTAAGAAAAGGAGGAGGACACCAGGGGTTAGCCACCCAGCTACACAGCAAGTCACAGAGAAGTAGAGAAAGGTAAAAGCCCAGAGGCAAAAGATAAATGGGATAATTTAAGTTAAGAAAATCTGGGTGATGGGGGAAGGCTGATGGGGAGCAGAGGTGGGATAAGATGGGGATCTGTGGTTGGTACGTAAAATGAATTTTAAAAAATCTTGAAAAAAAAGAAGGAAAACCTGGCCAGTAACAGCCAAGTTAAGGCCGGGCATTTATAAGTAAGAATAAGCTTCTATTTGTGATTTATTTGGGAGCTGAGTGACAGCCCCCCCCCAAAAAAAAGCGAAAAGAATAAAAACAAAGCAAAAAATAAAACAAAACAAAAAACCAACATAAATCTTTAAAAAATTACTAAGTTTTCCTTTATTTTAAACATTAAATATATCTTAAAAGAAAGATAAATTTCCTACTTTGACTGAACAGAAAAAACAAGTGGGAAAACAGTAGACTTTTGTTTGACAGCTGTGGACTTAAAGAAGTAAAGAAACAAGACAATGAATTTTACACTAGCACTACAAAACATTTAAAAATTGTAATTAAAATTTAAAAAGGTTTTCAGTGATTTCCAATGAACCCTCCTTACTTGGATTATTAAAGATTTTAAATATAAGGTATTATGGACTCTCATTTTAAAAAACTAGAGGATTTAAGGAAGGGAAATATTCATATTACCTAGCATGTATTAGTTATAGATGTAATAAATGAATTTTCAAGGCTGGATAGGATTGGATACATAGGAAACATTAAGGTAGATAATATCTGGAAAAACCAAAATCTAGTATTAACAGGCAGGGCATAGGACTACAGCTCAATTGTAAAGTGACTAGTTAATACGTTCAGGCCCAGCATTGAAAGAAAAGAAAGTGGAGGGGAAATCACCTAAATAAGAGATAAAGGTCTAAAATGGGCAGTGAAGCTAACCTAACTAACAAGTGGCCTGTTGGAGTTTTAAGAAATAAGTGGGCATGAAGAATGAAAGAATTTCAATGTAATCATGTCTCAAAGCTTTACTGCCCACATGGATTACATTCGTTATCACCAGGAAAGTTTTCACCAAATTGTGCTGTGCTTAATTAAACATGCCTAAAATAAACTACTCAGAGCCAGACTCCCTAAGTTTAAACCAACACTGGCTACTGAGTCATGTTGACCCCAACTACCTTCTTGCCTCTGGCAGATCATTTTTCTCCTGGTTGTAGACACCCCTAAAACTGGCACCCAATGAGTGGGACTTGGCCCTCAGAAAAGGTACGGACATTTTTTTTTTTAAATAGAAGAAGAGGAATTCAGTCCTCTCACCCAAGGGGTTGCAACCATAAGTGACAAAGTGAAATAACATGGGTTTCTCTCAGTCCTCTGAGGCAAAACATTTTATACAATTATTGAGCTGTTTGTTAAGATCCAGAGAAGCAAAACATTCAAAGCAACAGCTCTGCAACTTTGTACAAGTGACTATAAAATTTAATCCTAAATGGTTTGGATCCTAAACAAGGAACCATTGATGTTAAAAATGGAAAACACATAGGAGCTAATGTAAAAAGAACCCATACTAAAAGCTCTGTAAATTATTTTGCATTCTAGACTACAGTTACATATTGCTTGGACCCCCTCAGGAGGATAATAACACACACACACACACACACACACACACACACACACACACACACACACACACCTTCTGGACACATCCAGGCAAGTCTTGGCAAAGCCGGCCAAGTGAACTCCGAAGCCTCTCTTGCTCCCTGGTGGTCACTGAGGCCGGTATGTTTAAGGCTTGCCCGTTTGAGCAGGGCTCAGAGTTCTCTGACCTCATGACCCTTTCCGACCTCTGGGTCCACAGAACACAGAGAAGAATCTGATGCTCATTGCCTGAATTTCGAGGGTCAGGCCGGGCTCCACAACTACATGAACCACAGGGCTGGGCTGCCCCAGCGCACCCAGCTTTTTGTTCTCCCTCACCGCAGGAATGAGCCGGTATTGGCTGATCAATGGCCCCTTCGTTGGGAAAAATTAAAAGAGGCCCAAACTCTAGTACAGGAACAATTACAACCAGGATATATAGAACTTCAGTTGGCCTTTGAAACTTCCCTATTTTTGTATTCATACGAGAGAAAAACATTCTACTGTTACATGATCTTTGAGACATAAATGCTACTATGAAAACAGGGGGCACCCTCCAGCCAGATTTCCCTGCTCCTACTATGATTCCTCAAGGATATTTATTGGTATACTTGACTTGAAAGACTGCTTTTTTTCTATTTTTTTACATCCCACTTTTGGCCACCTGAAGATGTACTTGGCAGACAAGTTGAAGAGACTGGGGATAGCCAGAGTGGTCAAAACCCCTGACCCCAGGAGAATAGAAAAGGCTGAGAGGCAGGCATGGGTCTTCAAAATCCAGACTGCGCCATTTATTTAAATTTGAGTGGCAGTTTATTGGGTACACAGAGGAGGAATCAGTCTTCCGGTCACAGTCACAATGGGTAGCTTTGGAGCTCCAGTTTGTACATCCCCACCCGAAATGGGTACCCTGAAAAAAGTGACTGAGGCTCAACAGTAACTGACGTCACGTATAAATTAGCCAATGAAGGATAGAGGTGGACTGAAAATGGGAACTGGCCTAACGTGAGTAAGAAGGAAAGTTGCAGAAGGATTGTGAATGTGGAGAGGGTATGCTCGAAGTCTGGAAATATTTGGGATGATGTCCTTGAGGATGGAGTCTAGTAAGTGGGAAGTGGGAATGAATGGGACATGAGCTTGGACACAGAAACAGAGGAAAGGTTAAGCACAGTCTTTCAACTGAGTTTCCTTGCCTTGAAAATAAAAGAGTGACTAGAAAAAGTGAAAGCAATCCTATTGAAACACGGCAGAAACACTGAGCTGCTGGCACCCGTCTCCAGAGCACAAGCAGGGAGAGCCTGCCTAGAAGAGAAGCCAGGGGCAGCCCTGGATGTTGCTGGTAGGAGGCTGCTCCGAAGGGCTGGTGAAATGGGCTGTCTGTTACTGAAACTATAGATGCTTCCTCTGCTGGTGCATGCTCAAATGATCATCCATCCAATTATCACGGCCAAACACATCCAAAATCAGGAATTTTATCTTGTCTTTTACCTCAAAAGTGGCGAGTTCCTCATTTCCAGCCTTTCAGGCACTGAGGGCACAATCTACCAAGGTTCCTTTGTATTTATGATTATTAAAACTTCAGTTTTTAAATCTGTATTTTTGTGCAAATTTGTATTTTAATAATGTGAGCAGGCTTGGGAGATGTATAAGAAGAAAAACTGGGGTAAATTGGAATCAAGAAATTTTTTTTTTTTTTTTTTTTTTTTGGTTTTTCGAGACAGGGTTTCTCTGTGTAGCTTTGCGCCTTTCCTGGGACTCACTTGGTAGCCCAGGCTGGCCTCGAACTCACAGAGATCTGCCTGCCTCTGCCTCCCGAGTGCTGGGATTAAAGGCGTGCACCACCACCGCCTGGCAAGAAATTTTTTTTAGAATATTTCTTCTGGATTATAAATACAGTGTCCAAGGAATGCAAGCTTAATTGCATATTTCTCAAATTTCCTTGGAGGCTGAAAGGGGCTAACCCAGAGTACAATCAGTAGGAGTTAGATTATTTTGAAATTTTCACCTAAAATTATTTTTGGTGCAGTCTGAGAATCTGTTATATCAAATTGTCTGTGAAATGTAGTAAGAACTAGATCCTTCCAGCAAGTTCTGTCTACATGGAACTGTTATGCTTTGATACTGTTGACATTTCCCTTTCATTTACAGTATCAGCTAGATATGTACTTTCATGCTAGCATGGGAAACACAATTGTTTTCTCCTTCAGGGTTTTCTGTGTTCATTTCTCAGGGACGTCTGAGTGTCCTGTTACCTAGTAGAAGAGTCATCTTGAGCTTAGAATTTCAACTGCCTCGAAATTTAAAGATCCAAATCTTATGTAAATAACATTAGGTTTAAATTTTTAGAAGTTAATGACCATTGCTAATTAAAAAGGTTTTGGTTGCTTTTTGGATTTGTGCTTGCCTTTGGTCTGATATAAATGATCAGACTGTAGCCAGGGAGGAAGTTAGAGGAGGTTCAGGAGAGCATATCCTGGACTGGGGGCACATCTTACACAGCATTCCAAGCTCCTGGGGCATAATTACTAATGGGTGGTTTTCACATCAGCTTGATATCTGGACTAGTGCTGTCTGTGCCTGGGTCATTCTCTGCTGTCAGGTGTGCTCAGAGTGTACTACATAGTATCTCTACTTAACTAGACTGCCACAGAGCATAGCCCTGGGCATGGCATGGGGCCCTAAGAGCTCCAGGAAAATACAGTTATGTCATATCTGGAACCTGGCTTTGTCAAATACTTGTTATGCATTTCCTTTCTAGGACTCCAATTACAACGGAAGCTAATAATGGTCCTGCTTATACTAGCAAACAATTTAAGGAATTTTGCAATTTATAGAATATTAATCATGTGACTGAAATCCCTTACAATCCACAGGGTCAAGCCATTGTGAAGCATCACCATTAAGTCCTTAAACAGCAAATTTTAAGAGTAAAAAAAGGGTATATACACCCATGTAAATCCCACTGTGTTTGCAGAGATCCCTCCACCCCTGTTTCCTGTGGAGAATGTTAACTGATAGGTTTAAAGCAGGCAGACACAAGTTCCAGAAGGACCCACATGACTGAGCAGTAGTTACTACGGCATATCTCTAGTGCCCATGCAGAGTCTGAGGGGCAAGAGGGCCATTTAAACAGGCTATATCTAGCTTTCCCACAAAGAGCAGAAGTTATATAAAGCTGATATCTATGTGAACCACATTGAGGAACTGAGAAAATGTGTCAAAAACCAGACATTGTGTCAGGGTGATGGAACCCTCATTCTGACATAAGAAAGACCAACTTATACTCTAAATGGAGCCAAAGCAACATAAAACTATAATATTTCACTGTAACATAACTCGACAAAAATTCAAAACATATAAACCTAAAGGAGCCTGAATTTCACCTGATAACAGATATATCGATATTGTTTCATTAGTCATTCATGCTAAATTAACTGTGATGTTCAAGATGCTGATGGCAAGAGGAAATAAGGGAATGTTCTGAACTATTTTGTAATTTTCTGTAGATCGAAAGTCATTCTAAAAAGAAAGTTAATTTTTAAAACAAGAGACAAATTTTAAGGAAATATTTCATGCAAGATCAAAGTAAGGAACAACTTGCTTGGTGACCAATTCAATCTAGCAGATGAAAAGGTAATGAATGAGTCACAGATTACAGCAAGATTTTAGGCCTGAGTGGCCAGGAGAATGCACTGCGGTGGGGAAGAAAAGCATGAGAGGAAGCTCACCAGGGAGTCAGCAAATAGTGAGTGTGGGTGCACTTAATTTGGGACTGAAATAGATGAGTCAACTGTAAATATAATTAACAGCTGGAGATAAAGAATATGGTATTGGATGAAAGTTCATTATTGGAAATGTGTAGGTGAATTTAGTCAGCCAATAAATGTACAAGAAACTACTCCTTATAGGGCCCTATATGGAGAAAAACAAGGGCATATCTACTAACATGTGAATGAAGGCATTTCTCCCTATAAAGACATCATAAAACAAAGAATAAACTTTAATAAGACCTAAAAAGGAGTTCACTAGAGAGAAGCAGCAATATGAACACCTGTATCTTTGAATGAAACTCTTGAGGAAAAGGATGGTATGCCCTTTGAAAACCATAAAGTAATGGATTAATTACCGATATTGCTGTGTCTGGAGATGAGCTTCTGAGGAAGTAACGGGGTTAAACGAGGTTCTAAGTGTAGAGTGGTAATCCAATAGTATCCCTGTCCCTATCAAAAACAGACAGCAAATAATGCCAGTGAGTTTGACCCTTTCCTCCAGCCCCAACCTCCATGTTTATGTGTTGTATTGAGGAATTGGCTGTCTGCAAGCCAGAAAGTGAAAGAAAAGCTTTTTCAGGTACAGACTGGTCAACAGTTTAAGAATAAAGCTTCCAGACTGTGGGGGGGGAAAAAACAAACATAAGTTTTGTTGTTCAGGTCACCTAGCTTATGTTATTTTGTTATGGCAGCTTGAGATGAACATGATAGTTGGTTATCAAAGGTACATGAAGAAATGTGAAGTTAGAATGATGACAGCCAATAAATAAATAAAAATAAATAAATATCACAAAGTATGTTGTAAAAAGATTTTGTTGGAGACGGGCCCAGCGGCGGAGACAAGCAGACGCAGGTAGGCCCGCGGAGGCGGCCCGCAGAGGTAGACAGGCCTGGCGGCGGCAGCCAACAGGGACATTCAGGCCCGGCGGCAGCCGGCAGAGACATACAGGCCCAGTGGCAGCCGGCACAGATATACAGGCCCCGTGGCAGCCCGCAGAGGCAGACAGATCCAGCGGCAGCTAACAGGGACATACAGACCCAGCGGTGGCGGACCACAGAGGTAGACAGGCCCAGGGATGGAGACAAGCAGACGCAGCTTGGAACAGGGACGCCCCTAACCCCAACACCTGGGGAAGAAGCTATCTCCATGGGTCGGAACCAGAACGAATCTGAACACTCCATCTGAGGACAACCCAGGGCCCAGCTGCTGATCCTGTGAAACCCAACAACTTGGAGGTGTTGGTGAGACTACCCTGCTCAGCTGAAACCCATCTGGGAGAGGATTCAGATGCCTACAGTTTGAAGTCTGAAGAAACAAGATCAGCTGAGGAGTTGACAAATGAACAAAACGTGACCTGGGAACACAGAAGAAGGCGCTACCCAGCCACCAAACCAGATCACCAGAATCATAAGTATATAATTCACCGACTGAAATCAGCTGCCCCTGAAGAAACAGCCCAATAGCACCAATTTAACCAAGAACCCCTACTAAACCAAGAATAAAAATTAGAACAAGAGAGGCACTCTCAGACATAGACACCACCTGCACCACACAGAGGAAGAGATGAGTAGATGCCAGTGCAAAAATACAGGCAACAACGTAAAGACCTATATGGCAACATCAGAACATAATGATTCTACACCTGCAAGACCTAAACATACCATGACAGAAGAAACAGAAGAAATCAACCCTAAAAATGACTTTAAGAAGATGATAGAGGCCCTTAAAGAAGAAATAAAACATGCCCTCAAAGAGGAAATAAAAACTTTCCTTAAAGAGGAAATGAAAAACTACCTTAAAAAGGAAATAAAAACTTTCCTTAAAGAGGAAATGAAAAACTCCCTTAAAGAGGAAATAAAAACTTCCCTTAAAGAGGAAATGAAAAACTCCATTAAAGAGGAAATAGAAAACTCCCTTAAAGAAATGGAAGAAAAAAAAACAAACAAAAAATGGGAAGAAATCAAATCAAGCCAAGAAAAAGCAATTAAACAGATGAAAGAAACATTCCAAGATCTGAAAAATGAATTTGAGACAATAAAGAAAACACATACGGAGGGAATGCTGGAAATAGAAATCCTGACTAAACGAACAGATTGCAAGAGATGGAACAGAGAATCTCTGACACTGAAGACACGATAGAGAAAATAGATTATCAGTCAAAGAAAACACTAAAGACAAAAAAGTCATAACACAAAACGTCCAGGAAATTTGGGACACCATGAAAAGACCAAACCTAAGAATAATAGGGATAGAAAAAGGAGAAGAATACCAACTCAAAGGCACAGAAAATATATTCAACAAAATCATAGAAGAAAACTTTCCTAACCTAAAGAAAGAAATACCTATGAAGATACAAGAAGCGTACAGAACACCAAATAGGCTGGATCCAAAAAAAAGTCCCCTCGCCACATAATAATCAAAACACTAAACACACATAACAAAGAAAAAATATTAAGAGCCGCAAAGGAAAAAGACCAAGTAACATATAAAGGCAAACCCATCAGAATAACACCAGACTACTCAATAGAGACTATGAAAGCTAGAAGATCATGGACAAGTCTCATGTAGACACTAAGAGACCACGGATGCCAACCCAGACTATTATACCCAGCAAAACTCTCAATCACCATAGGCAGAGTAAACAAAATATTCCAGGATAAAACCAGATTTAATCAATACCTGTCTACAAACCCAGCCCTACAGAAAGCACTAGAAGGGAAAATTCAACTTCCACAGGCCTGATCACGTCTATCCCTTTCTCCTTATCTTAATAAAACTCTTGTTAGTGAATTCTGTCCTGTTTCGTGACTTTTCCTTATGGGGTAAGAGCACCGCCAAAAAAAACAAAAAACAAAAAACATCATTTTGGTGCTGGGACTCAACAGGCTCTTCTGGGCGCTTTGTGCCTGGGAACCTGTACAAGGGAAGTCTACTCCGTCCACGACAGCCCACTGTCCATTTGCCTGGCCGCAGGATCCTGCACACACCACTGACTACTTCGATTGGTGAGTCCCCCACTTTTCAGTGTAAACAGTGTAAACAGTCTCCTGGATCTGTGGGGATGACTGCTGAGCATCCGGCACCCACTGGTGTCCTTGAAACTGGGGGTACCCCCGACCACAGTCTTCACTGGCTATGGTTGGTCCCTATCACAGGCTAAAATTTCTAGCCATATCCCATGTCTGCAGTTTGAGCTATAATTCTCACAGTTGGACCCCCTGTCTTTGGGGGCATCTTCAGGCTGTGTAAGGCCAACACATTTTTCTGGCTTAACGAAGCAGTAAGTGCTGTCAGACTCCCAGGAGTCCTTGCCTTCACATGCCTTAGGCTCCCGCCTTTTGTCTGACAAGTCGTCTGGTGGTTTGTGCATGGTACAGATCCATCCTTGGCCTTACACCTGGGGCCTTGGCTTGGGATCACGGTTTTTTTTTTTTTTTTTTTTTCTTCGCCTCTTTGCTGCAGACATGAGAAATAAGGCTTCCAATCCCATCAGTCCCACCTCTCCCCTAGGATGCCTTCCTGAAGCTTTAAAACCTCTCAGCTTAATGCCTTGCTTAAAGATTCCTAAGCTTGTCCATCTCTGTACTAAGAGATGACCCAAATATACCTTAGAAAATAACAAAAAATGGCTGCTGAGTGGTTCCTTAGACCCCAATATTTTACAGGAATTATATAACTTCTGCCAGTGAACAGGCAAATGGAAAGAGTTGCCCTACGTTATAGCTTTTTTTTCTATTTAAGTTCTAAACCGTCTCATCTGAATTCCTTCTCTCCTGCCCATATGCTCTTAGCTATACCTGAACCGGACAGACGATTCCTTGACTCCAGAATCTCTAGCTCCAGATCCTGCAAACGAACCTCTGCCTATCCGACTTTCCGCTCCCACCCTGCTCTCAGGGTGCCTGTACCCGTGGCTCCTCCTCTGGCTTCCTCCTCCTCTTCAATGGCGGTCATTTCCAAAGGTTGGGCTCTGGCTCCAACCTTTACGCCTCCTGCTACCCACTCCTGCTACAGACTGATAAAGGGTCTGACCCCAACCATTCAAACCCACCAACCATTCTCCCTTTGCAAGAAGTGGCCGGAGTGGATGGACTGGTTAAGGTCCATGTCCTATTCTCTCTCTCGCATAACTCTCTCAGAAAAAACAAAAACAAACAAACAAACAAACAAAAAAAACTGGGTTCTTATACCTCTAATTCTGCTTCCTTTATTAAAGAATTTCAATATATTACTCAATCTTATAGTCTCACCTTTCATGATGTATATATGATACTTGCTAATAATTTATTTCCTGAGGAGTGCAGGTGGGTTTGGGAGCAGGCTAGGACACATGCAGATAAGGTTCACCAAACTAACCCTGCACACCCTCCAGGGGCTGAGTTGATTCCTAATTAGGACCCACACTGGGATTATAACGCTAGCCAGGGATAGGTTTATTACCTGCCTCCTGGCAGGCCTCCGTAAGGCTGCCCTAAAACCAGTAAACTATAAAAAACTAAAAATCATAATTCAAGACAAGTACAAAAATCTGTCTCATTTCTTAGAACGGCTCATTAAGGCCCTCCTTCAATATACTAGCCTAGATCCTGAAAGCCCAGAGGGCAGGCAGCTCCGTATGATCCACTTTGTCTCACAGAGCTTCCCTGACATAAGGGCGAAACTTAAATGCTTGGAGAAAGACCTTCTGACCCCACAGGCAGAAGTGTTAGCAGTGGCATTTAAGGTGTACCATGGAAGAAATGAAAAAGCCCAAAAAAGGAACTGAAAGATGCTGGCACATGCTGTCCGACCGGCTTCCCAAAAGCCACCGGATCCCTGTTTCAAGTGCAGGAAAGATGATCATTGGGCCAGGGCTTGCACCGCCGCCCCATGGGGGGCACTGATAGGGCCTTGCCCAAAATGTTGTCAAAAGAGTCACTGGTCAGCTGACTGTCCTAATGCACCTAGTGGCATAGGAACGCCAGATGAAGACCACCCTCCAGCTGACTTTCTAGGCTTGGCTTTCAGCGACAACTGATGCTGCCTGGGTCCTGCCCGGGCCACTCCCATCTCACATGGGGAACCCAGGGTAGCAGTAATAATATCTGGGCACCCCATCTCTTTCCTTCTGGACACTGGAGCTACCGATTCTGTCCTGAGGGAGTATTGGGGCCCTGCTTCTCCTCGTCTCCCTATTGTCGGGGTTGGGGAACAGCCTTACCTACCTCACCAGACTTCACCACTTAACTGTATTTTCAGAGGCATCCCTCTCACACACACACATTCTCAGTGGTGCCAACCTGCCCTGTGCCTCTAATGGGAAGGGATTTTCTAGCAAAGGTAGGAGCGTCCATTTCTTTTGCTTCCCACATTCGCCTCACCCAAGACTTGCCAGCAGCTCCTCCTCTTCTTCTCCTAGCCACCCACCCTACTGACTCTAACAGTTCTTTTCCCTTGCCAGCCTCTCAGGTAGACCCCAAAGTCTGGGACACCCAGAACCCTTCTATTGCTAGGTACCATCAGCCTATTACTATCCAGTTACAGGACCCTACCAGATATATTACCCAAGCTCAGTACCCTCTCTCACTCCAGAGCCTAAGAGGACTTAAGCCTATCATTTCTGACCTTCTAAGGAAAAAGCTGCTCCGCCCAACCTCTTCACCTTTTAACACCCCCACACTTGCAGTTAAAAAGTCTAATGGAACCTACCGCCTGGTTCAAGACCTCTGGCTCATTAACTCTGCAGTGGTCCCTCTCCATCTGGTAGTGCCTAACCCTTATACTCTCCTGTCCACTGTCCCTTCGGGAACCTCTCACTTCACAGTTCTAGATCTCAAGGATGCCTTCTTTTCTATTCCTCTCAGTCCTATCTCAAAATATCTTTGCTTACATCTAGACTGACCCTGATACTCACCTATCCACACAGGTGACCTGGACTGTTCTGCCACAGGATTCAGGGACAGCCCACACCTATTTGGTCAGGCTCTGGCCTCTGACCTGCTTTCTCTGTCTCTTCCTGGCTCTAAACTCATACAGTGTGTAGATGACATTCTACTCTGCAGCCCATCATTACAAGTTAGCCAAAATAACACCTCTACTCTTCTAAATTTCTTATCCAGCCGAGGTTACAGGGTATCCCCTTCTAAAGTTCAGCTGTCCACTCCCCAGGTCACCTATTTAGGTCTAACCATTACTCCAACCCACAAGGCTATTACTGTAGACAGAAAGTGTCTTGCAGTCCCTTCTACTAAACAGGAAATTCTGTCTTTCCTAGGAATAGCTGGCTTCCTACGGTCTTGGGTTCCATCTTTTTCTCTCCTTGCTCGCCCCTTATACAAGGCAGCTCAGGGATCCCTACATGAGCACCTCCTTCACCCTGTTAACCTTTCCAGAAGCTCCAACAGGCTCTTCTCCAGACCCCGATGCTTCACCTCCCAGACCTAACCCATTTCTTCTCCCTCTATGTAGCAGAGAAGGAGGGATTTGTCCTGGGAACTCTAGGGCATCAGCTGGAACCCTCCTTTGCACCTGTAGCATATCTGTCAAAGAAGTTAGACCTTACCAGTCAGGCCTGGGCACCTTGTATTTGTGCTTTAGCAGCTGCTGAGCTCCTTATTCAGGAATCAGAGAAGCTAACCTTTGGGTCACTTATTACTGTTTTCTCTCATCATAACCTGTCCCACCTCTCAACTTATAAAGGCTTACAAATTTTACCTCCCTCCCAGGTTCTTTCTCTCCAGGTGGCATTACTAGAAGATGCCACACTTATTTTCCAGACCTGTCCACCCCTTAATATTTCAAGCCTCCTCCCTCAACCTAATGCTGACTACTCTTCTCATTCCTGCACTAAAACCTTAGAGGAACTGTTATCTCTCCCTTCACACATACGGGAGGGCACATTGCCTCAAGCTACTTATACCTGGTACACAGATGGCAGCTCCTTTTTACATGAGGGGACCCGTAAAGTGGGCTATGCCATAGTGTCAGATACTGAGGTAATAGAACCACAGGCATTTCCCACACACATCACTAACCGACAGGCTGAGCTGATAGCTCTCACCTGTGCCTTCCAGTTGGCACAGGGGCAATCTCTAAATGTTTTCACAGACTCCAAATATGCTTTTCATATCCTCCTGTCCCATGCTGCTATTTGGAGGGAGTGTGGCCTCCTCATAGCAAAAGGGGGATCCATATCTAACTCAGGCCAAATAATGGCCATGCTAGAAACTTCCCACCTCCCCAAGGCTATAGGAATTGTCCACTGCCGGTCTCATCAGACTGATAACCCCATCATCTCTAAGGGAAACAACCGGGCTGACCAGGTAGCCAAGACAGTGGTCTTCCAGGGCCAAGACTCACCCCACTCACCATAGAGAATCCATACAGTGCAGCTCACACCCTCACAGGGAACCCCTGACACTAGGCAAACTCTGTCCTATCTACACCAGCTCTTTCACCCTAATAGTCTTGCTCTGTCTCAATTCATAAAAGCCCACCTTCAGCCCACCTCTGAGGACCTACAGTTCTTAAGAACTATTACTGCCTCTTGTGAGATTTGCCAAAAACCAGATCCCAATACTAAGTACAGAAGTCAGCCTTTTCTCACCAGGCTAGAGGTTCCCTTCCAGGGACTGACTGGCAGTTCGATTTTACCCATATGCCCACCATCAGGAAAGTTAAATATCTCCTCCTGATGGTGGACTCATTTTCAGATTGGGTAGAGGCATACCCGGTTACTTATAAGTGGGCTCAGATAGTTGAAGACCTTCTTCTCCGAGAAATCATTCCTTGGTTTGGGAATCCTGCTTCCCTTCAGTCTGACAATGGTCCGGAGTTCACCTCCAAGATTTCCCAGACACTAGCTAAGGCTCTTAACATTCCTTGGCATTTCATATGCCATAATCCTCAGGAATGGTAGAGTATACTAACTGGTTTTTAAAATCTATTCTTACTAAAATGTCACAGGAACTTCACCTTGACTGGGTAAGACTATTGCCTCTAGCTCTTTTCATGCTCAGGACTCTTCCTAAAAAGCCTCTTTCAATTTCTCCATTTGAACTAATGTATGGAAGGCCAGTTCTAACACCAGGTCTTCTATCCAACCTTCCAGCTGTTCCAGACAGCCTGTTAACTTCCCTGCTGTGTCACCTAAGGTCTGTCCTGTGGAACTTCACAAACTATTCCTTACCTCAGCCATGTGACAATCCTTGCCCACCCCCAATTCACATTGGGGACCAGGTTCTTCTTTCCTCTCCAGGCCAGTACCCTTCACTCCTTCCCCCTAAGTGGCAGGGACCCTTCAAGGTAATTCTTGTAATCTCCATGGCTGCTAAACTTGAGGGCTTTCCTCACTTGGTCCACCTGTCTCATCTGAAACCTTTTATCTCCATCCCAGAAAGATCTCCCTTCATATACAGGGACATAGACAGGGGGCCCTGTTCTCTCAAGCTCCAGAGGACATCAGGATCCACTGCCTTGTCACCAATTCCAGAGGAACGAGGTATCACCCCATAAGCTCTTCCTTTCCTAATTAGGGCCACACAGAGCTGAAGGCAAAAGGACCATCAAAAATATCCAGGTGGCAAGGAAAAAACAAAAACAAAAACCAGTAATAATCAAAAGGTATTTACACTCCCAGACCCAAAAGTGTCTGAGCTCTGCAAAAACAGAATGTAATGTAACAGTCTATCACTGTTAAATGCTCAGCAATTGACTACCTGTGTCTTCTGAATGCTAAACTAATAAAGGAAACATGTGCCTTAAATAAACTACCTGTAATAAAGCTTGTCTCAAGTAAAAATTAAGCAGAGTACTAAACACTACAATGGTCACTAATTTTCTCATGGCTACTTCTTAACATGTTCAAAATTTTTCCCAATCTCCAGAAACGAGGTTAAACCCATCTGAACAGGCTGGATCTACTTCAGATAAGTGCCAACTCCCCTGGTCTGGGAAAACTCCAAATGAAATAAAATAATAATGATTCTTTTTTCTCTAAGCTTTTTCTGTGTCACTAGTATCCTGTCAGCCAAAAAGTTCCAAACACGCCAGGGCAATGGACGACAGACAGCCCAGGACGTCAGAAGCTCCCCTCTCTATTCCCCCCAAGAGCCAACCGACACCCATCAAGTCAGCTGGAAGCAGTTTTGGGGAGAAACGATGCCCCATACCCACTCATCTGCCATCTTTTATAAAAACAAATAGTCCTGGATGATAGGAATTCCAACCACACCCCCAGAGTTGCACATGCCTGGCGGGACACTTAGTTATTTCTGCCTAGTCATTTCCCGGTCATATGTCCTTTGTAACGCATGCCCTGCTGCTGCATGGTCGCACGGTGCATTCATGTGATCTATGCACAAGTGTAGCCACATGGGCCTACGGTCGCAGGTGCAAGCTGGCCCTTAAAAGACAGGCCCCATGTCCCCCCCCCCCCCTTCACACATGTGTCCTTCCATAGGCCTGATCACGTCTATCCCTTTCTTCCGTGTCTTAATAAAACTCTTGTTAGTGGATTCTGTCATGTTTCATGACTTTTCCTTGTGGGGTAAGAGCACTGCTGAAAACCATCAAGATGGAAATCATAAAATCACTACAAAGGAAAACAAGATAAAATGTGAGCATGCTCAGAGCTGTTATATCTTGAGTACTTAAAGAACTCTCAGTATACACAGGGTTCAAACTGAGAGCCGAATGATGAAAATGAGATAGCTAGGCAAAATGTTGAGTAAAGAACGGGAGGTACAAATGCCACGACATCAGAAAATACGTGAGGACACTTGGGCAAGAGAGGAGAGGCAGATTCGATGTGATATAAAGTAAAGAGTGGGGAGTTACATCATAGTCTTATATATCAGCATTGGAAGTACAGACTTTGTTTTTACTTCTAAGGAAATAGCAAGTCATTAAATTAATCTTAGGAATAATTGCTGTGCCAACTTTTTGTTTTCAAATGGTGGTTACTGAATCTTTTTGAAAAAAATATTTTTAAAGAGGATATGAGACTAAGGAGACAAGCTATTTCTACTTACAGATGAATTAAATACTGCCTCTGTGCAACCTAGTGAAAGACAAGAGTCAGGATAAAGGTAATAAACCTTGTAGATGAATTTCTAAACAGTCTTATTAAATAAAAAATATGGAGTCAGATATAGAGGTGAAAACCTGAGAGATCAGGCAAACAGGGAAAGCCACAGCGAACCTCACCTCACCAACTCTGCAGCTTCTAAAGAGCACGACTTCCTGTCTACCCATGGCTATATGCCTTGCTATTCTGTCATCTGACTTGCTCTCTGTGTCCAGCTACATCACTTCCTTTTCCTGCCCAGCTCTGTCACTTCCTGTCTGTCTGTACAGACCTCCATTGTTAACTAGTGTTGGAATTTAAGGCAAGTGCCACACCTGGCTCTGTTCCCAGTGTGGCCTTGAACTCACAGGGATCCAGACAGATCCCTGCTTGCTGAGTGATAGGGTTAAAGGTGTGTGCCACCATTGCCTGACTTCTATATAGTGGCTGGCCTTGAACTCACAGAGATCCAGACAGATTCCTGCTTGCTGAGTGATAGGGTTAAAGGTGCGTGCCACCATTGCCTGACTTCTATATAGTGGCTGGCTTTTTCCTCTTGTCTTCAGGCAAGTTTTATTTTATTGGTAGACACAATACATCACCACATTCCCATAAGAGAAATAAACAAAGAGAAAGAAATAACCCACCATGAGCCTTCATTAGCAGCCAGCCAGAGTGCCCAGCCACACACACTGGTCAGTGGGTTTGCACCAGTCATAGTAGCTGCCAGGAATATGTTCTTCCCTCCTGAATGTGGGGACTATAAGAACAGTGAACTGCAGAAACTGGGCCATGACATCAACACTCAGGGTCAGCTACACCATGTACAGAAAAACAACCAGAATAGAACAAGTGGTGGAGACAGTGGCCGAGAACAGAGTAAGAGCCTGAAGGTAAGACATGTCATCCATGTCTCCATGGACACCCTGGAGATAATTGATGGAGATGACAACATCATTATCCCTGCCTTGGTGAGCAGGAATACAGAAACATGCTGGGTAAGTCAGGACGGCCTCCTGACTTGAGCATATCAGAGAGGCCTCTTATAAGCAAAGGTAAATGGTCAATGAGTCTTCTACACTCACTCAGAGTCTCAGCCACAGAAAACCCCTCAAGTTGAAAGAATGGGAAGAATAATTCCCCCAAACACCACAGACAAAGTTCCACTTGGCATATGGAAAGTCTCTGACAAGGAATTCTAGCAAGAAGAGAAGTCCCACCAGGAAATCCCTCTCAGCTAGGGCACACTGGCATAAATTGTTTGAATTACTAAGGTTATCAGTTTTTCCAACACCTACAGAGATTTCTACAAAAGACAATCAAGGTAGGAGGAGTCCCATATCATCTCAATTAGGAATAAATGCTGAGTAAGGTCATAACACATATTTCCACTTATATGTATTTAAAATTTTTACTTTCATTTTTTACTTAAACATGTATACTTTATTTGTTCACTTGTTTTGTTCTAGCAGCGTCTCACCTGAGACGACGTTTATGACAACATCAGGACTACTGTACAGTTGCCGTACCCGTCACTGCAGCTGTGGTACCCGTCACTGCAGCTGTGGTACCCGTCACTGCAGCAGCGGTACCCGTCACTGCAGCTGCGGTACCCGTCACTGCAGCTGTGGTACCCGTCACTGCAGCTGTGGTACCCGTCACTGCAGCTGCCGTACCCATCACTGCAGCTGTGGTACCCGTCACTGCAGCAGCGGTACCCGTCACTGCAGCTGCGGTACCCGTCACTGCAGCTGTGGTACCCATCACTGCAGCTGTGGTACCCGTCACTGCAGCTGCCGTACCCATCACTGCAGCTGTGGTACCCGTCACTGCAGCAGCGGTACCTGTCACTGCAGCAGTGGTACCCGTCACTGTAGTTGGCTTCACCACCAAGTAGAACTAAGTAAGGAAATCCAAGAGAAGACTCGTTAGCAAGACTCACAAAATTAAATAAAAAGAGGCAGTAAACGGGAAGAATGAAAACTGAATGGCTCATTCATCACAACAGATGCACAAAACACAACAGGCACACATAACATGAGATTATAAGCAACTATGATACCTCCATAAGCCCACAAATTCCTTAATACCAGAAAGCAAAGACAATGATATAACCTCACTGTAGAAAGACTTCAAAGACATACTTTTTTAAAGGCTCAATGATATCATAGAGGACTTAAACCAATAGATGAAGCAAAGAAATCCAGTCAGTGACAAGAAAATTAGCAAAATACAGGAAATGGTCAGAAATTTGAGAAGAAATTCAAAAACACGGATGTGTTTTTAGCAAAGAAATTGATATTTTGAAAAAGGAATCACACAGAAAAGATCAAAATAGATCAATCAATAAAGTAAGAACACAGTGGAAAGCATCATCAACAGATTAAAACAAACTTCAAATGGCCAAATCTCAGAATCCACAAAACAGAAGAAGGGGCTGAAATAAATTATAAATATATATATAACTTATTCAATGAAATTATATGGGAGATTTTCCTACATGTAATGAAAGAAATGGACATCCAAACACAATAGTTACTTTGGACCCCAAATATTCATTACAAAGGAAAACCTCTTCCACCAAGTCAAGATGCCACAAACACAAAGCATAGAAACAATACCAATGGGTACAGAGTGACAAAGACAACATGGCATTTGCACAAAAACATGCAGCTGATGGAATACAGTGAAAGACTCAGAAACAGACCCTCACAGCTACAGCCACTCAGTGTCTGACAAACATACATTGAAAAAAAATGTTTTCTCAACAAATATTGATGGGGAAACAGAATATCTACAGGCAGAAGTTTAAAATTAGATTCTTATCTTTTATCCTACACCAAAAGCAACTGACAGTGGGTCAAGTTCCTTAATATAAGACCCAAAATGTTTGAAGTGTAAGAGAGAAGCACTTTAAGATACAGACATACACAAGAACTTGCTGCAAAGGAAGGAGATTACACAGGAAACAACCCTAATGTGACTACGAGAAATTTTCAAGCCTGCACAGAAAGGAAATAACCACCAGTGAAGAGACAAACTACAGAATTCAAAAACACTGTGGCCAACATCAGACAGGAGGTTAATGTTTCTAGACAACAGAAAGAACCGCAACAATTAAGAACAAAAAACAAAATCCAGTTTCCAATCAATAAATGAATTAATGAACTGAGCAGACATTTCTCAAAAGAATAAACAAAAATGGTCAAGTAAATATTTCTGAAAGTGGTCTATTCTTAGCCATCAAAAAATATGAATCAAAACTGCCTTAAGAAGTTAGGGAGATGACTTCGGCAGAAAAGTTCTTGGTGTGCAAGTGCAATGAACTCATTTTGGATCCAAAGGCAAGTTGGAGAACAAGAGGCTTGCTGAGCAGCTAGTAACACCAAATAGTAAGCTCCAGGCTCTGTGAGAAATCTTATCTCTAAAAATTAGGTGACAAGTGATTAGAACATCCCACTCTGACCTCCATATGTGTGTACACACCTACATACACATATAAACACCAAACACCTACACACACATATAAAAGTGCACACATGTTCATGTGTATACACACACACACAACTTTATTTTCATTTCCCTTATTGAAAATATTCTTTTCTCATACAATATATCCTGATTATACTTTCCCTTTCCTCTACTCCTAGTTCTTCCTCACCTCCCTTCCCCTCCAGGTCCACTCCCTTTCTCTCTCTCTCTGTCTCTGTCTCTCTGTCTCTGTCTCTCTCTGTCTCTGTCTCTCTCTCTCTCTAGAGAGAGAGACAGATATTAAGATTTATTTATTTTGTATACAGTGCTCTGTCTGCATGTATGCCTTCATGTCAGAGGGAGCCAGATCTCATTACAGATGGTTGTGAGCCACCATGTGCTTGCTGGGAATTGAACTTAGGACCTCTGGAAGAGCAGCCTGTGCTCTTAACCTCTGAGCCATCTCTCCAGCCCTCTGTCTCTTATTAGAAAAGAACATATTCCTAAGAGATAACAACCAAACATGACACAATAAAATATAATAAGATGAAGCAAAAACTATCATATTGAAGTTGGACACAACAACCCAACAGGTGGAAAAGAGTCCCAAGAGATGGTAGAAGAGTCAGAGACCCACTCATCTCACATTCAGGAGCCCTATTAAAACTAAACAAACAGCTATAATATATATGTCCTTGTAGTAGTATGAATTGTACTTTGGGTATAAGCCCAGGAATGGTATAGCTGGATCTGTTTGTTTGTTTGTTTTCGAGACAGGGTTTCTCTGTGTAGTTTTGGAGACTGTCCTGAAACTCTCTCTATAGACCAGGCTGGCCTCGAACTCACAGAGATCCGCCTGGCTCTGCCTCCGAGTCCTGGGATTAAAGGCATACGCCACCACCGCCCGGCCCTAGCTGGATCTTAAAGTAGACTGATTTCCAATTTTCCAAGGAACTGCCATATTGATTTCCAAAGTGGCTATACAAGTTTGCCCTCCTACCAGTAATGGGGTGTTCCCTTACTCCACATCGTCTCCACCATGAGATGTCACTTATGTTATTGATCTTAGGCATTCTTACGGGTGTTAAGATGGAATCTCAGAGTCATTTGGATTTGCCTTTCCCTGATGGCTAAGAATGTTGAACATTTCATTAAGTGTTTCTAAACCATTGGAATTTCCTCTATTGAGAATACTCTGTTGAGTTGGTAAAAAAAAAAAAAAAAAAAAAAAAAATCTTTTCCAATTCTGTAGGCTGCTGTTTTGTCCTATTGACAGTGCCCTTTGCCTTACAGAAGCTTTTCAGTTTCATATAATCCCATTTATTAATTGTTGGTCTTACTGCCTGTGCTATTGGTATTCTGTTCAGAAAGTCATCTCCTGTCCTAATGAATTCAAGGCTATTTTCCAGTTTCTCTTCTATCACACTCAGTGTAATTATGTTGAGGTTTTTGGTATACTTGGACTTGACTTTTGCACAGGGTGATAAATATGGATCTATTTGCATCTTTCTATATGCAGTCATCCATTTGACCAGCACCATTTGCTGAAGATGCTGTCTTTTATCCAGTGTTTATTTCTGACTTCTTCATCGAAAATATTAGTAACTTAATAGCACACCTGAAAAAAGCTCCAGATCAAAAAGAAGTAAGCATACATAAAAGGAGTAGATAGCAAGAAATAATCAAACTGAGAGCTGACATCAATAAAATAGAAACAAAGTGAATACAAAAGCTCAGTGAAACAAAAAGTTGGTTATTTGAGAAATTCAATAGATAGACAAACCCTTATCCAAATTAACTAAAAGACAACACAGAGAGAATATCCAAATTAACAAAATCAGAAATGAAAAGAGGGACATAACAACAGACACTGAGGAAATCCAGAGAATCGTAAGGACATACTTTAAAAACCTGTACTCCACTAAAGTGGAAATCTAAAAGAAATGGATCATTTTCTCAATAGGCACCTCTTACCAATATTGAATCAATATCAGATAAGCCATTTAAATAAACCTGTAACCCCTAGTGAAATAGAAGCAGTCATTAAAAGTCCAAGCCAATAATAGACCTCTCCATTTTTTTTTTTATGTAGACATTGAATGCTATGAACTTTTTTCTTAGCACCTCTTTCATAAGTTTGGGTATGCTGTGTATTTGCTTTCATTGAATTATAGAAAGTGTTTCATTTATTTGCTTATTTCTGTTTTGATCCATTTTTCATTCAGTAGAGTTCTTCAGTTTCCATCAGTTTGTAAGCTTTCTGGTTTTTCTGTTGTTGTTGATGTCTAGCTTTAATCTGCGGTGGTCTGATAGGATACAGGGATTTATTTCACCTTTCTTGAATCTATTGAGACTTGCTTTGTGACCAAGTATGTTTTCAGTTTTGGAGAAAGTTCCATGAGGAGCAGAGAAAAAGGTATATTCTTTTGTGTTGGGTAAAAAAGTTCTTTAAATATCTGTTAGGCTTATAACATCTAACTCTATTGTTTCTCTGTTTAGTTTTTGTCTCAATGACCTGTTGATTAATGAGAATAAGGTATTGAAGTCTCCCACTCACAGTGATTTAAATCACAATATGTGATTTAAGGTGTAGTAGTGTTACTTTTCCAAACTTGAGTGCCCTTATATTTGAGGAACAGATGTTAACAATTGAAATGTCAACTTGGTGGAATTTCCTTTGATGAGTATGGAGTATCCTTCCCTAACTCTTTTGATTAGTTTTGAAGGCTGTTTTTCTAGATATAAGAATGGCTACACCAGCTTGCTTATTGGGACCATTTACTTCAAATGTCTTTTTCAAACCCTTTACCCTAATGTCTATCCTTGATGTTAAGGTGTGTTTCTTGAAGGCAGCAGAAGAGTGATCCTGTTTTCCCATCCATTCTGTTAGTCTGTGTCTTTTAGTTTTTAATATTTTTATTGTTCTGTATATGTAGTGTTTTATTGTTATGTGGTAAGGGAACTTTCTTATCTTGTCCAATCTATTTGGTGTTCTGTATGCTTCTTGCCCTTCTTTAGGTCAGGAAAATTTTCTTCTATGATTTTGTTGAAATATTTTCAGGGCCTTTGAGCTGGGATTTTTCTTCTTTCTCTATTCTTATTATTCATAGGTTAGGTCTTTTAATGGTTTCCCAGATGTTTTGTGTCAGGAAATTTAGTGTTTTCTGTGACTCATGTATCATTTTCTTCTACCATATCTTTAATGCCTGAGATCCTCTCTTCCATCTCTTGTATTCTGTTGGTGAAGCTTTCCTCTATAGTTACTATTCACATTCCTAAGTTTTTTGTTTACAGGATTTTTTTTCGATTGTGTTTTCTTTGTTGCTTCTATTTCCATTTTCAGTTCTTTAACAGTTTTATTAGTTTCCTTTAACTGTGTTTTCCTTGATTGTTTTTTCAAGACAAGGATTTTGTTCATTTCCTCTACAAGGACCTATTTTGACTTGGTACTGGTTGTTTCAAGGTCTTTTCTTGTGCTTCAGCTACATTGGAATATTCAGACCTCCTCTGTAGGGTTTCTGGGCTCTGGTAAAGCCTTTGCAACTTCCAAAGGGACAAGACTGCCTTGTTTTGTCAATGAGATGGGTTCTTACAGGTTGATCCTTTGGTGATATTAGGATGGATACTCATGGGTGTTTAGAGGATTGGAATTTTTAACTACACCCATTAGCCTCTGGAAAGGATATAAAGTGGCCAAAGCTTGAGTTGATCACAGATGGTCAATTCTGCAACAAGTCATGAATGAATCTTCAATAATTTTTTTTTAAAAGTAGGCTTAGAAAGAGTCTCCCAATAGCTGATGAGTGGAAGTTCCTGGGGTGGAACTCCCAGCTTCACTCCTGTTCTCCCATACCTTATCCTATGTATCTCTCCCATGCATATTGCTCAGCTCTCCCTTTTTAATAGTTTTTATTAAAAAAAAAAAGTGACTAAATATGAAGTTATTTTCTGAGTTCATTAGGCCAATCGTCTCATAGACTCTCCAGGATGCATAGTATGCTAGTATTGTGTTATCATGGAGCCCAATCCCAGGAAGAGTGAGAGAACAAAGGGGTATGACACAAGGTGTGTTAGAATGAATACTTACCAAGTTGTTACTGTTAGAATCAAGCCTAACTGATTACTTGTCATAGGGCACCATCCAAAAGGCTGTCTAAATCATTACAACTCCACACAATTTGTCAAAAATAAAAAGAGAAGAATTTAAATTCAGTTTTGTTTCCAGGTGGGAAAATTTCTTCCCACAGGAAATTACTGTCTCCTGGTGCTAGCTTACTTATGCCTGCATAACAAATGGGTTCTATGGTCTCCCTTGACCAAATGCACCAGGAAGGTACAGACAGGAATGTGAAAGAAAATTGACATAGATATGGCACATGGTACTGTTAGCCCATGGCCCTGGGAATCAGTTGTCTAGGTATAGCAAAGAGCGTCTACATTAGGTTAATTACAATGATGGTGGCCAGAGAAGAACACGAATATCTGAGGATGTATCTGCAATTGACTGATACAGCCAACAACTATATAGCTACGTCTCCTAGCAAGAAAAAAATTAATTTACAAATTAACTCAGGCTCACCATAGAAAAGTTAAATATTTTATAAAGGAAAAATAAAAGATACATTTTACAATTTTAGAAATTATCTTCCAAAGTTTGTTCCAACTTCATTGCTAACATAATGGTTATTTTACTTTTTTAGAAATTATTTACCTAAATAATACAAATATAATACCTTCGGAGATTTTTTAAAAATTAGAAAATAAAATTTCAAGTAAAATCCTTATATCTCAAGCTTTCCTATGCTAAACCTTACTAGAAACCCACTCATTCTTACTAGAAACCCACATTACATTTGCATATATAGTATTTGTATACAAATAGCATATAAATTTTGTATTTTATTCTATATAAGTAAGATTACATATATAAATATTATTTGGGGAATTGTGTTATTTATTCAATTATACTTTTGACAAAATTTCCATTTAGAATATGTAGACATACGCTGGCTGATTTTATAAGTTTTCAAGAGTTGATGGCTGCTAAGAGAGGGAGAGTTAGCTTCTGTTAACATCTTATTGATACTTCTTCTTTAACTAGACTATCTACACTTTATCCTACAGCAAATATCAACATTGTTTAATTTTAGCTCTATATTTGACTATATTTAATACTTGTTAGAAATGTTTGCTATAATTTCCCAATTTTTGAGTTTTTGATTGCTTTTTTTTTTTTTTTAATTTTACTAAAGTTCTAAAGCAAGTAGTTTACTCTCAAGCAACCCATGGTCATTCTATCCCATGACCTCTCACATATATTACTTACATTCAGGTCTCTGGCATTTGTGCTTTATGTTTGACGGAATTTGATATAGCATTTTTAGATTGTAATTTCTTTTTTTCCAGACATCAGTTCATTATGGAACCCCAGGAGAAAATAGTTCCCAACTGAGATTTTGGAAAAGGTTGAAGGAACTTTTTATTCTCAAGGTTTTTGTTCTTCTAATCATGTCTTCATTCCTCTTCAAATTGTTAACAGAGGAGCATGACTTCATAACACTTCTGAGGATGTTGTCAATTTATCTTTTTTCCCAAATAGACTTAAGAATACTATGAGTAGTAGCATTACAAGTCAGAGGCTCAGGGTATAACTTAGAGTAGTGTGCTTATTCAACATAGGAACATCCCTGGCTTCAGCCTTGAGGAAAAAACATAGATACAATCAGGTTATATTTTCTTCCAAGACCTGGGTTTCACTTACTACCTATGGGATGAGCTTGTCATCCTTTTATCATCTGGCTGTTCTTCTGGTGAATTTCTGTATATTTTAAACTTCAGCATCTTTAATCCAAAAATCTGAAAGTCACAGTGATACTCCAAAGTCCAAAACTTCTTGAACACCACCATAAAACTACAGTGGAAAATTCCTCAACTGACTTCATGTGATAGGTTGCAGTCATAATGCAGAAACAGTAAAATTGCCTCCAGTTACTACCTCTTTGTGGCTGTGATTTTGTACTCATTAAATAAATACAGGTCCCTAAACAACATGGAGGACTTCCATATACACATATTTGTAAATAATATTTTTATATTTCTAACTATCCTCAAAAATGCAAGAATATATATAGTGAGAAATATATATATCAGACTCTTTGTTCTCTAGAAGGTATGCATACTATATATTTATCTATGTTTAGATATTAGGCACATTCTATTCACTCCCATTTATACCTCCAATAGTATTATTTATGTTTGTATGTGTGTAGTTGTGTATATATACACATATGTGCAGTTACATGTACACATGTGTGCACGTAGCTGACAGAAGTAGATGTCTGGTGTCTTTCTCAATGTTTCTCCCCTTTATTTTGGTTTGTTTTGTGAGACAATGTCTCTCACTGACACTAGAACTCTGCGATTGTATATGCTACAGTCAACTGTATTGACTGTCCATGGACTTCAGGGGATCCCCCTGCCTCTGCCTCGTTAGTGCCGAGGTTTTACGGGTGTACCGCTGCCCTCGGCTTTTTCCTCCGGTGCTGGGACTCTGAACTCCCGTTCTCATGCTCACACGACAAGCATGTCACTAGCTGAGCCATCTTCCCGCACCCCATATAGAACACTCTGGTTCTGTGACAGAGAAAGAGGACAGACTCACACAAAACAACTGTTTTGTTTTGTTTTTAAATCACAGCTGCACTCTTGGAAAGCGGAGCAGCTCACAGTGCAGCCCCCAGGCTTACTTCCTTTTAATTGCCTTTGCAAATCCTCCTCCTATCTTTTCCCAATTATCTCCAATGTTTGAGGAAGGCATTTTTAGCATCATGAATTCAGTATAGATGATCCATCTTTACAAAGTACCACAGATTCATTACTTCCTGGGTGTACCTTTTGATTTCTTTCAATTGATGCAAGAGAGAAAAAGCTATGGGATTTTTATAAAACTATTCACATTCATCATAATATTCCAAAAGGTACTGAAAACAGAAGCTTCATTTTGGGGTGGTGGTGGTGGTGGATGCTAGGTGTGTTTGGGATTATAAAATAATGATAATAATACCACCAAACCATTACCTTGTAAAGTAAAAGCAGCTTGCTGTGATTAAGAATACAGTCAAATTTCATGCTGCATATGTATTAAGATAATGAATGAAAACAAATTTGTTTCTTTGGCTAAGTCAGCTGAAATCCTCTTCTGAGTTCTAATCTTCAGTCACAGTGTGTTGGGCTAAAAATAAAAGAGTTTTAGTTGCTTCTCAACTAATATGTCTACGGTTCACATTTGTTCATCTGGAGACTGGGGATAACAAGAGCTGTTGTGTTCTACTAGTGTACACTGAGATGGAAGTAAATTAAGTATCCAACTCACATCTTTATAAATCACATTATAGGCCATATTTTATACAAACACTAATATCTTAGGGTCAGAGTGACAAAGACCCAGCCCAGGGTGTTTTCTTCTTTCTGAAATTACCTCATGCTCTTGGCCATGGCTGCTGACCTCCAGGGCATTGTGCCAGAGATACCTTTTGTGTTATTATTCCGTTTCTGGTTTCCTGTTAGCATTTTTTGCCTATTTCATGCAAGATTCCATTCTTCACCAAATACATTTTAATTAACTATAGCTTTTATTTTTATATAGGCAGAGTCCTGTTACTTGTACACCTATGTTTATTAAATTTAAAAAGAATTCACAGCAAAATGGTTAAATACTGTCAAGATCAATAGGCCTCAAAAAGAATGGCAAAGACTTGAAAATATACTGGAAGAAACAAAGAAATCTATTGTGCTATCTTAATTATGAAAAAGTTATATTTTAGGCAGAAGTTTGCTTTTATGAAGAAAAACACTGTAATGAAAGAAACAACAAAATTTTATAATAAAATCTACTGAAAAATCTGTATGTAGGCCTGGCAGTTCATTGTACTATGAGACATTCAAAGAAAACCCATGCCACTGGTGGCCCTTTTCAGCTCACTGGGGCAGTTAGGGCTTACTCAGACTTTCCCCAGAACAGCCACCATCTGCCTGATTAGTCCATTTCCTAGGTATCCTGCCCATTCTTGCTATTTAAGTTTCTGTTCTATTTCAAGAAAGGCACTCGTTAGGGATGGCCACATGTGTGATCACTTGAGAAGTATATGTATTCAAAAGAAATGGACATGTACCTTGGAATTTTACTAAGTACAGGCAGGAAAAGACTTTCTCAACTTCCTTTCTCTTAAATGCTAATAAATCATGGCACAATCTTTAATTTTTCCTCCCTACTACCAAACCTGAAATTCCATGAATCTAAAATAAGAAAGAAATGCTCAGTGTAGGCATTTTTGTGACAGACACATTATAAAAACAAACAGAAAAAAAATGCCATCTGTTAAAAAAATGAAGTTAATTGCATGCTAACAAAAAATAACAAATGTAAAACATGTATGGTCTATTCTAATGTCTTAAAAAAACCTGAAATGGGATGCTGAAAAACATGGCATAAATGTTTTTCCCTTCAACTTTCTAGAAAGTACACTCCATATAAGTGAGAATTTCTCCCTCCCTCTCTCTCTCTCTCTCTCTCTTCATTGAGTGTTAGGACACACAGCAAAATGTATTCATACCTGCTTCCACTTGTATATATGCTAACTGTATTATATATTAATGTAATTGGATTTTATACATGTAATTAATCTCAGATCACAAACCTTATGATATGAATATTATTATGATAGGTCTGACCCCGTTACAAGAATCTTTAAAAACAGTTTTCTCTGATAATTATAAAAGATACCACAAAGAAAAAAATCACTGGCTAGCTAAAAGGAAACAACAGTTGCATTGTAAATATGGCCCTGTGTAGCAGAGAGCAGTGGACAAGATCTGAGAGCAGCCCCCAGTGTGCAATCAGCATGTCATCAGGGAACTTAGTCCTGCAACTACAGCAAATGAATTCTGCCAGCACATAAACAAGCTGGGGCAATAACCAGAGCCTCAGGTAGTCGAGCCAGCAATACATTCCAGTCTGCTAAGACCCAGAGCAGTGAGTAGCTAGGCAGATCTCTGTGTGTTCAAGAATACAGCCAGCAGGGAGACATATACCTTTAATCTCAATACCAACCATAGAAGAACTGGAGGTCTGTATAGATGGGCAGTGACGAGGAGGTCATGTGGTTGGGTTTACAACCAATGAGAAGGCAGAATAGAAAGTCAATAAAAAGGACAAACACACAGGATGTAGGTCTCTTGCTGAGGAGGACAGCAGCAGCATTGAAGGGTAAGGTTTTTAGCTCTTAGCTGTTGCTCTGACCTCTTGGGCTTTCATCTCTGCATTGGCTCTGTGTTTCTTATTTAACAAGATGGTTATATCTACAGAGAGTTAAATAAAAGCTCCTGTGAGTTTATAAATGTGTCTTCTTTCATGCTGCTGTATTAGTAATGATTTGTGATATAGCAATAAAAATACTATCTTCCTCCCAGATTGAACCAAGCGTCCCTGCATAAGTCCCAGGTTTCAAACAGCTAACTCAGGCAACGAGCCCAGGACCTGCTACCAATGCCTAGATGCCTCCCAAACAGATCAAGCCAATCGACTGGGACGAGGGGACTGGACCTGCCTGGACTGAGTCTATCAGGTGGATCCCAGTCCTCAGGGGAGACCTTGATCTGGAGGAGGTGGGAATGGGGGGTGGGCTTGGGGGGAAGGGGAGGGGGCAGGAAGGGAGAGAACAAGGGAATCTGTGGCTGTTATGTAGAACTGAATAGTATTGTAAAATAAAAAAAAAAAAGAAAAAAAATACTATCTTACATCAGATATATAATAAATAGTTGTGGAATGAATGGATGCATGAATGATATTTTAGTATAATACATGGTAAAATTAAGATATTTTAAAAACTAGAACAGATCATGAAACTATATGAAAAAACAGATTACTGCTGAAACTAATTCCCAGTACAGGGCAGTGTCAGCACCCTGAGGAGACTGTTCCTTTCTGGGATTTCTTTATCCTTTTGACTAAATGTGTTTCACCAGCTGCTAACTCTACCAAGTATTGTCTATACCAGGCTCTAATGATGTTATATGCAGCTGTATCCCCACGAATGATGGTTACCACACACAACATTACTGTGGTTTTATGACTAAGTTTTAACAAATACACATATTGTGTTCTTCATTTATATTGATTTGACATCAGTGTGTTTTTAAATAAGAACAAAATATTGATGCAATACAACAGTAAAGGTATATATATATAAGATACTTATATACTAGTCTCTCAAAACTCATTAGGATTGATTCCAAGATCCCTACAGATATTAAAATTCATAGATGACACAAAATGATGTAATATTTACATATAACCTATGCACATACTTCCATATATTTCAAATCATTTCTAGAATACTTATATTTTATGCATGATTGTGCTATAAAAACATGTATTCTGTAATATGCAGGAAATAGAAACATTCTTTATGTTCAACTTAGATGGAAATTTTAAAGAATATTTCCAACTTACAGCTGCGTAAATATATAGATGCATAACCTGTAAGTATTGAAGCTTAACTGTATATCTCCATTTACATTTTTATCTTTCAAAAAAAAAGTAAGTTTAGTGTATGTTAGTCCACAATACGACCTCAAATCTATTTTGAATGTAGGTATACATAACATATATACACAAATTTTAGTTGAAGAGACACAGATTATTTCATTTAGAAAAGCTGTACTGTTAAGTGTATGGTTGAATTGCAATTAATACTGGATGGTGATGCAGAAAGCTTGTAAGAGACAGAAGACCAAAAAACCTGCTAGGAGACTATGTCTTGCTGTGGAATAATCTTTCTGTATACTGTGTGGATATATGTCGCTATGAAGGGCTTAATAAACAGGCCAACTGGCCAATAGCTGAACAGGATAAAGTTAGGCGGGAATGCCAAACTCAGAACGATGGGATGAGGAAGGGCGGAGTCAGAAGAGTCGCCAGCCAGAGGGACAATGAGTCAGACACCCGAAATGGGATAGAGGTAAACGTCATGAGCCTCGGGACAGCACATAGATTAATATAAATGGGTGACATTGTAAGAGCTAGTTAGTAATAAACCTGAGCTATTGGCCAAGCATTTATAATTTATATTAAGCCTCGGAATGATTATTTGGGAGAAGGAGGTCGTGACTGGAAAACTCCGCCTACAAATGGCGCCCAAAATCCAGGGCCACGTATATCCACAAAAAAAGAAAAAAGAAAAAAAGAAAAAAGAAAAAAGAAAGAAATCAAATGCAAACATAGCTTCTTGGTAACTATCATCTTTCCTTGGGTAGGCCCTGCTTGCCGGTGGCAAACAGAGGCGTAGCTCTTTTAAGACACAGCGGCTGCCGCTGCGGCAACTCTGAAGAAGAACCTGCTGCCGCGGCTTTACTTCCACACGCACCTTTGCCGCTGCACTTAGCTGGTGCAGGTGATGCAGACAGACTTTGGGAGGTCCTGCTATGGAACACTTAAATGTGGTTTATAAGCATCAGAGAGCACACTAATTGGTGACAGCATGGACCCACAAACTCCCCAGAGCTGGGGCAGTAAACATGACTCCTGCTGATCACATCACCATGAAGCTAAGCTCTCAAAGAGCAAGGAGCAAGGCAGAGCCAGCCACCAAGGTGCAGCTTTAAAAGGCTCAGGTGGTCAGAAAAACAGAGATATGCAGTAAAGACAGATTCAGACAAAAACAAAACCTCTCTATGTGTTTTACAGTGTGTTTAAAAATATACACAAGCTTGGGAGAGAGAGAGGAAAGAGCATATACAGTCATAGATTAAAAAATATATTTTTTAAAATAATAAAACAAAGTCCTTAAGTGGGGGTAAAGTAATATCAAAGAAAAAAGACATGTAAAGATGGAAAATACACAGAGTCTGGATACATTATGTTATTGTTTTGTCTTTGAATTTTTTGATTGCTGAAATGTTGATGTAACCAACCATCTTATTAAATAAGAAACACAGAACCAATGTAAAAGAGAAAGCCGAGAGGTCAGAGCTCAGAGTTAAAATTTCACCCTTCCTCCTGCGAGCTCCTAGCTTCCCGATAAAGAGCTATTTCCTGTGTGTAAGTCTTTTTCAGTCTTTTGTTCTGCCTTCTCAGTGGCTGTAAACCCAAATACGTGACTGCCTCGTCACTGTCTGTATGTACAGCCCCCCAGGTCTTAAAGGCATATATGTCTCCAATGCTGGCTGTATCCCTGAACACACAGAGATCTACCTAGCTCTTCTACCAAGTGCTGGGATTAAAGGCATGTGCCACCACCGCCACTCTCTTGCTATGGCTCTAATAGCTCTGACCCCCAGGCAACTTTATTAACATACAATCAAAATCACATTTCAGTACAATTAGAATACCACCACACTGAAACTTTTGATGATAAATGCTGCTAGAGTGAACCATCCTATATATTTTGAAAATGTCTTAACTTCAAAATGGAAGTCAAAAGATATGTTACTTTGGGAAAGAGGTTCTGCTTTTATTTCCATAGGAAATAAAAGATTGTGGATTCATTCAAAATTAAAGATGGTCAGGTTTGACTAAGGAAAAGCCTCTGAAAATTCTGGCTACAAACATAAAGAAATAAATTTAGAAGAGCTAGAAGACACATGAAGTATATTTTACCTGGTCAAACATAAAACAAAAAATCATTTTTGGTTGACTTGTGTACAATGCACAGTCTATACTTGTATTCATGTAGACAGAAAGACAGAGAACAAGTTAGACACACAAAATGGGATAGAGGTAAAAGCCATAAGCCTCATGGCAGCACATAGATTAATAGAAATGGGCTAAGTTGTAAGAGCTAGTTAGTAATAAGCCTGAGCTATTGCCTGAACATTTATAATTTATATTAAGCCTGAGTGATTATTTTGGAGCAGGCAGTTGGGGCAGGAAAACTCAATCTACAGTTTTTCCTAGAAATCACAGAGAAGATTGACTCATTATATCTCAACAATATGGCTACCTAAAGAAGACCCCAAAAGGGAAAATACCAATAGCCAACTAATGTGGGGAGAGAAATCTCATGGAACACCGCCCTTAAACCACAAACCATAGGCAGCTAAGGAAAGTGGAGATGAACTTTCTAATTGGGTTTTTCAATACCAAGTTGTCAGTCCTAAAATCATATACTCACATACAACACTATGTGGACTCAACAGGGATCTCTCTCTCTCTCTATATATATATATATATATATATATATGTGTGTGTGTGTGTGTGTGTGTGTGTGTGTGTGTGTGTAATAAATAACAAAAAAGAGGCTATGGATTTAGGAGGGAGTGAGGGGGGACATGGGAGGGGTTGGAGGGAGGAAAGGGAAGGGAGTAATTATGTAATTTTAATTTCTAAAATATTTAAAAGAAAAAATTAAAGTCTCAAACAATATAAATGTGAGTATAAAATCTAAATCAACAAATTGGAAAAACGTGTTCATCCAACAACATCATAATACAATCATTAGGCAAAGTTTTCTTAAGTGGGACATGAAAAGATGTTAAAACTAAAACTAGGGAAGGATAAATTGGTGTGCACTAAAGTTTGTGTGTTTTAGTTTTTTTTCTCATTTGACAATTTCTTACATGTATAGAATGCATTCCAATTCCTCCTCCATACCCTAATAATCTCTACCCCATCCCTATCTGTGCAATATTCATTGCTTTAAGTTTTTGTTCTCTGTCCCATTTGTTTAACCTGGACCATCTAAGTGAACATTAGATTAGAACTATCCACTGAAGGCTGGTGGGTCATCAGTGGGTATTTCTTCTCCACACTCTCATCTCCCCTATCCTCCTACCTGCTACCTGTTTGAAGCTCTATTTGTCTTCATATTATATATGTTCTACTATTTCCAGTTCTTTAAGTCATTCCTCTCCCAATAGCCTCTTTCTAGTTTCTAGGCTTCTATAGGCACTCCATATTTGAACACAAAACTTAGAGTTATAAAGCTAGTGTCTACATGAGAAAAATGTGGTAATGAACATGGACAAGCAAATTTCTACACTCTATTCACAGAACGTAGGGAATGGAATCAGTCTACATGTCAACCCACTGATTGTATGAAAGGACAATGAAAAAAGTACATATATACAATAAAATTTTATTCTATGAAGAAAAAATGATTTTCTGGTGAGTGGATAAAACCAGGAAAACATTTTATGGAGTTAGGTAAACCAGGCAACAACAAAACTGCTTAACATTTCTAGGTTTTTGAGGAATCCTAATCCTGTTTTTCATAGTGGCTACAGCTTCTTGTGTTCTCATTAACACTGAATAAGTGCTTTTCTTTTCTTTTCCTACATCCTCTAAAGCATTGTCTGTTGTTTGATTCCTTGGTGGTAGCCATTATGACTAGGATAAGAAAGAATTTCAAAGTAATTTTAATTTGTATTCCCCTGATGCCTAATGATACCAAGCATTTTATTAGGTGTTGGTTGGGCATCCACATTTCTTCTGTTGAGAAATCTCTGTACAAATCTATACTCCATTTTCTACTAGGCTTATCTTCTGGATGTTTTGCTTCCCCCTTCCATTCTTAGGTATTTTAGAAACTTATCCTCTGTCAGATGTTTTTCTCTCATTCTGTAGGGCACAGCTTCATTTAATTAAATGTTTCTTTTGCTTTTTCAGACGCTTTTTAGTTTTACGAGGTTCTATTTGTCCACTCTTCATTTTATTTCCCCAGTTACCAGTCTTATTTTGAAAGTCTCACTTATGCCTTTACATTATAACATGCAACCTGCCTTCTCTTCTAGCAGTTCCAGAGATTCAGGTTTCACATTGAAGTCTTTGATCCATTTTTAGTTGATTTTTCAAGGTGAGATATAATGTACAGTTTCATTCCTCTGTATGTGGAAATCCAGTTTTTCAAATACCTTTTGTTAAAGATGCTGTGTTTCTTTTAATGTATAAGTTTGGTGGCTATAAAAATCAGGTTGCTTTAGTTGTATGAACTGAAATCTGTGTCTTCTATTACATTGATCTATGTGTCTGTTTTTGTGCCAGTGCCATAGTGGTTTTGTTACTATAGCTGTGCAGTATAACAAGATCAGACACAATAATGTCTCCAATATTATTCTTCTTGCTCACAATTGCCTTGGCTGTCTTGGATCATGTCTCTGAAGTGTTTGAAGAATACCTATCTATCTAAAATACATGTTTAAACTTGAAAACATATCTAATATTACTACAAGTTTGATTATTATAGATGACTACCTACTAACCTGTATTTTTAATTATCTTAAATAGCTTTCAAGGACTAGAACTCTACATTTTTAGGTGAGCTGCATAGGTACAATACCTTAAACAAGAGTAGAAACATACACACACACACACACACACACACACACACACACACACACATATATATATATATATATATACATACCAATGTAAAATATTTGAGACTAGTGGTTAAAAGTAGACTGAATAATTCACCCTTTTATCCCATCATTTCTATACTATATCCCTTTTTTTCCCTTCAGAAAGAGATCCCTGAATCTAATCTTTGTTAGTCTTTTTCTGACCATTATTAATAACAATTTGTAATCAACCCCCACAAACAATGGCAAACATCTGTAACCCATCGAATGACCAAAAACCACCTGCTCACCTCTTGGGAATGTGGGTGTCATGTTCTCTAGACTGTTTCCTGTTGTCTTGAGTTAATTACATCTTTAGGGGACCCTGAGAATATTGGGATAATAGTCAAGTCTTGGGAGAGATAACTATATTATTTCTTCTTTAGCCTATGTTTGATGGAAAAATACAGGGGTTCTCTGAAGTTTTGTTTGGTATTCTGTGAGGCTGGACGATCTCATCTAGCAGCTTTGAAGTTGTTCTGGAGGTAGAATTTTGAAGAAAGTGCAACAGAGGCATTTTGAAAGGCTGGATCACCTGGGGGTACTTGTCTTTATTGGTATCTTGTTCTTTTGTTCTGAAAACACACAAACTTTTAAAGGTAACATATATATCTCCATTAACACAAGTATGGAATGTGCAGGGTGCACAAGTTAGTTAGGTATGGTTTTTTGTTTGTTTTATGTTTGAGCAAGTAAAAGGCATCTGTTAACTTTATAAGTTTATTTTAACTGTATAACCAAACATCTATTCACACCATATGAAAAGATGGCATATAATAATAAGTTATGAGGATTCTATAGCCATCAAGATTTATCATGTCAGCTGGGCGATGGTGGTGCACGCCTTTAATCCCAGCACTTGGGAGGCAGAGTCAGGCAGATCTCTGTGAGTTCTAGGCCAGCCAGAGATCCAGGACAGGCACCAAAACTACACAGAGAAACCCTGTCTCAAAAAAACCAAAATAAAGAAGAAGAAGAAGAGGAGGAGGAGGAAGGAAGATTTATCATGTCTCATATAGTCTCAGAGCTGTTCTCATGTAGAGGAATCAGCATATACATCACCTGTCCTGTAGTCTTTCTTGGCTTTTTCTCTCATGTCTACAGCCAAGATGCTCAGGAGGCCACCCTTGATCAAATCTGATCTTTATTAATTTTGAAGAGAATCGTAATTTTTTGTTTCCTGTAGAAACAAAGGCATGTCCTCTCTTCCAATGCAACGTATTTTCTGCCTTCCATGTTGAACTTAAAATATATAGGTTGGTTTAGTTTAGTAGTTTCCATAATCCAATGTCTCTCAGCAGCTATTTTTTTTTCATATAGTAGCATTTAAAAATTCAAAGTCAACAAAGCACCATATAGGATTCTGACACCCTGTGTCTTTCCCATCTTTACATGTCTTACTTTTTTAATATTATTTTACCCTCTCTTTAAAGAGTTTATATTTTTAAACTATTTTTATCTATGACTTCTTTCTTCAGCATCTAAGGACATTTTCAAACAAACTGTACCTTTTTAGAGGTTTTCTGTATCTGGACCTGGCTTTACTAATTGCCTGCATCATTCTCTGACCATATGAGACAAATCTTAAACTACCATGGCAGCTGCCATGGCTCAGCTTAGGGCATGGCACTCTTGAGATTGAGGGACTAGGAAGTCATGTCTGGCTCCGGTTTGTGAACCTTTTTTAAAAGGCTTTCTTAGATCATATGTGGAAATACATGTCCCTACACTGGACATTACTTATTTGATTTTATTGTATAGTTGTGTTAGATTATCAAAACAATACTCACTATGAATTCAGTAGATTTGGAAGTCAAGTAGTTGCACAGAGATGCTCCGGTAGAACAAACAATATAGCCTGAATTAGACACCTTAGCTGGATGACAGAGATGGAAAGGTAAAGTGGAGGTATATTTTTGAAGGTGCTTCAAGTCATGTTTAAAATGTTGCTTATATACACAAAGAAGGCCAGTGGATGGGAAATGGAGCCCTACCTGCTCTGACACTCCCCTGTTCTTTACTGAAACCATTCACTCCTTTTACTTTTGCTTCTACTATAATAACATGAAAAGAAGCCAAGACATTGAAAGTGAACTATAGTTCTTGGTCAGAGGGAAATAACTGGCAAAAAGGAAACAATTTAGAAATAATGACAGTGAAAACTTTCTGATAATGAAAAAAAGCCCTGCAAAATACAGAAAAATAGAACCTAAAGATAAATATTAATAGGTATAATATTTTCAAAACAGCATTTTTTATATTTAAAGTTTAGGTTTTACTATAAGTTGATGTTCTAGACGCTCTTAATTTCTTTGAAGGTTGCTGCATTGTATCAGATATCAAACTATTCTTTTAATTTTTCCATGATATTTATGTTTTATAAATCTTTTTTAATCATTAAGTTACATACAACAATCTTTGAATGAGAATGACCCTCATAGGCTCACATGTTTGCATACTTGGTCCCCAGTTGGTGGTGCTGTTTGGGAAGGATTAAGTGGAGTGGCCTTGTTAGAGGAGATGTGTCACTAGGGGAAAGCTTTGAGTTTTCAAAACAGTGGTTCCATTCCCAGTGAGTCTTCTCTATGCATTCTACTTGCAGCTCCCAGCTGTTCCTGCTGCCATATCTCTGCTCAGACATGGACTCTAACCCTCTAAAACTGTAAGTCCAATTAAATACTTTGTTTTATGAGCTGTCTTGGTCATGGTGTTTTCTCATAGCAATAGAAAAATAACTAAGACAAAAGTTGGTAATAGGAAGTGGGCTATTGCTGTGATAGATCTGATTGTGTGGTATGGTCCTTTGGAGTAATGTGGAAGAGTTTGGGACTCTGAACAAGAAAAACATTTGAACTATGTAAGTGCAGCTTAGTAGGCCATCCTAGTAGTATCTTGGAAGATAGTTGTTCTGTGGAGGTCCAGATCAAGAGGTTTTAGAGGGGAACAATATGGCCACTGGGATGCAGACCCATGCTGTGATAATCTGGTAAAGAATGTGACTGCCTTTGGCCCTTATGCTAAGGATTTGTTGGAGGCAAAATTGAAAAGCAGTAGACTAATTTCTTTGGCAGAGGTATATCTTGGCCCACCAGTGAACAGTGCTGAGGAACAGAAGTTAAATTTGAGATTCAACAGGACTAGGGGACTCTAGATCATAGTGCTCAAGAGTTCATTACTGGGCTTTTCTGAAACTTTTATTCCAAGATAGCTAAAGGTTCAAAGCAGGGACAGGGAAGTAATGATAAACATACAGAGAAATTCTCATTACTTTCACGAAGTGTGCTCAAGGGGCAGAAAGTCTCACTATACCCTGATTCCTCACCTTTTGAAATGGTAATGCAAATTCTGTGTCATTGCATGTTGGAAGTATGTAATTTGCTTTTGACTTTACAGGGAGTCACAATTAAGGTGTCTCAGAAGAGACTTTGGACTTTTAAACAGTGGTGAGACTGAAAGGCTAAGGGGACTTTTGATGTTGGAATAAAGGTATTTGCAATACGATGTGATGTGGCTACAATCCTATGGAGCCAGGGATCTGAATGTGGTGGTTTGAATAAGAAGAGGCTCAAATACTTGACTGCTTGTTTTCTAGCTGGTAGAGCTGTTTGGGAAGCAGGGATGGCCTTGCTGGAGGAGGTGTGTCACTCAAGTCAGGCTGTGAGGTTTCAAAAGACTCCTGCCATTCTCAGTGTGCTCTCTTCCTGCCTCCGACTTGACTTTCGGGTTAAGATGTGAGCTCTCAGCTGTTTTTGCCATCATACGTTTGTTCCACCATCATGGGCTCTAGTTCTCCAAAACAAAGCCCAATTAAATGCTTTCTTTTATAAACTGCCTTGGTCACCGTGTTTTCTCATAGCGATAGAAAAGTAACTAAGACATTTCCATAGCCTGTATCCCTTCAATGTTATTTTTTCAAAAGACATTCCTAATTAGGAAATGTGCTCTGAGGAATCATACCGGAGGTCAACAAATGCAGTGGGGGATATTAGGGTTAGAGATTAGGGCTTCTTCAAACTTGTTGAGCCAGTGAAATCTTTTGACATTAGATAAATACAGGAACCAATTGGCATAGTTGAGGATGTGCTTAGACACAAACATACTTTGGAATTCTTAAACACAGATGTAAGCACTTTATTGCTTCTCACTTAGTCATTCCATTACCAACTTTTCATATATCTGCTTAAGCACAGTCAGGTTCTCAGCTATGCTCAATGACTGAGTCAGGATTAACTTTTTATCTATTTCATATACGGCAGATGCAAAAATAGTTTGGAGTGAATTACATTAATATCTTAGTTGGCAATGAAATGAGAATAAACATACTTACATTGTAAGCTTTCAATATCTCCTCATGAATGCCTTTTCCTAGGTTTTCATTGTTTATCAATAAATACATTTACTAATATTAAATGACCGTTTTTTTGTAAAATCACAGATATAATGGATTATTTCACTGAATGCAAAAGCTGTTCTGCCTTCCAGCACCTCTTTAGTACTCTGTGAATTTAATTAAGACTGTTTACTTCCCTTTGTTAACTGATGTTACAGAAGTCCATACCTAACACTAGTTCCTGCAAAATACTTGTCATTTCCCTCTCCAAACAAGTAATTCAGTGTTTAAATAAAAAGTGTTCTTCAATTTTTGACTCAGGAAGGTTCAAAAAATTTGTCAGGAAATTTAGGGGCTTATTAAAAAAAAAAGACAGAAGCACAACATGAAACAGAAATTAGCAGGAAAAAAAAAATGAGCCAAGTAGAAAAGGAAAAGAGGCCAAAGACAAAACTAAATGAAGTAGGAACATTAAATACTTTTGGACAAACTAAAAGGTTGTAAAACATAGAAAACAACAGAGATTTAAAAAGTGTAGGGGCTGGAGAGATAGCTCAGCAGTTGAAGGCATTGGCTGCTCTTCCAGAAGTCCTGGGTTCAATTCCCAGCACCCACATAGCAGCTAACAACCACCTGCAACTCGAGTGTCTGAAGTCCTTTTCTGGCCTCCATGGACTCTTCTGGACTCTGCAGACAACAAATAACACTTGGTACACAGGCATGCATGCAGGCAAAACACTCATACATATAAACTGAAATATTTTGAAAGTGAGTAAGCAATAGTGAAAGAACAAAGCACAAATTTGCCTGGCACTGCAAATAGGAATGTATATTATACATTTTACACACACACAGACACACACACAGACAACACACACACACACACACACACACACACACACACACACATTTACAAAGAGACTTACTACTTCCTTCCTGCTAGTATGAAATTTATTTCCAAAGATGTGCAGTGATGTAATGCAGTGTTTATTTATGCTTTTAAGGATGGAGCTCTGTTAAAAGCAGTGAGCATGTCCAGAACTGAGCTAGGGGAAAAGATAGACAATGGACTGTTTCTGTAGCAAAGTCTTCTAGTTACATATACTTAAAAGTAAGTGGGGGGAAATAAAGAAGCGTGTGAGAGGTGTTAGTCTGCATTAAATATTGATACATTAAATATTGAATTTTCAGAAATGGAAGAGGTAAGTTTCTGATTAGGGCAGCAAGCCTGCCCTGGATTTTTAGGAAGACAGCATTTGAACACATACTACTAAAGTAGAGGTGTGGACAGACAGACAGCCGCCGGCCAGTGAGTTCAAGGGCCCGAATCTAACCTGGTGGCTGCGATGAGGGCCAGAGCTGGGGAGGAGGGTCTCAACACCACAGGTGTCTAACCCCTGGCTGGGAACACAGTTGGTTTTGTACTTTGTGCACTCAGCAGTAGGCACAGGTGGGATTTCAGTTTACATTTAACAGGAAAATCTGTTCCAAGGAGGCCACTGTAAGAAGCCGTATTTCATTATTATTTTAATGGTCATGGATCTGCTTCATTTTGTTCTCAATTTGCTGTTTTAGAATAGCACAGACCTTAGCAAACCAATAGCCACACCTTACCCATCCACCTAATGCATGACACATCGCCTCCTTGATGAGCATATTCTAGTATAGCATAGAAGTTCTCAACAATCACTGTCAGGATTCATTTAAACACAAATAGTGTGGTTTCTGATGCAGAAAGTCTGAGGTGAACAATTCTTACAAGTTATTGGTCAGAGTTCTACCCTGAGTCATAGGTCCCTTCACTAACCAACTCACTTTCCCTTTGCATAAGTGGCAAGCACCACTGTTTAATGAGGTTAGATTGCTGTTACAGACAGAGTATACCAGAATATGCAGACTGATGGTGGAAACGTCCTGCCTGTACTTTGTCATTTCCTTTAATGGTACCCCCACCCCCCTTTTCCCTGGTATTCTAGCTCAGCCTCTTGCCATCCTCAGCACGTTGATTTGGTCAAACTTAATAGAGAAAATATGATCAGTATTCAGCGGCATTCAACATGACACTCTCTCCTGGAAGAACTGAAAAGCTAGTATACATGAATCCTGAAGGACAAATTCCTAATACTGATAATTTTAAATAATCAGAATGACCTCTCTATATGAATTCCTATATACTATACGCTCTGTATCAACAAACTATATATTTATGGGTGGCACACTCCTCATATAAAAACATTTAGAAAAAAATTGCACCTGTACTGAATGTGTATAGACTTTTTTTGCTCTTATTTCCCAACAATAACTACATAAAGGACATCTAGGTTACATTAAGTATTGTAAATTACCTAGAGATGACTTAATTCGTATGGGAAAATGTGCACAAAGTATGTAAGATACTAAGCCATAATTATATTCTGGAACTCACCAGGGCCCTGGAACTTATTCTCAGGGAACACCAAAAGACAATACGAACTCTGTGTGTGTGTGTGTGAACTTATACACACACACACACAAGGCGGACAAAACCTTTTCTTTGGCTACCTTAAGGGTGACAACGATCTGATGAGTGTAATTTTGGAAAGTTGAGACTTTGATATGTCTTGCAGATTCTTGCATACAAACTAGGACAAAAATGCATTGATTTATGTTGTCTGTGGCACTTTCTCTCTTCACACTTCTTTACTCTCTGACATGCAAACGTGTGAGAGGGACGTTCGGTGAAGGGAACTGAAGTGTATAGTAGTAGACATCTGGCTCTACCTCTGTTTCCACCTTCCCCAGTTTCCCGTGGCTCCTCTCATCGCTGGCTTTCTTGAGTCCCCGGCACTAGGTTTGAATTTTTCTACCGTGCGACACAGTCATACGGCGATTTATAGAGCCTGCCACGAAAAGGAATACACTACTACGAGCACCGCTTTGACCTTTGCTGCCGACGGCCTCGGTGGGTGGCTGAGGCCGTGTTCCTACAAGTTAGAAAGTAGGGGGCTGGACTTGACTTCCTGGCACCGTCCTTGCCTTCCCAGGCCGCCTCCTCGTCCGTCCCTCCGGGGTCCCTCGGGGCTGGGGATGCGGGACCTCTTCCCCTCGCCCTGTGAACAAACAAAGCCGGGAAAGGTAGGCTCGCACGGAGAGGCCCTCGGCGTGGAGGGAACCCGCCACGCGTCCCCGCCAGCGCTCAGAGGGAAGAGTGTGCCACGCCTCCGGGCGCGCGCCCGCCCGCCTGCCTGCCCGCCTGCTCGCTCCCCGGTTCGCCCGCCCGCCGCTTCCTGCCGGGGCTGCTCTTCCCTCTCCTCCCTCCAGCCGCGCTCCCGGAAGGCGCCTGCGCAGCAGCCGCAGCAGGAGCAGCAGCAGCAGCCGCCCGCTCCCGGCTCCCCTCCCTTCCTCCCGGGCCCCGCCCTCCTTTCTCTCTCTCTCTTTCCTCTCTGTCTCTCTGTCTCTCTCTCTCGGGTTTCGCTCCCCGCCCGGTGAGCCAGCCGTCGAGTCGGGTTCCCGGCGCGCCGCCCCTTCCCTCCGCCCCTCCCACCTCTCGGGTCTCCAGCCGGCCGGAGATGAGGCTGCGGCGGCCGCGGCTCGGGCAGCCCCGGCGGTGGCTGCGGTGGGGGCGGCCGGAACCCGGGCGTTGAGACGGCAGCGGCGGCGGCGGCGCTGCCTCGGCCGCTGCAGCAGCGGGCTTCCCTTCCTCTTGAGCGCAGCCAGGAAGTTTGGCGCCCCGTGCATGTGTGCGCGTGAGTGTGGGTGTGCGCGGTGAGGCTCCGGGCAGCGCTCCTGCAGGCGCTTGGGCTTTGCTTTTTTTTTTTTCCTTTCTTTTTTTTTTTTGCCCGCGTCGCTTCCCGTAAGGCAGCCGCTGCCGCCGCGGAGCTTGCTTGGGCTGTGGCCGGAGGAGGGGGCGCGGCGGCGGCGGCGGCAGCGGCGGCGGCGGCGGCGCTCTCCTTTTGTTGTTGTTTCCTCTCTGCCTGGAGAGCTGAAGGGGGACGCGCCTGGGTGGGGCGGCTCGCAGCCCGGGCCTGCTGGCCCCCGGGGCTCCCGGGCGCCCGGGGTAGCTCGAGGAGAGCGGGCTTCAACATGATGGCGGCCGAGGCCGGCGGTGAGGAAGGCGGCCCGGCGACCGCGGGGGCCGGAGGCGGCGCGGCCGCGGGCTCCTCCAGCGCCTACCCGGCGGCGTGCCGGGTCAAGTTACCCGCGGCCCTGCCGCCGGTGGCGGCCGCCGCCCCCTGCCCGGGGCTGGCGGACGCCGACCTGGCTGCGGCCCTGGGTGGCGGAACCGGACTGGGGTCCGGGTTCCTGGGGACAGGGCCGGTGGCGGGTGTCCTGGGGGGCGCCGCGCCGAGCGGCGGTGCTGCTGCTGCGGCTGCTGCTGCTGGCGTGGCGGGTGCTGCCGCCGCCGGACCTGCCGGAGATGTTGCTTTCACCAAGGGGACTCTGTCGTTGGCTGCGGAGACCCTCGGGCCCGGTGGCGGATTCCCTCCTCTGCCGCCGCCGCCTCAGCTGCCCCCTTTGGGCTCCGGCCTGGGCACGGTGGATGAAGGTGACTCCCTGGATGGACCAGAATACGAGGAGGAAGAGGTGGCCATACCGCTGACCGCACCTCCAACTAACCAGTAAGTCGGACGTGCTGCCTGCCTGCCTGCGGAGGGATTGTGGAAGCTGGCTCCGTGAAAGACGTGGGCCGGGAGGAGCAAACGCATACCATGCTCCCGCGGCTGTCGTTGGTTTGAAAAGTTTTGAAGTTTCGGGTTCCATATGTAGGGATTGAATTTGATCAGTCATCTTCCCTACTGGCACTGTCCCGGGCGTCCTCGTGTGTTTTATTGCTCTTCTGGGAAGACGTAAAGTTTTTCAGATGGGAAGCATGGGAAACTGTATCCAGTGAGAACCGGATATGGTTCGGCCCCTTCCTAATTGAGATAGTGTCCGGGATTCAGCAGAACTTGGCACTGTGCGCCCATGCCGCCTGCTGAAGCTAGACACTTAGTGAGAACCACGAGTACAGGTTTAAGTGGGTATTGCGTTAATGTAAGTTGGAAATTCATTGGTCAGAATGTTTTGTTTTTGCTGCAGTTGCAAATCCCTGCTTAGTGTCTGCTGGAAGCGTTGTGATTCAGGAAAAAACTAGATCATTTTAGAGAAGCAGGAGAGAATGGAGAGAAGTTCTGTGAGTTACAGGTGTGATTAAGGGCTCCCACACTAAACACTAACTTGTTCCTTAAAATTATTTATTAGCATTTGTATTATACTTCTATACCGAGACATTATAAAAACGTTAAAATAGAACAGATTAATACTGCTCTCCGCACCAACTCCGTTGGTGTTGATTGATACCATGTTCTTCTTGGAAATTAATTTTGGTAGTTTATTGTGACATAGTCCAGGCACATGGCTTTCCCTTTTAAGTTGTCTCCTTACCGTGTTCTTTTCATAAGTGGAGTGAGTGTGTATTTGTGCTTGCTAGGCAAACACTCTACCACTGAGCTAAACCCCCAATCCCTGAGTGTGTATTTGTGAATGTGGGTTGATCTTGCGGAGGGGAAAATGTTGAGATGGGAAATAGTAATAATAGACAAAACATGTTTTATGGAGCCTTCAAGTCAGTCATAATTGACCTTTAGAATTTCAACAACATTGGTGAATATTAGGAAAAAAGATTTGGTTCCTATATTGACACTTTCTGGACACTTCAGAAGTTTCCTTTGGGAGGGCCAGGGAAACATTTTGTAATAGTAATCCATTCTTTATTCAAGCTGCATTAATGCTCTTAAGTGGGTGTTGTGATTTGGAAAAGCATTGGTCAGAATGCTTTGTGTTTGTTGCATTTACAAATTTCAATTTAGGTCTGTTTTGATACTTCCTAGCAATGGTGAAAGGATGTTATGTTCCTTTTATGTTATTCAGCACAAAGTGTAATCTCTCTTTAATTTTAATCGAATCTATGTCTGTGTATTGCAGTTTGTCCCGGAAAATAGAAGTGTTAAAAAAAATTGGAGCATTGTGTGTATACCTTTTTGCTAAAATCATTTGTTTTTATTGTAGTAAAATGCAGTTTTTAATACTGAAAGAATGTGGTTTTGTGCCATTTCTGTAATGGAATTGATTTAGGCATATTTGGAATCTTGTTTTTTTTTTGGCACTTGGAGCTTTCGAAATTGTTATTCTATGAGTGTTTGCATTGTGTACGTGTGTGCACTGTGACAGTATCCCAGTATCCGCTGACAGGCCAGAAGAGGGCATCAGGCTCCCTGGAACTGGAGTTACAGGTGGCTGAGAGCCGCCCTGTGGGCGAAGGGAACCAAACACTGCTCCTCTTCAGCAACAGCAGTTGCTTCTAACTGCTGAGCCAGCTCTCCAGTCCCAGTATATTATTCTTCAGTTATTTCCAGTAGACTCATTTATTTTCTTCTTGAAGACGGGCTGTCACTCTAGTGTAGGATGGCTTGGAACTTGCCGTGTCGCTCAAGCTGCCCTTGATCAGTGGTGATCCCGCGCTTAAGCCATCATACTCACTTTCTAGGTTCTAATGGGTTTTTACAGAGGAGTTTAAACCTGAGAGCGAAATTGAATGGAAAAATACAGATTATTCTCACACTGAATTTTTAAAACTAAGCATGATTATTTAGGGAAAATTTTGGTTGTGAGAAATCTATTAGTGATTTTCATTATTTTAAAATATATTTAGAAATATAAAATTTGACTGAGTTTGTCATATTCTGAAAAGTCCTCTACTATACTTCCTATATATATCTTTGTTATTTTTGAGATTGTAACTTAATTACACTTCTCTCTACTCTTTCCTCTCTCCAAGCCCTCCCACATACGCCTCCCTGACATCCTTCACATTCATAGCCTCTTCTTCATTGTTACTACATGCATATACATATTTGTATACATGTATATTTCTGAATATAACCTGTTGAGTCATATCTAGCTTTCATAATTTTTTTAGTGCTGTGAATCAAACCCAGGGCTTTACAGTTGTTAGACAAATTCTTTATCACCAAACCATATCCCTAGGCAAATTTTCTAGTATGTTTTTAAAATTTATCACTAATTATGAAAATTCACCCCTTTCTTTCTTTTTAAAAGTAAGATTTCTTCTTCATGACATAGTTTAAGTGAGTTGTAGGGAAGCTCAGCTCCATGCTCATGTCAGGAGACTCTGTCCCCTCTTGTCTAGTGCAGCACTCAAGATCTTGGAGGTCAAACGACCCTTTCACAGGGGTCGCCTAAGACCATCACAAAAAACACAGCTATTTACATTCCATTTATACTGGTAGCAAAATTACAGTTAGGAAGTAGCAACAAAAATAGTTTTATGGTTGGGGGTGACCACACAATAGGAACAGTGTTAGAGGGTCTTAGCATTAGAAAGGTCGAGGACCACTGTACTAATGCTTCCATCGTCATCTTTTCAGTTTGATGTGTGTGTGTGTGTGTGTGTGTGTGTGTGTGTGTGTGTGCTCACGTATGTGAGGATGTTCGTGCTTGTGTGTGTGGTACAGAATAGGCTGTCAGGTGTTCTTTGTAACTTTTCATCCTTATTTCTTTGAAGCCAGGTCTCTCCCTAAACCTTGAGATCAAATTTATTTTGGCTAGGCTAGTGGCCAGCACATTTATGTATTGTGTTCCAATAAATAAATAGTTCCCTCAAATAACAATATAACTTGCTTATCATAAAAGAAAATTCTACCTACTAATTCTTTTGGTATAGGGATACCCTTATTAGTAGCTGGTTATTTTATGATTACTTTTCTGCTTTTTTTTTTTTTTTTTTCCTTAAATCAAGATTAAATCAAGGATCTCAAGATGTTGCCCAAGTTGAGCATGAATTTTTGGTCTTAAGGATTCATCCTGAATGAGCATCCTGACTAGCTGGGATTATAGGACTGGGCACTTCACTGGCTTAAAAAAAAACTATTTTACTTTTTTGTTTATTTACTTATTTGAGACAAGCTTTTGTACTTCAGGCTGGTCTAGGGCTAGAATCCTTCTGTTGCAAGTATTGGGATTGTAGTTGTGCATTACATGCTGAGCTCAAATACTGCTTTAGAACAGGGCTTGTTCAACTTTTTCTACTATTGAACCTTTTTGCCCAGTTTTTACAATGGTGTCAAGCAAAATAAGCATATAAATCAAACAGTTACTCATAATAAGTCATAAAGAAATGTATTGTCAACAGTTCTTTGATGTATGTATAATTATTAAAGATAAGCAAATTGCAAATTAAAATAGATTTATTTTTATCTAAGGAATTAAATCTTGGCTGAATATTTGATACTGATTTTATAGTTGTCAATGCTGAGCATGTTTCTAGTGGGAGAGTTAGGGTAGCAGAAAAGGCAAGTACAAATTGCATCCATAAGCATAACATGATGAACTACCTTTCAGCTGTACATTCTACAATAGATTTTTTTAGCTACTGTTGTCTGATATTTTACTGCATATCACTGTAGGTTATGGTGCATTGTTTGAATGTGTACTTAGAGGATAGGTGTGGTGCCTTGGAATCACATGCAATGTGTTTTGTTTTGGAGTAAGTTAAAAACAGTTATTGTAAGGTAACAGCTTAATTTTTGTATGTCTTCACACATTCAACAGGATTTGAGGTATTTAGGTGATATGTTGTATTTTTTTAATGAGTTAAAAATGAATATCACGGGGCAAAGAGATGAGGGATTGTTCAGAGAAGTAAGATTAAAAATTAGTCTATAGAGTGCCGGGCGGTGGTGGCGCACACCTTTAATCCCAGCACTCGGGAGGCAGAGTCAGGCGGGTCTTTGTGAGTTCGAGGCCAGCCTGGTCTACAGAGCGAGATCCAGGAAAGGCGCAAAGCTACACAGAGAAACCCTGTCTCGAAAAACCAAAAAATAAATAAATAAATAAATAAATAAATAAATAAAAAAAATAAAAAAATTAGTCTATAGAGATATATAGGTAGATATATAGGTAACCTTTAAAGATTCAGAGTGTAGTTGTTGAAGAATTAAAATGCTGCAAGTAAATGGAAGAATGACATTAAAATTTCTTAGCATGATCTTGTTGGAAAGTTTGATGGTTACCTTTTATAGTATGGAGAGATGATCATTGTATTCATGATACAGTGGTCATATTAATGACAGGGAACCCTTTTCTCAGAAGCAGACCCTGAGTAGCTTCTTACGTTCACATAATTAGATAATGGTAGGTCTGAGATTCTTACACATTTTCAGATGTATTTAGATTCAGAAAATATTCATAATTGTTGGCTTCACCTTCTGATTGGGATTACAGGGGGGTACCATCATGCCTGGCTCACAGATGTTCTTACTTAATTTTTATAACTGTACAATGAAAGTTGATGCCACACTAATATGTAATATTGGGAAAACTTGAATGATGGAGAAAACACAGATTATTTCTTATCCAAAATAATTGGGGCAAGTATTTCAAATTTCAATTTGTCAAAATCTGGAATGTATGTGTGTACTTTATCAATCCAACTGAATATCCTGAATTTGAATCCATTTATAATTTTGGTGTTTAGATTAGGGATAATCAATCTGTACTTTGTAATTGGACTTTTTGTTTGGGACTGTTGGCTCCCCAATAATGGCTCCCCAATAAAGTCCCACCAGAGACTTTTCATTGATTATGAAAGCTCAGCCCATAGCTTAGGCTTGTTTTTAACTAGTTCTTATAACTTAAATGAACCCATTTCTATTAATTTCCTTTCTGCCTTGTGGCTTTATTACCTCCTCTCCATAGTGCCCATCCTGCTCTCTCTGCACCTCATGGAGTCTTCACCCTTCTTCCCAGCATCCTCTGTGCCTGGAAATTCCTGCTTAGCTATTGGCCATTCAGCTTTTTATTAAACTAATCAGAGTGACATCTTCAAAGTGTACAAAAAGATTATTCCACATCTGTACTTTGCTTTATTTTTCTTTCTTTTGTCTATGATAGAGAATACACATACACACATGTGGACTATTTAAAAATTAATAATACCTTAAGGCTAGCTGTCATTGTTCTGGATTGAATTATGTCCCTGCCATTGTTCATCTTGAAGCCCTAATCTGTGGTATGACTGTATTTGCATATATATTAAATGAGTTCATAAATGGCATGGTTCACAAATTTAGCAGGACTGCTGTCTTTCACAAAGAGATGCTGGGAGTGCACATACAGAGGGTAGTTTGTGTCTTGATACTGAGAAGTTCACCATCTGGAGCAAAGGAGAGAAGCCAGCCTTTCTAACACCTTGGTCTTTTTGTTTCTAGCTGCCAGAACAGTGCAACATTAATTACAGGTGTTCAAGCCACTTACACTGTGTTGTTCTTGCTTGTTGTTGTTTTTCTTTTCTTTTCTTTCTTTCTTTCTTTTTTTTTATGGTAGCTTGAATTAAACCATGGTTAGTTCTACATACTAAAAACAGTAGGATCACTTTTTGGAGGTGATTAAACAAGCATTACTTTGAGAAGAGTTGTCTTTTTATTCCTTTCTCTCATTGCTGGAAAGAAAAGCTTGTCTTGTTTTACCCTTTTTCTTTGTGTGTCAGTAACATTTCTCTTTTGGTTATATCTATGTTTACAAGGCACTTTCAGGGTGCTATGCTAGGAGACTCTGTGCTAAAAGATGGAAATATATTTAAATTCATGACTGTTATTGTATGAAAAGAACCTTCACATGATTATGATAGTTACTGAAAATCCTGTGAATGGGGTATTACTGCAGCACATTTTCTGTATTCGGTGTTTATTTTAACATTTGATTAAATTTTTTTACAGCATTTTTCATCTTCAAGAATTTCATACATGCATACAATGTATTTTACTGCCTTTGACTTCTCCCCTTAGCTACTCCTACACCCACCTTCACCCTCCCTTAACTTCCTGCCCTACCCCCATATATCCCAATGAGTTTGATTTGTGATGCCCGTGTATGCATGAGTGTGAGGCCATCCACGGAGCATGGTTGACATACCAGGCACCACACCCGTAAAGAGAACTGACCCTTTCTTCACTAGAAGCTTCAGCTGTCAGTAGTTACTCACTTAGAGGGGGGTACCTCTACCAGAATGTTGACTGGCTTGGCCTTGTGCAGGCACCCACAGCTGCTCTGAGTTCATGAGTGCAGTAGTCTGTCATGTCCAGAGGAGAACCATTTTGCCACAGTCTTCCTCTGACCTCTGGCTCTTTCCATCATCCCCTATTCTGAGATATTCCCTGAGCCTTGGAGAGATTTGTGATAGAGATGTCTGGTTTATTGCTGAGTCCTTCCTAGACACATATTTTCTGCACTTTGAACAGTGAACAGTTGTGAGTTTCTGCATTAACTGCTGTCCACTGCACAAAGAAATTTCTTGAATGACTTCTGAGAGTGGGACTTATCTGGGTATGGCTATATATTTTTTTTAATTAAAAATTTCCCCCCATTTTTGTGTGGATGTATACATGTATGGATATCAGAGGACAACTTGTGGGAGTTGATTCTCTCCTTCCACCATGTAAGCCCCGGGGATCAAACTTAGGTCAGCAGGCTTGGTGGCAGGTGTCTTTACTGGCTGAGTTGTCTTACTATCCTCAACCTTACTTTTAACATCCTCTTTCTCTAGTGCATCGGTCTCAAACTAAAGAAAAGGACTTAGAAAGTTTCCTCTTAATGCCTGTAGTTTTTGTAGGTGTAACTTATTAGACTGGGCTCATGATCAAGAACCTTGTGTTAACAGAACCATGTCTATTCTTTGTTCTGTACTATGAGAACACTGATTTTTTTCAGTTTTTAAGTTAGCATTTCTTTTGAGGTGATCAAACATTTAACATGACACTAAGAAAGCAGTCACAGAGCCAGGTGTGGCAGTGCACACCTTTAATCCCAGCACTCAGGAGGCAGAGGCAGGCAGTCCCTGAGTTTGAGGCCAGTCTGGTTTATATAGTGACTTCTAGCACAGCCAGAGCTACATAGTGAGACCCTGTAACAAAAAGCAAACCAAAACAACAACAAAAGAGAACAGTCACTCTTTTTACTTCAGTATTATTAATTTTTTCTTTTGGTTCCATACTTTTTGAGAATTAATTTTGGGTTTTTGGAGATTATGATAAAATTATATCACTTTCCCTCTCCTCCCTCCAAACACTCCCATATACCCCATTGCACTCTTTCAAATCCATGGCCTCTTTTTTTAATTAATTGTTGTTATATAAATATATATGTATACATATGTATTTCTAAATACACAAGTGTGTCCTGCTCAATTTGTGTCATGTTAGTTGTTTGTATGCTTGCAGGATTGATTGATTGGTATGGGATAAGCAATTGGTGTGCTCTTCCATTTAGGAAGCTTTATTTTCTCTCACTCAACATTCCATTGTTACTTGTGTTTTGTGTAGGTTTGAGGACTCTTGGGCTTTCCCCCATCCACATTAGAGTGTGTGTTTGTTCTTGTCCTTGTTCAGCTCAGGTTTAGGCAGTTATGCTGGTGAGACTTTATAGGTGTAGCTTCTGACATCCCTAGAAGACACAGTCCCACAGCAGAGTCGCTGATGCTCTCTCTGGCTTACACAGTTTCTGCCCCCTCTTCAACAGTGTTCCCTGAGCCATAGGTTCAGGAGATGTTTTGTAGATGTACTCATGGGGTCTGGGCTCCACAACTCTGCATTTTGATTGGTTTATGGTTTTCTGTAATGGTCTCTGTTGCAAAGAAAATTTTCTTGATGAGGTGGTGAGAACTACACTTGCCTGTGGGAATAAGGACAAATAGTTAGAATATAGTTGGGGATTATGTTGATTTATAAAGTGGTTTTTGTAGGTTCTCCTCTAAGATCCACGACTTCAGTAACCCTAGATAGTTGGCTAGGTTTCGAGTACCAGGCATGATTACTCAGTTGTTGAATGGGTCTTAAGTCCAATTAGAAAGCTGTTGGTTAACCCCATGGTATGCATGCTACTACTGTAGCTTTAGGATTATTGTGTTTTCCTGGTCACTGATGTGGTTCATAGATGTCATAGATGGGTAGGATCTTCGTTGCTTCCCTTCTTTGGAAGCTGTGTGGTGCCTTCTGGTACCATGGAAGCTAATCCTCAGGGAGGAGGCATTTCAGGTCAGTTTCAGCTCAGAGGCCCCTGGACCCTACATCTGAAGTGCAAGATGTCTTCAGCTATAGACACTTAACATTCTACCTCTGAGGGGCAAACAGAGGCAACAGCAATCGTTTGTAATGTTTTGGGAGTCTTTTGGACAACTTTGACCAATAGCTCAAAAGAGGGCTTTGTAGATGTAACCAATCGTCTTATTAAAATAAGAAACACAGAGCCAATGTAAAAGAGAAAGCCGAGAGGTCAGAGCTCAGAGATAAAATCTTACCTCCTGCAGTGCTCCTAACTTCCCCGAGAGAGAGAGCTACTTCCTGCTTGTCTGTGTTTAAATAGTCTTTCTGTTCTGCCTTCTCATTGGTTGTAAACCCAACCACATGACTGCCTCATCACTGCCTGTAAGTACCGCCCTCCAGGTCTTAAAGGCATATGTCTCCAATACTGGCTGTATCCCTGAACACACAGAAATCTACCTAGCTCTTCTAACCACCACGCTCTTGCTATGGCTCTAATAGCTCTGACCCCAGGGCAACTTTATTTATTAACATAAAATTAAAATTACATTTCAGTACAAATAAAATATCACCATAGGGCTTCTCATACCTACTGTTGAGGTTTTTGTTAGGTCATCTTTAGGACCTGGCACACTGTCAGCCCCGACTAATACACAGACGTTATGTGCATTATAGGCTTTTTAAAAAAGTAGATAGTTAAAGTATGATTCCTTATAACTTTTAATACATCTGTTATTTTACCCTCGTCCTTCCTCCTCCTGTATTTATCTTGCTACCCCTCCCCAATCAGAGACATCTACCCCTACTCCCAGTTTCACAGTCATATCACTTGTACCCAGCTATTCCTCTCTCTCTGCTCCCCAACCTGGCAATGGTCCCTTTTACTTACTTGGTTTTTATAATTACTCTGGATATATACTTATATCTGAATATTTGGCTCTGGGAGCCTCTGGGTGAGAAAAAACATGTGACCTTAACCTTTCTGGATCTGGGTTGCCTTACCCAATATAATCTTTTCTAGTTCTATCCATTTACCTGAAAGTTTATGATTTCATTTTTTTTCTTTACAGCTACATAGTATTGTATAGCATATCGGTACTATATTTTTCATTATCCCCTTTCAGTTGTAGAACTCGCAGGTTCTTTCCATTTCTTAGTTACTGTGACTAGAGCAGTAGTGAACATGGCTGAGCAGCTATCTCTAGAGTGTGAAGACTAGTCCTTTGAGCATATTCCAAGGAGTTAGCTGGGTCATTTGGTAGATTTATTTTTAGCCTTTTGAGAATTATCCACACTGATTTGCAATGTCTGGCGGTTTGCAATCCCGCCAACAATGAATGAGGGTTGCTTTCCCCACATCCCCTCCAGCTTTTGTTGTTAATTGTTTTGCTGATCTTTGCCATTCTGAATGGGGTAAGATGAACTCTCAAAGGTGTTTTAATTCGCATTTCCGTAATTCCTACTAATGATGAACATTTTAAAAGATATTTCTTAGCTATTCTGTTACCTTCTTTTGAAAATGTTCTGAATTGATCCCAGGCCCAATGTTTGAATGGGTCGTTCATTTTTTGGCTTTTGTTTTTTTTTTTTGAGTTCTTTATGTATTTTGGATATTAACCCACTCTCAGATGAATAGCTGGAAAGATTCTCTCACAGTCTGTGGGCTTCCTTGTCATGCAGTTGATTGTTTCATTAGCTGTGCAGAAGCTTTTTGGTTTTATGATGACCCACTTGTTAATTGTTGGCCTTAATTCTTGGGCAGATGGAGTCCTATTCAGGAAAGCCTTTCCTACCCTTGTAGGGTACTGCTTATGTTTTCTTGCAGCTGTTCCAGGGGTTCAGGTTTCAGGTTTAGGTCTTTGGTTTATTTGGAGTTAGTTTTTGTAGATACGGGTTGTGTTGGATAGTTTTATGTCAACTTGACACAAGCTAAAGTCATCTGAGAGCAGGAACCTCAATTAGGAAAATGGCTCCGTGAGATTGTCCTGTAGGCAAGCCTGTAGTGCGTTTTCTTAATTAGTGATTGATGGGGGAGGGCCCAGCCCATTGTGGGTGGTGCCATCACGGTGGTCCTGGTTTCTATGAGTAAGCTATGAGGAACAAGCAAGTAAGCTGCACTCCCCCATGGTCTCTGTATCAGCTTCTGCCTCCAGGTTTCTGTCCTGTTTGAGTTCCTGTCCTGACTTTGTTCCATGATGAGCAGTGCTGTGGAAGTGTAAGCTGAATAGCCCCTTTCCTCCCCAACTTGCTTTGGTCATGGTGTTTCACCAGAGCAATAGCAACTCTTAATAAAACACAGGTCTAATTGCATTCTTTGGCACATGGACTTCCAGTTTTCCCAGAACTATTTGTTGAACATGCTTTCTTTTTTCCAGAGTTATGTTTTTGGTGGCCTTGTCAAATGTCAAGGGGCTGAAATTATGTGTGCTCATGTTGGGTTTTGGTTTTGTTCCATTGGTCTACATGTCTCTTTTTGTGCCTGTACTGTGTGTGTATACATACATACATACATACATATACACACACATATACATATACATAAAACATTATTGCTGTGCCTCTGTAATAAGGTCCGGAATTGTAATCATTCCAGCATTATTCTTTTTGCTCAGGATTGTTTTGGCCATTTGGGGTCTTCTGTAGTTCCACATAAATTTTAGGATGCCTTTTTTTTTTTTCTATTTCTGTGAAGAAAGAGTTGCAGATTTTAATTGGGATTCCATTGAATCTGTAAATATCTTTTGATAAGATGGTCATTTTCATAATATTAATTCTACTAATCCATGAGCATTGGTTGTCTTTCCATTTTCTAATATCATTCTCATCTCCTTCAGAGGTTTAAAGTTTCATTGTAGAGATCTTCCTTGACTAGGTTTATTCCTAGATATTTTTATTTTCTTTAAGGCTGTTGTGAGTGGTAGTGTGTCCATGGTCTCCTATGTGTTTGTTGTTGATGGATAGAAAAGCCATTGATTTTGTGAGTTGATCTGTATACTGCTACATTGTAAATTTACTTTTTAGTGTCTAGAAGTTTTTTGGTAGAATTTTTGGGATCTCTAATGTATAGTATCGTGTCATCTGTTGTAGAATATATTGGTTACATTTGTTTAATGATGCAAAGATTTGTTGCATTCTTTTTTTTTGTTTTGTTTTGTTTTTCAAGACAGGGTTTCTTTGTGTAGCTTTGGTGCCAGTCCTGGATCTCGGTCTGTAGACCAGGCTGGCCTCCAACTCACAGAGATCCTCCTGGCTCTGATTCTTGAGTGCTGGGATTAAAGGTTTGTGCCGCCGCCTGGCTGTTTCATTCTTTTATGTTGATTTGTTTTAACTCTGTGAAGCTGTGTTACTTTGCCTGTCTAAAACATCTGATGATCTAATAAAGAGCTGAAAGGCCAATAGCAAGGCAGGAGAAAGGATAGGTAGGGCTGGTAGGCAGAGAGAATAGAGGAGAAATATGGGAGAAGAAAGAAGAAAGATGAAGGAAAGAGCAGGAGGAATCAAGGAGGAGGACTTGGGGGCCAGCCAGCCACGGAGTAAGAGTGAAAGTAAGATATACAGAAGTAAGAGAAAGGTAAAAGCCCAGAGGCAAAAGATAGATGGGATATTTTAAGAAAAGCTGGCTAGGGCCGGTCGGTGGTGGCGCACGCACTCGGGGAGGCAGAGCTAGGCGGATCTCTGTGAGTTCAAGGCCAGCCTGGGCTACCAAGTGAGTTCCAGAAAAGGTGCAAAGCTACACAGAGAAACCCTGTCTCGAAAAAAAAAAAAAAAAAAAAAAAAAAAAAAAGAAAGAAAAAGAAAAGCTGGCTAGAAACAACCAAGCTAAGATCAGCATTCATAAGAAAGAATAAGCCTCTGTGTGTGATTTATTTGGGAGCTGGGTGATGGGCCTCCAAAAGAGTTAAAAAAACAACCAAACAACCAACAATGGTCATCTGTAAATAGGAATACCATGACTTCTTTCTTTACTTGTATCCCTATAATTTCCATTTGTGTGACTTCTTTATTGTATCCTATTTATGTTGCCTTATTGCTCCAGCTAGAACTTTAAACACAATTTTGAAAAGAAATGGATGTAACACAAATCTTAAAAAGTCTTTATTAATAAAAAAAAAAAAAACCTGGAGCCAGATAGTGAAGTGAAAGTTGAAAGATCAGATGAATAGAACAAGCTAGCCACAAGTTCTTACCGCTAGGAAATTCTCAGCCCAAGAGAGAGCTACTTCCTGTATACTCAAGCCTTATATACCCTTCTGTGCCCTGCCATCTTACTTTCTCTCTCCACCCAGCTACATCACCTCCTGTCTGTCTGTACAGACCTCCAGACCTCTATGGTTAACTAGTGCTGGGATTAACTAAAGGCATGTGCCACCACACGTGGTTCTGTTCCCAGTGTGACCTTGAACTCAGAGAACCAGATGTATCTCTGCCTCCTGAACGCTAGGAATAAAGGTGTGTGCTACCACTGCCTGACCTCTATGTTTAATATAGTGGCTGCTTTTTCCTCTGATTCCCCAGGCAAGGTTTATTTGTTAGAGCACAAATGAAATATCACATTCCCCCCCTTTTTTGTCTAAAATAAAAAAATTATAACTAATATAAGAAAAACTATATACAATAAGTACAATAACTATATACAGTGTATACAGGCAATAAATATATCAACAATGTCTAGTCCATTTGCATTTGACAAATTCAGAGAAAATATTCCATTATCTATCCTATTTTGGAGAGTCCAAAATGTTCATAATTCACTTTCTATCCTAACTTGTATTACCAACCCAAAACTATGTTTTGATGTCTTTCAAACTTAACACACTTCACACCTCTTTAGTGAGTCTCTTTTCTGAATTGGTTAACAAGAAAAACTATACTTATCTAATCTTCAACTCCCTCAGAGACCCAAGAAGGAAATAATATTACCTAGTTAAACAGGAAGCGCAAACAAGCAACTTCCAAAAAATGTGAGGATTGACAGAAACAACTGGCTGCCTGGACAGTCTCCCGAGATTTCTCTGCAATGTTGGGGCATCCATCTTTGATCTACAGGCTTAGCATATCTGACAGACTCATCTGTGAAGTAGGATTTCTAATGAGCTTTCTTACTTTGTCTTGACAAGGATCGGCAGTTCTTTCTTTTGTGTACTGCTTGTCCATTTTGGATGGCATACTGTCAGCAGTTGAAGAACGGCTATTTTCTTGCCCAGTGGCTAACTTTTGCCACAATGAAAGTAAACTCCATATGGAGTTTCTTCAATGCCCATCATCTTCTCTGAAGTATATTCATGCTGCCAGGAGCATGCCTGTCTCATAGCCATTAAAAAAAGAAAGAAAATCTATGTTATTAAAGCATCTGAAATGCCATATTCTGCAGATCTCTGAAGTGTTTGAAGATGACCTGTCTAAAATATATTTCTGCTTGACCTTGAAAACATACCTAATATGACTACAAGTTTGATTGTAATGACTAACTACTAACTTTCATTTCTTTATATCCTAATTAGTTGGTAATAACTTTCAAGGACTAGAAAATTGCACTGCATTGTTAAATGAACTGTATAAGTACAATACCTTTATCAAGATTAGAAATATATGTACAGTATTTTCTAACAAAATCAATCTCAAATTTGTATCCATATACATAATTTGTATATAATATACAAAAATACAATCCAATGTAAAATATTTGAAATTAGTAGTTGTCTTTTTAAAGTAGATTCAATAATCTACCATTTTTATCTTATGTCCATATTCTCTCTTTTTTCAGAGTAGATTCAGTAATCTACCCTTATCCATCATTTCTATATTTTTTTTCAGAGTAGATTCAATAATCTTTTTTATCTTATGTATTCTCTTTTTTTCCCAAACAAGAACCCTAAATCTAATCTCCTTTGTTTAGCCTTTTTCCTGACCATTAACAATAACAACTTGTAACCAACTATTGCAAACAATGACAATTATCCATAACCCATTGAAAGACCAAAACCCACCCACCCTACCTCTTGGGAATGGGGGCATCATGTTCTTAAAACTACTTCCTGCTGTCTGGGGGTGATGACATCTTTAGGGGATCCTAAAAAGAAAATTAAGAATTGTGGTCAAGTCCTGACTGGAGTAGTCTGTGAGACTGCATTGTCTGAGCCAGTTGCCTTAAAGCTGTTCTGTATATTGGAACATCTGGAGACCTCTCAGGGGGTCTTCCTTGATCAAACCATATTAGCTTGGAAGCAATCCATAGGTTCTCATCTTCTGTGAAAAGAAAAGCAGAACCTTTTTTCCAAAGCATTGTGTCCTTAGACACAAATTTTGAAGTCAGGATACCTTTAAAATATATATATTGGCCTAACTCAGCAGCCTTTACAGTCAGATGTCTTTCTGCAGTTAAAAATCCCAAAGGCAATATAATCCAGACTCTGTGTAATTTCTATCTTTATGTCTTATTTTTTAAAACTATTTCTTTATATAATTGTCTATCATCCTTTTCCTCTCTTCCAAGCCTTCATGCATTTTTATACATATTGTAAACCATTTAGAGGTTTATTTCATCCAAATCTGTCTTTTTGTGAATCTATTGCTTTAAACTGCAGCATGGACTGAAACGGCAGCCTTGGCTGCTGGCTCCACACACCTCAGTTTCCCAACATGGTGTAGGTAATTCATTGCCAGCTCTGGGAACCGTGCTCTCCGCAGACTCTGGGAGGCAGTGTGTCTGTGCCTCTATCAAGGAGCATGTAGCTCAGAAACTTTTTTTTTCTTTTCTTTTCTTTTTTCTTTTTCTTTTTCTTTCTTTTTTTTTTTTTTTTGGTCTGTATTCGCAAAAGCTAAATCTACCATGCAGTGCACGGCACGACTTGGAGACACCTCTGTGTACCGCAGTGGGAATCTGCCATGCTGTATGTCAAGCCCACATGCTGCAAACCTGCCATGCTGTAGCTCATGGCTTGCCTGAGAGGCACAACTAGGAAGCTGCTCTTGGCTCCATTTTAGAACCCTTTTAAAAAATTCTCTCAGGTTGTAGGTGGAAACTCCTTGCTCCATGTTGGGCAGTCAAATGTAGTCGGAAATTACTCTGGTCTTGCCTTGCCCAGCAGTCCAGACAAATCTCTCCTAACCTGTGGTCTTGCAGCTGCTCAGACCCAAGTAAACACAGAGAGGCTTAATATATTATTTATAAACTATATGGCCTGTGGCTTTCACTGCTTGCCAGCTAGCTAGCTCTTTCATCTTTTTTTTTTTTTTACATTATCCTGTTTTCTTTATTTTTTCTTTTTCTTCTTTTTTTATTATTATTAAGAGATTTTTCTATTCATTTTACATACCAACCACAGATTCCCCTCTCCTCCCTCCTCCTGCTCTTTCATCTGAAATCAACCCATTTCTATAAATCTATGTTGCCATGTGGCTATGGTGTTACCCATGCGCTGACATCTTGATGCTCCTTTGGCAGTGGACTTGAGTCTCTCTGCCTTTGCCTTTCTTCTTTCCCGTCTCTCTCCTTGGATTTCCTGCCTGCCTCTAAGCTGCCTTGCCATAGGCCAAAGCATCTTATTTATTAACCAATGGGAACAACATATATTCACAGCAAACATAAAGACATCCCACAGCAAATGGAGATGGACATCCTGTCTAAGAATAAGTGGTATTGTTTCAAACTTTTTCTGTATTTAGGATTATATTGGCCCTAGGCTTCCCATATTTGTATAGCTTTTATTATATTGACATATGTTCATTCTAATCCTACATTCTCTAGGACTTTTATATGGCATATTGGATTTTGTCAGAGACCTTTTCTGCATCTATTGAGATGATATGTGAGTTTTGTCTTTACGTCCATTTATGTGGTTTATTATATTTTTTGACTTGTATATGTTGAACCATCTCTGTATTAGGGATAAAAGCCAATTTTGTCATGGTGTATATGTGTATTCTGTTTGCAGGTATTTTATTGGGCATTTTTGAGTCTATGTTCATAAGGGATATTAGCTTGCAGATTCCCCCCCCTTTGTGTGTGTGTGTGTGTGTGTGTGTGTTTACATGGTTTTGACATTGGTTTCCTAGAAAAAGATTGGAAATGTACCTGCTGCTGCTTTTCTTTTTTTCCTTTCTCTTTTTTTTAGTTTATTCGAGACAGAGTTCTCTGTGTAGTCTTGGTGGCTGTCCTGGATCTCACTCTGTAGACCAGGCTGGCCTCGAACTCACAGAGATCCGCCTGGCTCTGCCTCCCAGAGTGCTGGGATTAAAGGCATGCGCCACCACCGCCCGGCCCTTTTCCTTTTTAAATAGTTTAAGAAGCAAGAAGGATTGGATTGGCTGTGGATCTTCTTTAAATGTCTGGTTGAGTTCTGCTATGAATCTGTGTAGTCCTGGATCATCATCATCATTAATATTGTGATGGAAGGCTTTTTATTACTATTTGAATCTCTTCATTGTATGAGTCTGTTTACTTGTTGACTTCTTGATCCAATTTTTATGGTTTGGTTGAATCTATTATTCTTACATGTTTAACAGCTTAATGGAGAACAGGTACAGGGTTTTCAAGTATTTATAATATTCTGAATTTCTTAGGTTTCTTTGTAATGTTTTTCTGTTACTATGTGATTCTTTTAATTTGGAGCCAAAGGGCTGTCAATCTTTATCTTCTCAACAAACCTTGTCTTAGATTCATTTATTTTTTTGTATTGTTTGCTTTGTTACTAGTTCATTAATTTTTATTATTTCTTGCATTTGGTTGATTTTGTCTCCAAATTTTTGAGTTGTACCATTAAGTCATTTATTTGTGCTCTGATTTCTTCTTTTATGTAGGGTTATAATTTTCTCTCAAAGGAGTGCTTTCCATATGTCCTAGAAGTTTTGTTGTGTTGTGTTTTCATTTTTATTTAGTTCCAAGAAGTTTTTAAATTTATTTCTTAATGTCTTAATGACATGTTCATCTTTCATTAAAAAACTTTAATCTCCGCAAGTTTGTGTATTTACTAGAGATTTTTTAGTGTGTGTTGTCAATTTTGTTTTATTACATTTTCCTCAGAGAACATTCATGGAGTTAATTTAGTCTTTTTGAAGTTGTAAGGATTTGCCTTGTCTCCTAGGGTATGATCTGTTATAGAGAAGCTTCCCTGTGCTGCTGAGGAGAATGCATGTACTTCAGTGTTTTCGTGGAATAGTTTGTAGGTATCAGTTAAATCCATTTGCTATGATGCCATCTGTTTAAATGTCACCATAATTTTTGTCCAAATGACCTGTCTTGGATAAAGTGAGCGATTGAAATCACCTGTTATTAATAAATTGATGTTAATGTATGTCTTTAAATCTTGTAGAACACTTTCCTTCCATGTGTGGATGTGTGAGAAATTGAGTGTCCCAGAGTTTGGTGCATGCATGTTTAGGATAATAATGTCTTGCCTAATTGTTATTTTGATTAGAATACAGTGTTCCCCTTTTCTCTCTCTGATTGGGTTTAATATGAAGTCTATTTGTCAGATACTAGGATAGAAATATCTGTATGTTTCCTGGTCCCATTTGATTGGAGTACTTTTGTTCATTCTTTATTCTAATTTGGGGCCTATCTTTAAAGCTAAGTTGTGTTTCTTGTAGACAAACAAACAGGTAGATTTTGTTTTTTGGTCCATTCAGTCAACCTGTGTCTTTTGTTTGAAGAATTGAGGTCATTGCTATTTACAGTTATTGAAATGTGTGTGTGAATTGTGGTCATCCTATTGTTGGTTTTTACTGGTAGCATTTTCTCACTGTTATTTTGTGTTTTTATAATTATAGCTTTGTACTTCTTTCAACATTCTCTAGGCTGTGCGCATTCCTCTCTTCAGTTCCAAATATTGCCGTCTGTATTTCCTCCAAGTTTGGTTTGTTTGATATAAAGTGTTTTAGGTTGATTGTTTGTATTGTGGAACATTTTTCTTTGTTCTTCAATTGTGGTGGAAGATACGTATGGGGTGTATTATTCTGGTCTGACCATCATAGTCTTGTAGGACTTGGAATGCATTGCTCCAGGTTCTTCTGGCTTTCAAAGTTTCCATTGAGAAATCATCTGTTATTATGATGAGTTTTCCTTTATTATGATGTGTATTTTTTGTTTTCTTCTCTTGCAGCCTTCAATATACTTTCTTTGTTATGCATACTTAGTGTTTTAACTATGGTATACAGTAGGGATTTTCTTTTATGGTTTTGCCTGTTTGTGTTCTATGTGCATCTTTTTTTTCCTGAATTTTTTTTTTTAATGATTTTATTGAAGGTTATGGTCTGTGCCATAAGCTTGGGATTTTTCTCATTCATCTATACCTGTAATTTGAAAATTTGGTCTTTTCATGGTGTCCTGTATTCCCTCTATATTTCTTTCCTGTTTGTTAGTCTTTTTTTCTTTTTCTTTCATATTCCTTATTTATTTGGTGTAGATCCTCTCCTCTTATTTTTCAGGCCTGATATTTTGTCTTCTATGTGATCCGTTCTATTTGTTGGTATTTCCTTTGAGTTTTAATTTTTAAATTTTTTTCTAAAATCAGTTAAGTTTTTTTTTTAATCAAGAAAATACGATAAATGTGATATAATTTATTTTAGTTAGAACTTTGAGAAGGATTGCAGGATAGCAGAATAACGAAGCCCTGAAGAGGCAGCTCATCCTGCATGCCCAGAGTGAGCTCCTGAGGGCATTGGCATCTGAGTACACACACAGCACAGTGCTGCAAGGATGGCCACAGCACTGTCTGTGAGCACACAAACACAAATGTGTGTGTAGAAAATGAGTAAAAGGAGAGACAAGTGCACTTCACAAATCTATAAACTTTTTTAGAAAGGACATACTGTATATAACATATATAAAAACTACTTTTAGTTAATAAAAAAGACATCTCAGTCCAGACTTTGGGTAATGCTTTTGGAGTCTACCCAGACATCTCTTAAAAAATAGTATTATTTATATAATAGTAAATATACACTATTTAGATGATAAGAGGACAGTAAGTATTCCCATACAACATACATGCATCACTTCCTTGCAGGGACAGCTTAGAAGAGTAAGGATGGCCCTGATCCCCACTTTGTGATATTTGTACCCATTCTTGACTATGAGGACCTAAACTGCTACATTTTGCATGAATGTTGCTTGTACTTGACTCCTTTAAGCCTCCATAATCATCCTTGAGTTTTCTATTTGTATCTCTCTCTTTCTTTGTTATTTTTTGAGGCAGAGTTTCTTTGTGTAGCCCTGACTGTCCTGGCACTCACTTTGTAGACTAGGCTAGCTTCAAACTCTGGTGGACCCTCCTGCTTGCCTCTGCCTTCTGAGTGTTAAGAGTAAGGGTTTTGGGTTTTTCAATCCCATCTTCATTTCAGCTTGAGCATTCTTCATTGTCTATTGAATTCTGTTCTCATGTCTTACAGACTTTGTTATTTCCACCATATTCTCCTTAAGTTCTTTCTCCTAATTTCAATGAGCTGTTTCCCTCCCTCCTTCCCTCCCTCCCTCCCTCCCTCCCTCCCTCCCTCCTTCCCATGTGTTTAAGCTTCTTGAAATTTTTTGATTAAGTTTATGATTTTTCTTTAAAATTCTCCTAGGGTTCATCTAGGTCAGCAGTTCTCAACCTGTGAGTCACGACCCCTTTGGGGTCTTGGGTCACATATCAGATGGATATCCTGCATATCAGATATTTGCATTGTGCTTCATAACAGTTGCAAAAATTACAGTTAAGTAGCAACAAAAATAATTCTATGGTTAGGGTCTCCATAACATGAGGAACTGTGTTGAAGGGTTGCAGCATCAGGAAGGTAGAGAACCACTGATCTAGGCAATTCTCTTTGGTAAACATTTCTACAGGAGCGCCACAAGACACCCCAAGACCAAGTTCTCAACACAAAGGAGATTTATTTACCCCAGAGGGACACACGTCAGGGAATAAGAGACAAAGACAGGAGATAGAGGACAAAAGAGAAGGGGTAAAGGAGCATGGGAGAAGGGAAGGGATGTTTGGTGGGGATTGGGGGAGGTGGGGCAAAGGACTGCCCCTGGATAGAGAGGAGACAGACATGGCCCATACGAAAATGGCAGTTTATAAAGGGGAAAGAAGAAACCCTGTGTTAGGATGGGTGTTTAATTTGATTGGGCATGTTAATTAGGGATCCAAAGGGTGCTTTTGGTTGCTGGATTTTAATGCTTTGATAGCTGGACCTTGGTAGCCATCTTCAGGAGGAGGAAGTGGCTAAATAAGGGAATAGACCTTGGGTCTAGCTTTAGGAATGTAATCTAATGGTTTTTAGCAAGCAGAGGCAATGTGGGAGAAAGGCAAGGCCTGCCAGAGCCTTGTTTGTCATGCTCAGGCTGGCTAGAGTCCCTTCAACTGGTAGTTTTTAGAGAGGAAATACTGGCTTGATCTTTCATATTGTTCCTGTTTTGGGGAGGAGATCTGGGCATGTGAACTTCTTTTATCAGTTCTAAGTCTGATAAGGACAGAGCAGGTTGGGGAGAGAGGATGTATGCATGCGCCGGGGATTGAACTTGACCTAGAGGTTGAAATGCTTGGGTGGAATGAAGTTAGACAGGGGACTGGGCTGGTGTGCAGGGTGTGTATTCTGATCTAAGCCTGGACTGTAGTAGTAGATCTGTCTGGGTAGAAAGGTTGGGCATTGTGTGGAAGTGGACTGTGAATTGGGGAGTTGGCAGGGCCAGTCCTGGTGGAAGTCTAGAACTTTGGTTTTGAGCAGGCACAGGTGGTCATACTAGGCTCAGGCGATCTGGGAGCTAGATCTGGCAGGGTGCATGGAGGAAGGAGTCAGAGTGAATCTCCAGGCTAGACCCTCGAGAAGGATGTGCAAGATTTGGCTTGTTTTGCAGCAGTAGTATTTTGTATAACTCAAGTACAGTATCAGAGCAAGAAACTAGTATCCACTTACTTGGGTTTCATTAGCTGTGTATATTATGTGTATTTGGTGCTGTGCAGTTTTGTCACATATGGAAATATATGAAAATATCACCATTCTAGAAGTAGAGAATAGTTTTGTCAAAACAGGTTGCCTTGTGTTATACTTCTGTGACTAACTTCTCCCCGCTTTTTTCTTCTCATATTTTTTCCTAGCTCCCAACTACTTCCTGCTTTCCATTTTTTCATTTAAAGGAGGTTATATAAATGGAAGCCTAATATGTCACTTTTTGACATTGGCATTTGTCACTTAGCAAAATACTGTCCAGCTTCAACTATGTGGTTATATAGACTGGTACTTTGTTCCTTTTCCATTGCTCAATAGTATTGATGTTATGTGGTATTCACACATGATGTAGATGTACCTGAGTAGCCAGTCATTCGTGAACATTTGAGTCCTTTTAGTTTAGGCTGCCGTGAAAAAAGCTGCCGCAAACATTAATGTGTATGTTTTTATGTGAATATAAATCCCTTATATTGGATAAATACGCATGAGTGCAGTTGTTGGGTTGTATGGTAGTTGCGTGTTTGCTTTTGTGAAAGCTGCCTTCTGTTTTCTCACCTTTCTATAGTCTTCCTGTCTTATTCCCCTGCAACAGGGTGTCTCATGGAACCTGGAGTCAGGATGGCAGCCAGCAAGCTCAAGTGGTCCTTCTCTCTCTGCCCCTCACAATGTGGGGCTATGAATGCTCAGTCATCCCTGGCTGCTATTAGGACTTATGGGATCTGAACTAAAGGCCTCTCTTGCTTGCACAGCAAGTGTCTTACCTACTGAGCCTCTTCAGCTTCTGCTTTATCTTTTTTATAATCCCACTAGTAATATACAAATAATTCTCTTTCTCCCTACCTCTACCAGTATGTGGTGTCACTGTTTGTTAATTTTAGCCTTTCTAATAAATGTGAATATGGTAACTCATTAGGACTTTAATTAACTTTTTCCTAATAACTAACAATGTTAAATCTTTTCATGAGCATATTTGCTGCCTGTATATCCTCCCTGTTGAATTACTTCTCTCTTCCTATCTTTTGCCTTCTGCCTCTTTCCAATGTTTTTTAAAAAATTTTTTTTTAAAACTCCATTTTTAAAAGTTACTTGTCTAGTTATTTCATGTGTGTGCATGTTTAGGTCCCATGATGCACATGTAAAGGTCAGAAGACAACCCAACTAGGAGTTTGGTCTCTCTTTTTATGCTGTGGGTCCTGGGGATCACACTCAGATTGTCATATTTGGTGGCAGATGCCTTTACCTGCTGAGCAATCTTGATGGCCATTTTTTAAAAAATTGTTTTTAAGTCTAGAATTTTTTTATTGTTAAGTTTCAGTAGTTCTGTATGTATTCCAAATATCAGTCATTCATTTTTTGTCTATATGGTTTGCAAAGATCTTCTCTCAGTCTGTAGCTTGTCTTTGCCTCTTCTCAATGGGATCCCTTGAAGAACAAGCACTTTTCTTATCCATGCTAATTTATTTTCTGAAAATCTGGGTATGTAATGATACTCCTTTTTATTCCTCATGTCGGTAATTTGTATATTTCCCTTTGTTAATCTTGCTAAGTGTCAGTTTTATTGATATGAAAGAATTTAGTCATGTGCTTCCTTTTGTTCTCTGTCACTGTTTTGAGTCAGGGTCTCATCATCTCTAGGCAGCAGCTTATAGGAATTCTATGACACATTATTTCACTCAAGTGCTTTTTGTTTCTTTTTCTGTATAAAACAGACCAGTATATAGAGAGCTTGTTTATTTGCCCCAGTGTCAGTCACGTTTTAGAGTGAAAACAAAATCATAGATTTAGTTCAGTGTCAGAATTATACAGGAGCTTAGATCACTGGAGAAACTTTAGCCTTTGGATCAATTAGCGCTAAGTTTTGTGAACATGTTGTTATGTACCTTGTGTACCTTTGAGAGACTCAGAAAAGAAATGTAATAATGTAGGTGCTTACTGTGTTTTGAAGGCCGCAGAAAGATTTACATATTGTAATGAAGGTATATTTGGGATCCAGACAATCCTTTTAATTTTTCAAGACAGTTTCTTACTTTTGCTAAATATATTACATCATTTGTATCTGTCTTTCTGCTTCTCTATCTCAATCTAATCAGCTACTAAGAATGTTCTGTTCTGATTGCTTTAGAATTTGGCCTTTTTTCTCCATTTTTTTTTTTTTTTTTGGTTGAAACCCTACTTTTCTTTCTTTCTTCCTTTTGGGATAGTGTGTTAATTTTCTCCTTGATCTTTTCTTTTCCTCATCCAACTAAGCACAGTCTCTTGATTATTTATTTCAACCTAGGTAAAAATTAGGGAAACCATTATACATTCTGAAATAACACATGATGTGAGTCTAAAAGGAAAGCCTAAAGTTTAATGAAAAATGCCTTTTAAACTTACTTGTGATGTGTTCTATTCTCATTTTAATTTTGTTCTCTTCTACTTAAATATTGGTGGAAATCAGTTAAATCAAATTAAAATCTTCTTTATATGACTTTCCAGAATGATCTTGTACAGATAACCCTTTTGTGAATATCCTTGTCTAGACAGTAGTAGGTTTTAAACCTCATTTTGACAATGACTCAGAAATAGGCTTTCATCAGTGACGTAGCACATGTACATTAACAGACAGACAGATAGATGGAGACAACAGTTTGATAAAAGCCCTTACAAATTGTGATGCATCCTGTTTATAGTCTTTTTTTTTTTTTTTTTAAATGAAAATGCTGGTCATGTAAGATGATTTCTTGGCCCAGTACTTGGGGCTTGCACATTAAGCAAAAAACATGAAACTCACCTTAACCTGTTCTTCAGTATTGTTTCTTCTGTGCTCTACTGCTTATTCCGTGAGGGAGTTTTATGTCTCTCCATTGTCTGTTTCTCATGTCTGAGATACCCATCTCCTACAGTGATTGTGGGGTGAATCTTTGTTCTTTTGAATGTAACAGAACATCATGAAGTTGCTGTGATATAATTCAAACAAACAAATAAGCAAACAGACAAAAAAAACCAATGAAGTTTTGTCCAAAACAATGACTGTAAAAAAGTATTTTAGCAGAAAATTAACCTCACATATATCAGTTATGTTGATGTGAGAGTTAATGGGGGGGCATTCCTCACCCCCACATTTCCCCAGAGTACTCTTGAGTAGAAGCAGCAGGAAGTATTAGTTAGGAGGATAGAAGGGAGAGAAACAGATAGAAATACAATAGCCTGGATCCCAATCCACCGGCCCCAACTATCTCTGCCCTAGGATGTTTAAAGGAATGCCAAGGGATGGAGCAAAAGAGGAGGTCTGCACAGCCAAGTGCAGACCATCTTAGACACCTGTACTCAGGCCTGGGGTCCAGTTATCCTCTTTATGCAGACCTGCTGAGTAAAGCCACAATGGGCTCCAACAAGTTAGCTTATCAGTGATGTTTTTCAAACCTGTGGGCTTCTTCAGTCTAAGAATGAAACCTGTTTCTGGTGCAGCTTTAATATTATTATTATGTTAGTATTTTTATTGCGTATATGAATTTTTCATATTCTTTTATGAAGTCTGCATAAGCAAACTCCCCCATAAATTTTTATGTTAAAAAATTTAAAATTTATGGGAAACTTATAGAAATACTGTAATAAATAATCATATATCCTTTACCTTGACATTTTTGCCTCATTTAATTCTTTTACTTTATATATATATATATATGTATTTATGCCAAACTAATAATCATGTTCCTTCTTAAATACTTTATGTACTTTTGTAGGAATAAGGAAACTTAAGTTAAACATAATCAATTTTAAAATTAATACAATATTTAGATATTTTTGTTTCGAAAATGTTATTGAAAAATTTTTCGTGTCATGTTCCTTTAGTTTCCTTAAACCTAGAATAGTTTCCTCAGACAAGATGTTCAAAGTAGTCTTGCTTTGAGTATCTTACTTTGTAATTGAATTTAAGTTGTTCATGCCTGACAAATATTCCAAGATCAGGAATTTTCAGTGGGTCACATACAGGGCACCTGCCTGCTGTTAGCTGTTATGCTAATGGTTACATAGTTAGAATTTAGTTGCTGTTGGATGTCACTAGATGTTGCCATGACCTCTGGTAGTCACTGATAGTTTTATTGACTCCATGGTTTTGCCTTTTCCAGTGTCATACTGATGAGATCATATAGTTTGTAGCTTTTTAAAATATGCTTGCTTCTCTTAATGTGCATTTAAAATTTTTCCATGTTGTCATGACTGAATAAGTACTTTTTTTTTTTAAAGATTTATTTCTTTATTATGTATACAATGTTCTGCCTGCATGTATCCCTGCACACCAGCAGAGGACACCAGATCTCATTATAGATGGTTATGAGCCACCATGTGGTTGCTGGGAATTGAACTCAGGACCTCTGGAAGAGCAGTCAGTGCTCTTAACCTCTGAGCCATCTTGCCAATCCGTACAGTGACTAGTATTATATTTTTGGATGTACCATAGTTTATTTATTGAGCTACTGAAAGAAATCTTGGTTGCTTCCAAGTTTTGTCAGTTAGAATAAAACAGCTACAGAGTCATGTGCAATTTTTTTTTTTTTTTTTTTTTTTGGTATACTGTTAAGTTTTCATTTAACTTGGGAAAACACTGTGAAGCTCAGTTGCTATATAGCGTAGTGTTTTAATTTGTTTTCTGTTGCTGTCATAAAGTATTTGGGGGATGGGTACTTTTTAAAAGACAAGAGGTTTGTTTAGGTGCTGGTTTGAAGATTGGACTGCCCCATCTGTACACCAGTGGAAATCCCCTTAGCTGTGTCACAGAATGACAGACAAATGGGAGGGAAATGGGTCAAACACAAACAATAGCCACACTTTTATAACATTGTACTTAGGAGATAGCTTATAAGACAACAACACTCACATTAATCTTATCCTGGGGAAGTGCCTCCAATGAACAATGAACCCAGTTATCTCCCTAGGTTTCACTTCTTAAAGGGTTTACCACTTTCCCCTTTCAGTGCTGGATAATGAACCCAGGGCCTAGTTTATCCAGGCAAGCACTGTTCCACTGAGCTAGTATCAACATATGGACAGAATCCTTGAGGGAATCTGTAGTTGAAAGTTTTTGTTGGTCCTGCCCAGCCCTGTGGTCACGATAAATCTCTCCCACCCGTGTCCCACAGCTGCTTACAGAATAATCACCCAGAGGCTTAATATTAGTTACCAATTTCATGGCCTGTAGCAGGCTTCTTGCGAGCTAGCTCCTATATCTTAAATTAACCCATTTCTGTTAATCTGTGTTTTGCCATGTATTCTGTGGCTTACTGGTCTGCTGGCATGTTGTTCCTTTGGCGGTGGCTGGCGTCTCCCTACCTCTCCTTTCTCTTCCTCCTGTCTCTCGGGTTTTCTCACCTGGCTCCATCCTGCCCTGCCATAGGCCAGTGCAGCTTTATTCATCAACCAATCAGAGCAACACATATTCACAGCATACAGAAAGACATCCTCTGCAGGAATCACATCCAAATCACAGTATATAGTCTGCTTAATTTTATTGTTGTACAAGTAGATTTTATAGTGAGGGCAGTGTATTTATTCAAAGTATTCTTGCATTAACATTCCTGGTATTAATTAAAAGATAAGTGTGTAAAAAAAGGTGCATTTTCACCACCTTTTTGTATGTGTATCTTTGTTCATTTCTCCCTTTATTATGAGCAGGTTATAGCCTATAAAAATACTACACAATTATTATCAAAAGTAATGCTGCACAACAGTTATTCAAAAGAAACATTCTTAGGCTAATTCTTGATTTTTAGTAATGAAATAGTTTACTACAATGCCCAGTGTCCAGTATCAGGGCTTATTTTCTTGACACTGTGCTTCAAAATATGTGACTACCAAAGAGACTTGCCCTCCACCTGTGCAAAGGTATCTTATGATCAACATTGAAAATGTTTACTAATCATATTCCATGGATTTTTAGATGTCAAGTTCTGTGTTCTTTTTACCTTTAGAGTTGTAACAGAAACCAGATATTAGACACAGTGTTTGGTGGCTGTTAATACATAAATCATTAATATCTGTGTAAATAATATATTATTTTCCTTACATGCTAACTAAGATTTACCGTAAATAATATCTGGGCCAGGTGTATCCAGTTTTGAAAATTATTAATGATGTAATTTTCTTAAAAAGCTATATGCATTCAAATTATCTTTTTCTTGCAAGTTTAGGTAGATTATGTATTTCAAAGGATGAGTATGCTTCATATAGATTTTTAAATTTGTGAGTAGCACAGTACAATGATTGTAATTTATTATCCTTCTGGAGTTTATGGTTTCTATAATAATACTTCAACTCCTGATATTAGTAATTTTTAGCTTAGCTAAAGGCTTATCAGGTTTTTGGATGGTGAAAGGACCAACTTTAAAATAATACAGGTATTTTTATGTTTGCATACATGTATCTTCGCACACCACATATGTATAGTGCCCTTAAAGGTCAGAAGAAAGTGGCAAATCCCCCGAACTGGAGTTAGAGATGGTTGTGAGCTTCCATGTGGATGCTGGGAATGGAACCTGAGTCCTCTGCAAGAGCAACAAGTGCTGCTCTTAACTACTAAGTCATCTCTACAGCTCCTTTATTGATGTCCAGTGCTTTTTAAATGTTTTCTTAGAAGTTCTGTCTCCCTGTTTATTTATCCATATATTTGAATGTTTTCTACCTTTTTTGTTAGACTGCCCAATATATTAGTCAAAATTTTTTAAGTTTCCAGCCTAAGATTCCAGAAATCTTGACATGTCTGGTTTTGATACTTGCACTGTCTTTTCAAGATACTTTCACTGTATTTTATATCTTTCAGTATGCAAATAGTGAATGTGATATATTGGATGGAAGGACAGGTATAAACAGGCCCTTAGGAATGCAATGGCAGAGGAAACAGTCTATGTCTTATGACCAGTGTTTTTAGTTATCTACTGCCATCCCCATCCTTAGTTGGGACAGAAAAAGGAGCTAGAGTCCATTATGTCTCTTCCTTTACTGGAAAGCTAAAGGCACTTGAAGTCTTTCACCTACCTATGTAGTTAGACTTTGGTAAATTACATTTCTTTGAAGGGTGGCATTGTTAGAAGAGCACAAAAAGTAGTACAATATGGTAGTATATTTGTGTACTCAAAGAATAAAGAATTATAAAGAAAGAAGAAAGAATAAAATTAGTTTTTAAGGGAGAAATAATACCCTGTATAAAAAGTTAGCACATCTTTGGATTATACCGCATATTAGAATGTCTAATTTTTAAAAAATTATATATCCCTGTGGTAGAATGGGCTACTATATGTCTGGCCCCAGGTTCAATCCCTGGTACTGAATAAAAGAAAAATGTTTCAAATTCCTGTTTGAGTTAGGTATAATGGTGCACACCTTTAATCCCATCATTCATGTTTCATATTTAAGGTTGTAGGAGAGTTGTGGGTTCTTCACTTTTTGTCCAGTCCGTTACTTTTTAACAGGATGTATTCTTCTCTTTGGATTTTCTTAACACGCTACACAGGAAACTGGAAGTGTTTTGAAAAGGTGTCCCATGGTCATGCCCCCCCCCCCTTCCCCGGCATCTTGCTGTGTTTCCTTAGATGGGCTGATAGTCATTGAGTAGACCAGATAGCCTAGAACGCATGGTTATTCTTCTGCCTCAGCCTGCTGGGTGCTAGAGTTACATGTGTGTGCCCTATGCCAACTTACTTTTTAATACAGAGATTGGTTTATGGAAACTTGAACATCCTTTAAGAGTATAAGCAAAGAACAATGACTTATATGTACAAAATGTAGTAGTAAAAGAATAAAAATGGGTAGACAAGATTGTAAAGTGAGCAGTTTTGTTCAAAATAACAAAAAAAGATGAAATTTAATTGGTAACTTTTAATCATTCTGAATAATAAACATTCATCCATTTAGTTGATTTTCTTGTTTTTACCTCTGTACATTTAACAATAAACAATATTATATTTTCGGCCGGGCGGTGGTGGCGCACGCCTTTAATCCCAGCACTCGGGAGGCAGAGGCAGGCGGATCTCTGTGAGTTCCAGGCCAGCCTGGTCTACCAAGTGAGTTCCAGGAAAGGCGCAAAGCTACACAGAGAAACCCTGTCTTGAAAAACCAAAAAAAAAAAAAAAAAAAACAAAAAAAAAAACCAAAAACCAAAAAAAACCCCCAATATTATATTTTCTTTTTTTTTCTTCTTTTTTCTTTTTTTCTTTTTTTTTTGGGGGGGGGGTTTCGAGACAGGGTTTCTCTGTGTAGCTTTGCTCCTTTCCTGGGACTCACTTGGTAGTCCAGGCTGGCCTCGAACTCACAGAGATCCGCCTGCCTCTGCCTCCCGAGTGCTGGGATTAAAGGTGTGCACCACCACCGCCCAGCTATATTTTCAATATTAATGTGTTTAATTAAAATCTAGATCTTGTCAGAAGGAAACAGTTTTGAACAAATACAAGGAATTATAGTTAAGTCACTATGTCAGCTGTTTTGTATAAGCATGCATTAACATTTAATCACTGTGAACTGTGATATTTAGTGTAAGGAATTAGTAATGTTTGACCTTTTAGATAGTTAAATAACTTAGGATCTTGCGCATTTCAGGTATGTGCTTTTGGGAATCCAGCATGGACATTACTGTAGGAATTCTCTTAAGAATTTAAATTTACTAAACTTCTTTCTTGTCTTAATTCAGTTTTTCCTAAATTTTCATGCTTTGTGATTCTTGGCACAGTTTCAGGAATATAGCAATAGCACCATGCTAATTTTTTGAGCATTTGGTGCTTATAAAGTAATACAGGGGAAGAAAATGCTTTGGAAAACTTGTTCGTGGCTTTAGTTCTCTTAATGAATTACTGTATTAAAAAAGTATTTTTAAGTTGCTTTGATTCAGTATTTCTTTTTGAGAATTTGGTAGCATTTGCCTTTTTGATTCATAGTGATATTGATGCTTTATAACTAGCAAAACTCTTTAATGTGATTAATTTAGTATATAAATTTTATATGTAGTTCTTTTCTGTATGTATTTGACACCCAATGTTTTTCAGCTACATACTTATTTATTACAATCATATAAATTAATATTCCCAACATTTCAAAGTTAATGGTGTTGACAACTGTAAGAAATTTGTGGAGAGTGCTGTCCTCAAAGAGGGTCCATGCTAATTTCTGTGCCATTCCAGTTTTTAGTATATGTGTTACCAAAGTGAGCATTGTATGTATTTATGTGTTCCTTTGGAAGAAGGGAAGTGCCTACATCCACTGTCTGATACTACTGGAAATTGTAGTGATACTCGTGTGAACTGCCGCCACAGGACTGGAAATCTGTACAAATGTCAAAAGAATAAAAGAATCTCAACTATGCAAGTGAATAATGTTAGCATTATGTTAGAGACAGTAATACCAATAAATTAAATTGTTTTGTTTTTTCTCCTTTGGACATAGGAACTGTTATCAGTAGGACAGTTATAAATACTTTAGTTTTAGAGGAATAAACTGCTGTGTTGGTGAATATTCTTAATTTTAATAGATTAACTTTCTCCTTTATGTTTGATGTATTTTGAGGGTCGTGTAAGAAATCTTTGTGTATACTTAACCATATACATATACTTTTCCACATTGCTTTCTTTTTCATTAGAAGCTTTATTTTATCTTCCACATTTTAGATTTGATATACATATGGAATTATTTTTTGGAACAAGGAAATGATCAAGATTAACTTTAAAAATAGATATTCTGTTGACTTATTTCCATCAAGTAAGAAACCTCTCTTTTTAGTTTGTTGTCATAGAGAACACCATTCTCATGACTGAAATCAGTCTTTATTTGTTCAGCCTACAGTTGCTCAGCTACAATCTACCAGGTTCATTAGTATGAGAACTCAATATACTTTGGATTCTGATTTCATCAATCCCATTCTTCAGTATTTCTTTTCTACCTTCTCAGGTTAACTTTTCCTGATTTCTTGAGGTAGAAACTTTATTGCTTTCAGCCTTTATTTATTTACTTTTAATGTTACAGATTTCTCTCTTAGTATCTGTAAGTCAAAATTGGTGGACAATCTGTAACCTTTTGATTTGCTTCTTTGCATTAATAAGTTATTAACAAGTACAGAAATGCTTCATTTATAAATAATTAGTAACCTTTAAAGTTTTAGGGTAAGAATAGTAATTCTTTACTTTAAAAATTTTACATTTATTTTGGCTTATGTCTTAGACTAATACCAGGTGTGTCTTTGAAAATCTCTACTCTCTAAACCTATGATCTAAAAGTGGTAAAGGGACTTTTGACACCTCTGCTTAAAGAAATACATTTATTTATTTACGTGTGTGTGTGTGCGTGTGTGTAGGGGGGAGGAGGGGGGAGAGGGAGTTGGTTCTCTCCTTCCACCATGTTGATTGATTGTGGAGATTGATAGCAGTTTGTCAGCCCTGTCAGCTCTGAGCCATCTCACCAGCTTGAAGTTAATTTTCTGGTTGATTACATTTAGGCTGGGTAATGTACTCTGAGCATTTTTGGGTGTTTTTAATGGGGCTTGGTTGATTCAGCTTATAGTCAATTTTAGATAACTGCCTGTAGTCACTTGATGGGATATGGTTGACAGTTTTCTTTGTAGGTTTATTGCACCTTGTAATATTGTCATGGTTTGTATCCTGAGTGCTTTTTAATGTGCTTTTGCTAGCAATTAAGAACTTTCCCATTCCATTGTGGTAGTAGAGTTGTCTTTTTATGGGGTTTAGCTGTTAAAAATTATGTATAGTTCTGTTTATACTTTGCATATTTTAATGTTGGTATCTCTAATAATATTTCCTGTGTTTGTGCACCTGCATACTAGTATGATATAACATATTTCCCATTATTTTCAGTATTTCTGTGTTCTGACATTAAAGATTCATCTCTAATTTTATTATTTTACCCAGTATGATAATCTTGTTCTTTTAGTGGTTGTCCTAGAGATTACAGTATGCATCATTGGTTTATTACAGTCTCATTAAAAACACTTTTACTTTTTTTTCTAATAATCCTAAGAACTTAGGACATTTAAACTCAATTTGCTTTTCTCAAGCTTTTTATGTTATTTTGCATTTTCATTTACATATGCATTAATACTCACTGGACCTTATTATTACTCATAGTGTTAGTATTTATTTAGATTTGCCCATACATTTGTCCTTTTAGTAGCTCTTGGTTTTATATTGCCTTCCCACCTTTCCTGGTAGGATCATTTTCTTTTTCCCTATGGAACTTTTTTTTTAGGTTTTTTTTTTAAAGATTTATTTATTTATTATGTATACAGCATGTATGACTGCAGGCCAGAAGAGGGCACCAGATCTCATTACAGATGGCTGTGAGCCACCATGTGGTTGCTGGGAATTGAACTCATGACCTCTGGAAGAACAACCAGTGCTCTTAACCTCTGAGCCATCTCTCCAGCCCTTTTAGATTTTTTTTAAACATCTGCTGTTAAAATTTTTATTTTCTTTTTGTTTGAAGCAATGCTTGTTCTTATTTCTGAAGGATATTTTCTCCATGTAAGATTTCTAGGTTCAAAGTAATGAAAAATTTTCTACAAAAATTTAAAGTACTATATTTGTTAATATTTGAAGTTAACAAAGATTTTTGCCATTGTTTCTTGTAAGATAATGCCTTTCATATTCCGCTTTTATAGTTTAATCTTGTTTTGGATTTTAGCAACTTTGTTTGGCTACACCTTCATGTGAGCTAGTCTGCTTTTGTATTTGCCTGATTGCTTTTTCTTATTTGGCTTATATGGAATTTGAATTTTTTGTGTTAATGACTTTCTTGGACTGGGAAGTTTTTAGATTTTTTCTCTGGATTTTACTTTTTCTTCTGTTTTCTTTCTGCTTTCTTTTTGGGACTCCTCATGTTTTGGTTTCTTTTTTATTGTTGTGATAAAACACCATGACCAAGGCATCTTATAGAGAGGCTCATTTGGACTGTGGTTCAGAGGCGTGAGTCTACAGCAGTGGGACAAAGGTGTGATGGCACATGCAGGAAGCTCAAAGGAGTGAGAGCAGACTGGGTATGGCTGGGTCATTCTCAAAACCAGCCTCCAGTGACACACTTCCTCCAACAAGGCCACACCTCCTCAACTTACACACACTGTGCCACCAACTGGGACCAATATGTAAATGCCCAGAGCTCTGGATGACATGTCAGTCAAATCACCTTATCACATGTATTCAAGTTATGTTGTAGTCATCATTTATCTTCTTTTCTGTATTTTCTTATTTGATTTTGTTCTTTTGTAAGCAAATTTTCTGTTTTCAATTTAATCTCTCTTAAAAATATGCTTAATTTCTTGGTAATCTCATTTAGCTCTTGATTTTATCAATTTGATTACTTATTTTTAAATGTTTTGATTTTTATGCTTCTATTTTTATCTTTATGCTTTTCTGTTTCTTGATTTAGTTCATATTTAATAAATTCATTTTCTTAATTTTTTGTGGTGCTGGGAGTTGAACCTTGGACATCTAGGTAACTGTTCTACCACTGAGCTATGTTCTCACCTCGAATAACTATTATTTAAAAATGTTTCTTTAGAGTACTAAGGGAAGTGGGCAAATCAGAGGTGGGGGAAGGGAATGGTTTGAACTGATGTTAATGACAAGGAATGATAAAGAGCAGAGAGAAAAGGATCTAGAAACGGTAGGCTAGGCCTGTAGACCTGTGCCCAGCTACTCTGGAACTGAGTCAGGAGGATCACAAGTTTATAGCCCACTTAGACTACAGAGTGAGTTCCAAACCAAACTGAATAATTTAGCCATATCCTGGAGAGGCTGGGGTGGGGTATGGGGTCTTCTCCTCCCCTCCTCCTCCCCTCCCCTCCTCCTCCTCCTCCTCCTCCTCCTCCTTCTTCTTCTCCTTCTCCTCCTCCTTCTTCCTCTTCATCATCATCATTAACTTGCTTGGATTGACTTGTTGGTTCAGATGGAAAGATCTAGCGAATGTTTTGTCTCAAAAATGGGTGGGAGAGTTAGGAATGATTAATAAAAGTACTCTTAATCATAACACTGGACAAGTATGGCAAATGACCAAGGTCATATGTGTTCTACCTTTTTTTCTCAAGTTTCATTTGAAATCCTAAGCAAAACCCTCCTTTTTTTTATTTCTCTTTGTTGAGATGACATCTCATATTGTTTGTGCTGACCTTAAACTTGCTGTGCAGCCATATACGTGAAAACTGAGCTTTCATGAAACACCCTGTCTGGTTAAAACTTTCTCTGTGAGAGAAAGCTTTTCCTTTTGAGATTTTTAAAAAATGAGACAGAGGTAGATTAATATTCCTATGTAGTATAGTTTAAAAGAAGAGCATAATGTATCCGGCTGTAGATTTATAAGTGGGTTTACATTTGATATGATCTCGACATATTTTGATAAGCAGAAGCAGGATGATGAGATTTTATGTGAAAGGATGTGTGTTAAACAATATTTGTGATACAAACATTCTAGTTTGGCTAAGAGGAAGATTGGAGTCCTTCACAGTGGCCTTTGAATTGTTTGTACTTCATTTGTTTTAAGGGTTTATAGTTTTAGCAAATAGTAAACTTAACACCAACCTGAAATAACCAATTTTAGAAGAGACAGGCATTATGTAAGACAATTTGGCTAACATTTTGAAAGTTCCAGAAAAGTTCTGAACTAGTATGATCAGCTACACAACCATGTGATTCAGGTAACAAAGAGTTCCCTGGCAATTGAATTTCTACATAAAAACATTTGTGTTTTCTCTCTAAGAGTTGAGCTTAAATATATGGTCATGATGTAGGTTGTCTTAAAATCCAGGGCAATGGTCAATTTCCTATTAAAACAGGAAATTCAAATAGCAGTCTTTTAAATAGTTACTCTGTTTTCCTGTTAGGGTAGTAAGACTAAACTTAGGTAAATATTATTTTCTACTTGATTCCAAGAACTTTGTTATGTCAGATGGATTCCTTAATATATAGAGTTGTTGTAAATTATTTCTAATCACTCATCTTACTATTATGTTCCAGGAAAGGATTTAATACAATAAATGTTTCGATTTTGAGCAAATTTAGGTAAACCTGGAGCCAAGGGGGTTGAGAAAAAGAAGATGTTCATTAATGAGATACAGGGTTTGGCTGTGCAGAACAAATTGAAAAACCGTGTGAATCAGTGTTCTTAGGGAAATTGAGAGGGGGTGAAAAATGGAGTTAAAATTGAATTGTTCAGACTAAACAAATGTTTAAATTACATATGAATGTTTAAAAGAGTATTATGTATTTCAATCTGCACAGGAGTTTTATGGTGGCTGTTTTTATTTTAGTTATTTGTATTTCTCCCCTAGGTGGTATCATGGAAAACTCGATAGAACCATAGCAGAAGAACGTCTCAGGCAGGCAGGGAAATCTGGAAGCTACCTTATAAGAGAGAGTGATCGGAGGCCGGGGTCCTTTGTACTTTCATTTCTTAGCCAAACAAATGTTGTCAACCATTTTAGGTAAGTCTTTGTTCCTAGTTTAAGGTATTTAATATGGCACTTTGGTATTAAATTTGACACATATTTATAAATATATCCACTTTCACAAAAGTGAATGATATTAGTATAATAAACTTGATTTCAATTAAGTTATTTAATCAGTGATTTAGAGTAAATATTTTTGAAATGCTTAAACTTTTTATTTAAAGATAGTAATATTAATCTTTACAATGCCAGTTTTCAAATATATTCCTCATAGGAATATATTATTACAGATACATTTTGAAAAAAATGTAGGCTAAAATGAAAGAAATATAGGCTGAGACTATAATAATAGTAATAGAAAACACTGTATAGAGGTTGAGATTGTCCTTAGTTCCTTTCAGCTTCACTATCTTGAAATTCTGTACATGTTCACTTTTGTGAGATAGACAGGTATTTATATTTTCCAAGTAAGGTGTCATCTCTATATACAAATATATTTACAGCCAGTATTAACTGATAAAATGTTCTTGGGCCTTTGACTTTTAAATTTTAGAATAAGTTTTAAGAGTACTGTCATTCTTAACCACATGTATAACTTTTTCACAAAGTATAATAAATCAAGGAATATAATTTCATAATGATAATATTTGATCATAGTTTTTATGTAGCATTTTTATTACATTTTACACGAATTTCAAGAGATTTGTAAGCTACTTCTAGCCAGAGAAGTAAAATTGCTGAGTCTTAAATATAGAAGTGATGGGAGATATCTGAGGTTAAATTTTAAAGTATTTGGTTCAGTTACATAATCGAGACTTGTAAATACGGTCATATTAAATTTATAAATATTTAAAAAATAATACTAAGTTACTAGTGATGATATGGGTAAGTGATTTTTTTGAAGTAAAGGAATGTATGTTAATGGAAAAGAGTGTGAAATTGACAAAATTTTAAAAATTGGACATAGAAGCTGGGCAGTGGGGGCTTATGCCTTTCATCCCAGCACTTGGGAGGCAGAGACAGGTGGATCTCAGTGAGTTCAAGGCCAGCCTGTTCTACAAAGTGAGTTCCAGGACAGCCAACTGTTACACAGAGGAAACCCTGTCTCAGAAAACAAAAAAAAAAAGAAACAAAAAAAAAATTGGACATAGGTACTAGAGGGACATAGCCCCATGATAGAGAACCTGGGTTTAATTTTCACTCAAAAAAGGGACTAAGAAACACTGAAATTATGTTTTGTTGTTGTTTTTTTTTTTTCCTTTACAATTAGGATTATTGCTATGTGTGGAGATTACTACATTGGTGGAAGGCGTTTTTCTTCACTCTCAGACCTAATAGGTTATTACAGTCATGTTTCTTGTTTACTTAAAGGAGAAAAATTACTCTATCCAGTTGCACCACCAGAGGCAAGTAAACTTAATGAAGTATCATGAAATTTATTTTCCAAAATCACATAAATTTTGATCTAATTAAATTTCTTATTGTATTATAATTTTATAAGTATTTGTTTTATTTCTGGTTATAATGCGAGAACAAAAATCGTAGTTTCTTATTAAAGTAGTTTTGTATTTAAGTAACTAGATTTTTAAGATTATTCTGTGCATTTATAGCTTACCGTAATTGCTAGATAAGTTAAAATTATAAATTTCATACATTATATTATAAAATGAAGATTAATTTCCATGCCTTGTGTAGCTTATTTAATGATTGTTCAGATTAACTGAAAAAATCTGTTATACTTTTACAGTAATTTCTGTAAAAATAACAAGCAAGAGTAGTAAACATTTCTAGGTTCTGTATAGAGGCTCAGTAAAGATTAATTTGAATGATCCTATGGAGTTTATAATACGCAGTTGACTTTAAGCTTTGTGTGAATATATCTTTTTTGACTTGGATACAGAGACAATCTTCTTTTGATTGTGTGCATTAGTGTATGTATGTGTGTGACTGTGTTTGCAGCTCATGTATGTGTAGGGCATGTGTGTCAGGTTGTATTTGCACACTCATGACTGGTAGCTAGAAGCTGACATCAGATGTCTTCCTTGAATGTTCTCTACTTGATTAATTGAAGCAAAGTCTTTAGATGAACCCAGGACTTTTCAATTTGGCTAGCTTGTCTTGATAGTTTGCCTCAGATATCCCCTGGTCCTGCCTCCTAAATGCTGTGATTACAAGCAGCTGCCATACCTGTCACCTGTAATAATTTTTATGTTGGTTCTAGTTTGGGTTTTCAGGCTGTGGGATAGGGGCTTTAGCTACAAAGACATGAACCATCTCCCCAGCCCCTAAGTATTATTTTTAATGGTTTTCAGCCAGTAGAAGATAGAAGGCGTGTTCGAGCCATTCTACCCTACACAAAAGTACCAGACACTGATGAAATAAGGTATTTTATACTGTTTCTTATAAGCATTTGAAAAAACTAGACAATGAAGATTTATTGCTCTTAAACTAGGAAAGGTTTTGAATTCGAGGAAATATGATAGCTATTGCCTTTAGTATTTGATCTGTTGTGTTCCCATGGGATGTCCTGCCCCTTCAGACTGAAGACACGAATCAGGGTGGCCACAGTGAAAATAACAGGAGAAATAACAGCTTTTTTTTTTTTTTAATTAAAAAAATTTTGAGAAAGTAGAGTTCTTTCACAGTTTGTGAGTGGTTTATTTATTTATTTGTTTATTTTCTGGTTTTATTACCCATAACATTTATACCTTAGCTATAAATGATACTGAAATAATTTTTGATTTTTGCATAGGGGTGAACAATTTTAAATTTCAAGACTGTTGTGTAACTAGAGCATCATAGTTTTTGTTTGTATTTGTGTTTAATTTGATTATAAATTAATTATAAAACTTGATAATCAAATTATCCTTTTCTAAAAGCTATTTAATCATTCAATAGAAACCTTGTTTCTTTACTATGAAATGGTTTGCTGCTTCTGAATAGTTATTGACTATATAGTTTCTCTTTGAAATAACAGTATGATAAAATATAAAAACATTTTTTTTTTCTGGTACTAAAAGTTTTGGAAATTATTAGAAAACAAAGATTTAGGAAATTAGTATTAGAAAACACTTAGTAGTTTGCATCTCAAAGGTTCCATTTTTACGTAGTTATCGTCAATCTAATGACCTCATTTAATTCTTATTGACACTTATTTGTGAGTTAATGTGGGAAAATGAATAAAAGCAACTAAGAGGAAGAAAGTCACTTAATAGAGGTAAGTAGTATTGAAATATAAGTTCTAGAAAATTTGTAAAGTTCCAGTCTGATCATCTAAGACAGTAGTTCTCATAGTATATTCCATCTACTCGGAAATATGTAGTAGGAGAAAAAGCATAGATGGTTAAAGAACACTGTACTCATCGCACAATAGGCATTTGAATGAAATAAGATGTGATTATAAATGCTAAGTAATATTAGCGTCTACATAATAAAATCAAATGTAATTATCTAAAGGAAATTTTCTGAATTTATTTTCTCATATTTTGTTAATTATATATTGTTTTTTATTATTTGTCATACATAAGAAAGAATAACAACATTGAAATTTAAATTGTAAAATTCAGTTTTCTTGGAACTACTTCTAATGCTTATATAATTGTTTACTATTTAGAGGAATTCTAATTTGAATCTCATCTAACAAAGTAGTTAGTAGATACAGGAACTCTAATTTGAATGTAATCCAGCAAACTAGACACCCTTATCAAACCTATAATGAAGTTGTACATATAATGAAATTAGGATTTAGATGATTAACTTTCTTCATTTTCACAAAAGATGTCAGAAACAGCTCAGAACTTTTAAATTTTGTGTTTTTACATTTTTCCAATAGCATAATATCCAGTGTGGTGGTTTAGGAATACTTCGATGTCCATTTTTAAAATTTTAATGTCATTTGCTGTTTTAGTTTTTTAAAAGGAGATATGTTCATTGTCCACAATGAATTAGAAGATGGATGGATGTGGGTTACAAATCTAAGAACAGATGAGCAAGGCCTTATTGTTGAAGACCTCGTAGAAGAGGTGGTGAGTTTCATATTTCCTAAATTTCAGATCCTGAGTCTTTTATAAAAGTTTAGAACTTACCCATTTTCTGAATTATTAGATACGGACAAATTCCTCGTGAAAGCTTTTAATTCATAAGCACAAAGAAATTTAAGATGTATTTGGTGTTAGTAAATGATATTTGTTTATAAGGAAATAAACAGTATATTAGTATGTTATAATAGATAGCTGCCTTTGCAGAAAGTACTTCTCTACTTCTTAACTAAACTATCACTTGTACTTATTTTGTTATATTTTTGTGCTCCTATTCTTCATTAGGTATATTTGAATCAGAGGAATTTTAAATGGTTTCAAATGTGTGTATAATTTCTAATCTAGGAAAATTATAAATATATTACACATAAATAATCCCAAATTCATACAGTTTGAATATTCCCCTTGTTTTCTTTCCTATCATATTATATATTATTTATCTTAGTACACAATAATTTATAAATTGCACCATTTATTTTTAGATGCAGATCAGCATTCAAGCAGTGTTTGTGCCTTATAGACAATACTTATAGTACCACCAAAATGTATTAAACATTGTGATTTTGGAATTTATCTTTCCCTTTTAGATTTTGTTGTAGGAATGGCTTTCTGTGATCTTTAATGTCTATGTTCCCCTGCCCCCTCTTCCCCAAGAGTCTATGGAAGATGGCAGAATAAATTTTTTTTTTTTTTTTTTTTGCTACTGATTCTTTTGTCTGCCTATTCTGGCAACTAGATCCTGATTCATAAGCATAAGACATGCTGAGGAAAGTTGGAAGGAGTTATGGAAGTTATACAGGATGCATCCTGTATTCATAGTTATATACAAAACTAAAGATTTGGGATTATAATTTACAGTTCTTTAAATAGTGTTCAGAATTCTAGAGGCACACAGGCAGAACATTCAAACTGAAGCACCTTATTATCTGTGTTAGTTCTATAAACTTTTAGGTTTTGTTTATGTTAGGCTTCCTTTTGCCTGTTATACTACTCTTCTCTATTCTGATTATGAAAGGGAGTGAAAATATATTTGTACTTTAACTGAAGTATTAAATTTCTGGATCAAAATTAACAAAATGAACTTTAGTAAGAACATATAAAGGTTAGAAAGTGTCTGCAGAAGAATAGTAAAGAATAGCTCAGTATTGGATAAGGGGACATTACCTAACATGAACACAGAGAATGAAACAAAAAAAGTTAATTCATTATAAAAGAACAGTGTGTTGTGGTAGCTAAAAGGGAATATAGTCGTAATGCAAATTATTCATTCTAAGAAGTATAAGTGGTTTTTACTGTGATATTTAGTACAATTTTACACAGTGGGTTTATTGGAAGTTAGTGAATTCTTTGCAGATTGAAAAGCTGCTTGGACAATGTCTAGATAATGAAGATGTGACTGGTATTCTCCTCTCTGAAATTCTAACTAGAATTCTCTAAGCACATTCACATTTTTAAGTCTGCCTGTGGGTTGTATGCTCCAGGAAAGGGCATCTTTTTCTTGTTGGTGTTGTTCTGACTCACTGATAGATCCCCATTGTCTAGATTACTCTGGCATCTGTAAATTTTGAGTAGATGAGTGTAATGTCTCTATGCCTATAAGGGTCCTCTTCTTCACACTCTTGGCCTGTTAGGTTGCCTTGCAAAACTTAATTCATTGTTACTAGCTCACTTCAATTGTCACCTTCTTTTTTTTTTTTTTTCCAGAGAGTTTGTTTCTAGGTACTTTTTTTTAGGTCAAATTGTTTCTATCTTTGTTTTCACAGTACTCATTGGTTCTATATTCCATTGTACTTAAAACATTATTATATAGACCACTTTTTAAAAAAGGGTAGTTATAATACTCATTTTGTTCCTTATAGTAAGCATTCATTGACTTTGATTTTAGTCTGACTAAATACTTAGTGAGGAACTAATTAAGAGAAGTCCTTGCTAATATTTTTTTCTTTCATTATCAGTTTATTGAAAACTCACTGTAAGCTGCTACAACTATAGTTCAGTGTATACTCAGTGTTTGGGGTGGTGGTGATGTTATAGAGAATAGCTTAGAATTTAATAAGATAGTCACTATTTTGGAATGAATAATGTTAGAATAGCTTTAAAACCTGGAGTACAGACTAGAGTAAGATAAGGTTTAAAAGATGGCAGAAAGAGAGAGGATGCATTTTGTATTCCACAGAAAAGGAAGTGCTCACATTTTAGGGTCAAATATTTGACTGTAAGGAGGTAGGATTTGAGGTAGTTTTGCCTAATGGCTTGGTTTTTTAAAACAGGTAGGTAGCAGTGAGTTGAGAGGACATTCTGATAGCACTTAGCACAACAGAACGCAATCTACAGAAGAGAGGTGAAGTAGATGAGCAAAGGCGTAGTTAGATGTGACCTGGAAAGTGGGTAGTGTGAGGCAGCAAATACATACTTGAGGCCTATGGTTAAGGGCGTTTCTTGGAAAATGAGGAATCTGTAGGCAGGAAAGAGGGTAGTAAAGGTTTGCTTTAAAGGTGTGTGTCCATTTAGTTTGTTTATTCTTATGTGCACATCTACAGTTGACACTGAGGAATTCAGAGAGGTTGGAGGGGGTCATTATACTGTAGTTGGGACTACTACCTTAATAGTTTATAAGAAAAGAAGAAAGAGTGATTTAAACTGACGACAACATGGAGAAGAGAGAACAGAGAACTGCATAGTAGTTCTTGAACGGAAACATCTTTTCTCCTAATAACTATGAAAAGTATTGTGGAGATAGTTTTGAAGATTGAATTCTTAGGAATTTTCATGAAATTGCATTAAGATTTAATTTCATAAAATTAAAAATTATGCTGTCTTAATCTCTTCCCTTTAGGGCCGGGAAGAAGATCCACACGAAGGCAAAATGTGAGTTTGTATTAATTATTAAAAGGAGAAACAATAATGTAAAATTGTAAATTAGAAAAATAGTCAAAAATACTTAATGAATTTTAGACTGATGTATTTTTTAAGTTTGGTTCAGAGAATTGATATATACTTCTTAAGAATCTAGTACTAAATTCTTAGTTTTAAGCTAACAGTAGCCTATATCCCCAAGCTAAAGCCTTGTCAGTAAACATTATGTTGCATCTTAATGAGCAGCACCGCTCCTCCTATTTCCTCATTTTCTTACTAATTATAGTCGTTCTTATATTTGTGACCAAATCATTAATGAACTTTTAAACTCAGTTTTTAGTGTGCATATGTGAGAGAACTTCTGATAATTTTAGTATAAACAAGCAAGGTCTTTTAAAATAAGCCTTTTTGATTCCTTTTATGTGTACAGGATTCCTTTTAAAATCTTAGCCTTCAATCACATTCTATTTTATTCATATTATTTCAATAGTGTGTTCATCTATTGTCTTTTCAGTTCATTTTTTTCTTAATCAACTTGTCAGCATTTATAGATGGTATTTAAATCTTGCCACAAATGTTTTATTTTCTTTTTCTTTAGCCATCAGAAGAGGAAGTATATTAAACTGAACATTCAACATGTAGTTCTTTTATTATCTTTTTTATTAATAGACTATATTATATCTTACAAGTACATTCTCTTTTTTTTTTTTTTTTTTTTGGTTTTTCGAGACAGGGTTTCTCTGTGTAGCTTTGTACCTTTCCTGGAACTCGCTTTGGAGACCAGGCTGTCCTTGAACTCACAGAGATTCGCCTGCCTCTGCCTCCCGAGTGCTAGGATTAAAGGCGTGCACTGCCGCCGCCACCACCTGGCAGAGTACATTCTTATATTACTACTCCATATGGATACAAGTGCCTCCATTGCTCAACTCAACCTAGTTGATTGTGTTTGAAGTCTGTATCAACAGTTTCAAATTCTAGTTAATGCTTAAGGAATCAGATTCACAGCAAAAGGAGATTGGAGATGTGTGTGTGTGTGTGTGTGTGTGTGTGTGCGCGCGCGCGCGCGCATGTACGTATGTACATACATACATATATTCCCATTTTTCTCCCAACACAATAATCCTGATTTTCATTATATAACATCTTGATAGAGATCATAGTGCAGAGAATCATTTCTTTCCCTCTTGTCAGAGGACAGCAGCCTGAGTGGTAGCAAATGGCAATTGATATTAATTGTTTAATATTACCGATTATGAGAAGTAGAAAACTTGAAAGTTTTTTGCATGTCTTAAGGTGACCACTCTGTCTAGTTAATATGTGCAAGAATGTGAATTCATAGGGCAAGTAAGATGGCTCAGAAGGTAAAGGCATTCACACACACACACACACACACCACACACTAAATGAATCTGAGTTCAATATTATGAAATCCTTTAGATTTTCAAGAGAAAGTGTAAATTCCTCGTGTCCCTGTTTAAGAGTACAGATCTACAGATGCCAGTAAATGTTTAAAACTTCACTCATTTTTCAATGTCAAGTATAAGACTTCACTGGGAAGTTTTCTGTTAATACATTAATCTTATTTTTTCTGAACTTTATGTGGTATTTAGCATAAGTTAAATTTTATGTTGATTTATTTTATATATGTGCTTACTCTTTAGTATTTAAAGCAGAGACTCTGGCAGTGAAGTATTGGAAATATTTTAAAGTATCCTTTAGGCACAATGAATTCCCTTTGAGATTAAATAGCCAGTATGACTAACTTAGTTTCTTTGTACTCCATATTTTCTGTGTAGGCAATACTAAGTTTTAATAATTATTTTCTTCTAAAATATTTATTGAGTATGTGCCTTCTTTTCAGTCATAAATAACTTTATTATATTCATTCTTAGTAGTATCTGGTATAACAGCCAACTTCTGCTAGGCACTCCAAATCATTAGTCTCCTCACATTCTCTGTTCTAATACTTAGAGTACCTGTCTTCTGTACCTTTTATTAGTCTTATCACCTCACTCTGCCCTTTGTAAACCTTTCTGGTGCATGGCTTTATTTTTTATCTTTGTGTTTTACTAAGCTGCTTCCCAGGTGAGAATTACCCTTCAGTTGTTTATGTAGTTATCTAATTTAGTAAATTCACATTCAGTGAATCTTAATGTTGTTCCTTATATATGCTGAAGACTTGTGCCTTTTTCCATTACTCTCCAAACTCCCCAGCATGTACTCATCACTGTCCTTACTGTAGTTTTACGCTGTTTTATCCTAACCAGAGTCTGAACTTGTTAAGAGTAAGGACTATTATGTTGAGTACAAATCATGTACTTAAATTACATCAGTTTTATACAAGAATAACTCCAGGAAATAATATTGCCCCTTGCCTCGAGGTTATTTTCTTAAAGTTCAAAATATTATTCATCTTTAAAACTTAACTATTCTTTTAAAACTCTTTGGGTTTTATTTTTACTGGATAGAAAACTTTAGGGTTGGTCTTGGATGCCATCTAGCCGGCTCTCCGAGAATATAGAAATCCACTCTAGCATGTATAGTAAATGGTAGTTTAGCATTTACTTGAATGCAGTGTATAGTCTCATACGTTTTAGAGCATTCTAGACTGTATTGTTTATTTCCTCTTCATTATTCATGTCTGCTCAGAGAGCATCAGGAAATTGGAATTAATAAGCTAATGGTTGGAATAATTTCTTTAAAGATTAATTTTTCATTTACTTGAAAATTAAGTAGTATTTTAACTTTCCCTAGTAATAGAATGATTAATGAAGCAGAATGAATGACCTTTAAGCCTGTTGCATTGCATCTTAGAGCACTCATGTTTTCTGTCTTATAGTATGTGTCCTTTACAACTGGAACTTAACTCATTACCACAAGTCATTGTAGACAGACCTTAAGAAGATGCAGCAGAGTGGTAGAGAAGTGATCTGAGATTACCAGTGAGAGACAGTGGGACTTCATCTAAATCAGAGGAAAAACTTCAGGACTTTGGCTTTTAAATGATTGGATTTATTTTATTTTTGAGGCAGGGTCTTATTATATGGTCCCAGCTGGCCTGTATCTCACTGTGTGTAAACCAAGCTGGCCTAAATTTATAGTGATCTTTTCCTCCCAAGTTCTCAGATTAAAGGGATGTACCACCACTCCTGATCCTTAAGTAATTTTTTAAACATGTCATTTTATGTAAAGGTAAATACTAAGTACTTGAAATTTCATTGTGCTATATTTTCAACTATTACAGTTTATAATAATTTCTAAATGCTTAATTCCAGAATACAGATTATAAAATTCTTTAGCAGTCCAGTTTGATAGACTATTAGCTCAGAATTAAAAATCGGTTGAGTTCTTTCTGTTGGTTTGTACTTGTTCTTTAACATTTTAATTTTATTGGTAGAGATCTTATGTTAAAAGAAAATTAATTTTGAGAGAGACATGAGAAAAATAATTTGGTTCTGCCTTTTATTTCCTCCCCTATCCCCTACAAGCCGTCCAAGGGAAAATGGAGTTGTGATATAAGCATGTAACAGATACTACTAGAACTAAAACTCTAGAACTAAAACCAGTATTTTTAAAAATATTACAATTAATATGGAAATTGTAGTTTAAAATTTTACTTGACATTTCCTAGTTTTTCTGTACTTTGTTGAAATAAAGCACAGTAAGTTTCTAAAACACAATAGAAATGTAATGGATGAAATGTGATCATTTCTATTACATTTATTTCATGTCAGTATGAATTATGAAACTTTTGCTTACTTTTGAGTATATGAAAGCATCAGCATGTGGACTTTTGATTTACATGTCATGTTTGTTCTCCTTTAAAGATGGTTCCATGGGAAGATTTCCAAACAAGAAGCTTATAATTTATTAATGACAGGTACCTTTGTATTCTTCAATGTCTTTATTGATAAAGTATAAAATTGAAACAACTTTTTTTCATGTACTGTACTTTCCTTTACTATTTGATTAATACTTATGCATATTGTATTTTCTTTGCGATGCTTGGAAACCGGTATTTTTCTGGTTTTGTTTTAGGTTAAAATGTACATGTCTAATAAACTTTTGTGAAGTATATTTTTCTTCTTCCCTAGCCACTGTCCCTGTTTCCTTCCCCATGTGTTACAGCTTATGATCTTGTGATATATAATTTTTGTGTAGCTCAGGGCTATCCTACATATAATATACTTAGAAGAATACATAATATACTTTTTAATGTTAAGAAATATATTAAGAAAACATTTCATATTTACAAATACAAATTGTTGTCATTCTTTTTATTGATCATGTGAGTTGTAGTCTACAAATACCATATAGCATGCAATGTATCAATAGAGGAATACCATGTTATCATTCTTTTTCCATTCATTTATAATGTACTTTTTTTCCCCCCTCAAGACAGGGTTTCTCTGTGTAGTTCTGACTGTCCTGGAACTCGCTCTGTCCTCGAACTCACAAAGATCCACCTGCCTTTGCCTCTTGAGTGCTGGAATTAAAGGCATGCACCAGTGTACATTCTTGTATTATTTGTGTGCATGGTGGAATTACATAATTGAGCCTTATTTAAAATGCATTCCTAACTTTTCTGATTGTTAGAGGAAGATGCAAATTAAGTTTACTTACATTAAGCGTTTATTATTTAAAGCAACAGTTCTCAACCTATGGGTTGTGACCCCTTTGACAAACCTCTCATCAAAAATATTCATTACAATTGCTAACATTAGCACAATTTCATATATGAAGTAGGAATAAACTAACTTTATAGTTGGGATGGGTCACCAAAACATGAGAAACTATATTAAAGGTTGCAGCATTAGGAAAGTTGAGGACCAGTGATTTAAAGTAACAACTATATTACTTTGCTCTTTATTATTTACTTTTCATTGTGAGGTTAATTTAACTATCAGATATTTATTAGTAAACTATATTTTACAGAGATTGATGACAAAATCAATTTATTATATATATTTTAGATGTTGTGGTTCTGAAAAATTGGTAGTTCCTGTATTTTATAGGGTACCCTGAAATAGGTAACTATAGCAAATAAATACTAATTGTTAAATATGTTGCCTTAGTTGTTTTAAGATGTATCATTACATCTTAAGTCAATGATTTATTCGCATATAGGATTTGAGGCTGTTTTTGAAGTGCTTAATGTTTTAACCTGCACTAACTAGGTTCAGAAGGAGTTTAAAATATGCCAATGCTAGACCTAGAGATCAAGTTTAAACCAGAGTGTTATGTCATCAGCTTTTTGGGTGGAACCAAAAAAATTCATTTTAGTTAGTTGTTGGTGTAGGTTTATATTTAGATATTGAATCACCAAGTACTTGAAGTATCCATTATTTTTTAGATGTCAAAGCATGAAAAGAGCCAGGCAGTGGTGGCACACGCCTTTAATCCCAGCACTCAGGAGCAAAGGCAGGCAAATCTCTGTGAGTTCAAGGCCAGCCTGGTCTACAAAGCAAGTTCCGGGAAAGGCAAAAAGCTACACAGGGAAACCCTGTTTCGAAAAAAAAAACAAAAAACAAAAAGAATCTAAACATTTCTCACATTAGTTTGTATTTTTGTTTATTCCTACACTCTTTTAGAAAGAGTGGACACTTTACCGACACTACACAAGCACATTCATGTACAAATTTGCACATGATTCTTATCTTACATTGAAGAAGAAACAGAGTATCATCATTGTCACCCAGAATTTACTTTATCATATATTAAATTGCACAGTTTGTACAGGTTTTTATTATTTACTTATATATTAATCTGAACTCTGAAAACTCAATATAAGATTTACTTTTTACTTCTTTGTATCAAACACCAATACAGTAGCAAGAGTCTAAGCTAGATGATTTGAGCTATTACTCATTTATACAAGAATTACATGTGATACTGGGTTAGTTAATGCTTTCTTACAAGAGTCAATTCCTAATCTTCCTGTTAATCAGTATTTAACCACAAAGGAAACATTATGGTATTAGGAATCATTGCTAATTGAAGATAGTCTTTTGTGTGCACCTTTTCAGGATGATACCTAGTGAGTAAAATATTTGATGTGTTTATTGATTATGATAATATACTCAGATACTTCAGTTATTTTGAACCTACCTTTGTAAGCACTTATACTGTTATATAACCGTTTGCTTTTTAATCATTAATTGGAAATCCAGAGAAAGTTTAGACTATTAGGCAAAATGAGTTTAACTTTGAAGACTTTATTTAGGAGATTACCATATGATGTAATAGTTTGAGTTTCTTTAGGAGATTACCATATGATATAATAGACAACTTGCTACAGAAGTTACTGCTGCAGACTTTCAGTTCCATAGGTTTAGGTAATAAAACTAGTTAAGATAAACCAAGAAAAACATGAGTGGTTGTAAAACATAAAATGAAAATAGGAAACCCTGTCTTAAAGTTTCATGATAAAAATTTACATGTGGTTATGACTTTGAATATATTTCCTAATTAGATTACTTAACATATTTTCTTTTTATTTGGTAGAGTATAAAGCTAACAACTTAATTTTTACAGTTGGCCAAGTCTGCAGCTTTCTTGTGAGGCCTTCAGATAATACTCCTGGTGATTATTCCTTGTATTTTCGGACCAATGAAAATATTCAGCGGTTTAAAATTTGCCCAACACCTAACAACCAGTTTATGATGGGAGGCCGATATTATAACAGGTAAATCATGAAACAGTTTAAATTATCTTTTAGTTGTGGCAAAAATAGTTGGACTCAAAATATATTAAACTTCCTCAGTTTCTAATAGCTGTAGTCTTATCTGAGAGTGCTTTAAACAGTATCAAACATGAATATTAATACTTGTCAACTCCCAAATATCTTGTTTAATAAAATACTTATGTATAAGCTATTTGTAGATAATTCCCTGATTTTTACAAATGTCATGTAATTGGCTTATTCAAGAAGTTGATACTTTTTGTGTGTCGTGATTAGTTTGTACCTCTCAACTAATGAGGAAACTTTGTCTTTATCTTAAAACTCATAATGAATTGTAGTTGCTTGCTTAGGAAAGAAATTAGTAGAGGAAACTGTGTGATACAGAGTGGCAGTATTCTTCTGGAAAAGAAAGGATAATAGAGAGTACTATTGTTTTCTCTTTGGGGGACTAGCATAATCTTGTTTTTAAAATAAATTTACCTGCTTAGCTTGTTAATACTGCTCTAGTATTCCCCATCTCAATTAGAATTCCCTAAATTCCAGTCTAAGTTTTAAGTTCATAAAGCTTCAACAGCTGGCTTATCTAGAAAAAACAAAAATCTAGTGATAAGGTCTTTTGCTTATCAGAAGTTTAGTGGACAGTTAAAAAAGATTAAATGAAAGATAGAATTTTAGATGTTTGCACACCTCATCTTATTAAGCTACTGAGTACCTTGGTTTTAGACATCTTCACCTAGAATCTAGTTTGCTAGAGTTTCAGTTTGCCTTAAATTAGATTTTACCATTATCAAGGTTTTGGGAGACTTGAAACATACATTTGAAAGTATACACATGCAACTAAATTACTAAACATCAAGATTGAGATTTTTTTCCCTTTTAAAGATTGTCTTAGTTAGGGTTTAATTGCTGTGCAGAGACACCATGACATTTAACTGGGGCATGCTTACAGTTCAGGAGTTTAGTCTATTACTGTGTCAGAAAGCATGGTGGTATGTAGGCAGAAGTGGTATTGGAGAGGTAGCTGAGAGTTCTATACTTTGATCCACAGGCAGTAGAAGAGAGAGTGATGGCCTGGCTTGAGCTTCTGAAACCTCAAAGCCCACCCCCAGTGACACCCTTTCTCCAGCACTCTTCATAGTGCCATGCTCTGAGTCTTTGGAGCCATTTTCATTCAGGGATGATACTACAGGGATGATTTAATTTACATAGGATTATTTATTTTGAAGGTTGTTTTAATCTAAACTTCTTTATCTCTGCAAACATGGAAAATCTTTTTATGAACTGTGGGCTCTTGGTAAGATATATAAAGGTAGTCTTTATAATTAGAGACCACAATGGAACAAGAAGAAATAATTCAGGGACTTTTTACAAAATTATTAGTGTGCTTGCAAAATGATATTCAATATGGTTTCTACCACTCCCCAAGTTTGACTTCCTGACTTTTTTCCCTATGGATATATTTTAAAATGCTCGGGTACCTTATTTCTAGTTTTGTTTGTTTGCTTAATTCTTAAAATGAAATTGAAGGCTGACAAGATAGCTCAGAGTCAAAAACCAGATTCTATGCAAGTGTGAAACCATGAGTTTGATTCTTGGAACCCATGGTGAGAAGAGAGAACTCATTCTCAAAAGCTGTCCTCGACCTCTAGACACATGCCATGGTACATACATGCTTTCACACACCCAGAATATAAAAATAAAAAGGCCCAAATTAAACATAGAAAAAAGCATTATTAGTAATATTTCCTAGGAAGTAATTGAAAAGAAAACACATTTTTTCTGTTACTTAGATATGAAAATCTGATAAAATATTCATGCAGACTAACAGGCATACTATGGTATTCTGTTTTCTCTTTAGATTTTTGCTGTTTCCTAAGTAACTTTGAGCTACAGCTTTGACACAACTTTAGAAAAGGAGAGGCATTTAGCACCAAACTGAATTCAGCATACACATATTGACTAATCTACTTAGTGACATTTGCTGCATAAAAATTAAAGGACAAAAAATACCATTTCGCCAGGCGGTGGTGGCGCACGCCTTTAATCCCAGCACTCGGGAGGCAGAGCCAGGCGGATCTCTGTGAGTTCGAGGCCAGCCTGGGCTACCAAGTGAGTTCCAGGAAAGGTGCAAAGCTACACAAGAGAAATCCTGTCTCGAAAAACCAAAAAAAAAAAAAAAAAAAAAAAAGAAAAAGAAAAAAAAATACCATTTCTACATTATTAGTGCCCTGAACTGTTAGAAAAGATGGTGTTCAGGTTGTAATAAATTGAAAGAAAATACAAATAGGCATGGAAATCACTGAAAAGACTATAATTTAGGTAATGGTAAAAAGGTAGTGGTATTTTAGTAAGACATTGAAGATTAACACTTGTGTAGTTTAAGTAGAGATGTACATGGTTTTATGTAATAGGTACTCAATTAAAGTATATCATGTGTCTTTAGAAATTCGTTTTATGAATTAGTACTCTTCCAGTGGCTGCAGTAACTGAAGAAATGGCTTTCGCTTATGTAGCCACTATTGATTGCCTGTCAACCCCCAGCGAGGGGTGTCCCTCATGAGCCCTCCCTTCTCCATTTCAGGGTGTTTGAGTCTTGGCAGTGGTGTGCAGTTAATAGTTGATGATGGTTCACGAATGCAGTGGTCATGCCATCTCTGGACGACAGTCTACACCACTGCACCCTTCATTCAGTTTCTACATGCTTTCTGCCCCCTCTTCCACAGGGTTCCCTGAGTTTTGCAGGGGGAGACAAGATGTCAGATTATAGCTGAATGTTCAGCAGACAGTGTTGTGAGTCTCAGCAGGGTCTGTTTTGCACTGTAAAAAGAACCTTCTTTGACAGATCTGGCAACAGAGCACTGACCTGTGGGGATGAACATAGTTGTTTAGAAGCCTTTGCTGTCCTGGTACTGTATAGACCAGTCTTTCTTTGCTTGAACTTCCCAGAGCTCGTTTTAAGGCGTGTGCTCCTGTGTTGACTTGGAAATGTGGATGTGCATTATGTCCACTCCACAGAACGGCAGCTGTAGTGTCTTCCCTGCTAGAGCCTCTGATGCTGCAGCCATGGGCTTGGTCAGCTTTTCAGTACCAGAAGTATTTCCCATGAAAAAATGGTTGGTTACCCCTGTAGTAACATTTGCCTCATAGGTTGGCAGTGTGGCACAGGGGTCCATAACTGAAACTTGACAATCCCCCGCATACACTTGCATAGCAATTTCTAGAACTGTGGCAGGGAAACATCAGGGAAGAAGCTTCCAGATTTGTTTTTATTTTATTTCTCTGTGGTAGTTTCAGAACTAGAAGCTTTCTCATGTAGTTCTCATGGTCAGTCACCAGTAGAGGTGATAGCCTGTATTGTTGGGGCCTTTAAAGGAAGCAGCCCCTGTTGGCACTGTAGTTTTGATTTCATAACCTGTGGTTTCTGATGGCAGGTTTTTCTGCCCACACAGGGTGCTTCCATTTAAGATTTTTAAAATTTAATTTTAAACTTTCTTACCAAGGATCATTTATATAATCTTAAAACATTTTAATTGTACAAAGATTGAGTTTCACTGTGAAATTTCCATACCTGCATTTATTATGACCTGATTACATCTACCTTCCCATGCATCCATAGATAAGATACTTTTTACCTTAAAACAGTCAGCTTTGTGACGATGTCCAGCTGCTTTCTGTTCTTCCTGATTTTTATTTCTCTTTAAATAATTTTAGATTTATCCTATTTTCAAAATGCATTATTTTCTACATCTTCCTAAAAAAATCTTGTTTTCATTCCACCTTTCTACTGTGTGTTAATACTTAGCTGTATTTATAGTTATTTTTTATTGATCTTTATATTTTACTTTTGAATATTATATTTAATTTAAATTTTGTAGTGTAGGAAAGATACTTGAAACTGTGTGTATATATATATACACACACAATATAGTATGGCAGTTACTCTGTTACTCTGAAGAACTCTGGGAAGAATAAATCAAGAGGCAGGTTAGCAAAGTCTTTTTGGAGACATATTTCTTGTGTGTCTTAAAAATACCCCTTCATTTAGTATATAAAATGAAAGTTTAAAATTCTAGAAATTAAATTATCTAGACATTAATTTGAACTATTAATTATAGAATATACTTTTATTTATTACAAAAAATATTTGGTGGCATCCTAAACTGTGTTATATTATGTCATTTTTACTTTCAGTTTCATTAGTAACATTTCCCAAATATATAGAAACTTTGTTGGTACTTTTTAATCAAAGTCTCTAATCCTTCCCTGCCACAGTGACAACTGTACAGGCAAAGTTCTGCTAGTGTCCCTTTTTCTTCTTTTGACTTATCTTTTCACCTAACTGTGGTGGTATTGTGTTCCCCAAAAATATTTTACACCCTAATAAACTTATCTGGGGTCAGAGACAGAACAGCCACTATATTAAACATAAAGGATAGGCAGTGGTAGCACATGCCTTTAATCCTAGCATTCCAGAGGCAGAAATCCATCTCTTCAAGGATACAGCCAAGCATGGTGACTCACACCTTTAATCCCAGGGAGTGGTGGCAGATAACAGAAAGATATATAAGGCGTGAGGACCAGAAACTAGAATCATTTGGCTGGTTAAGCTTTTAGGTTTTGAGCAGCACAGTTCAGCTGAGAGCCATTGGGATGAAATATAGAAGCTTCCAGTCTGAGGAAACATGACCAGCTGAGAAGTTGGCCAGGTGAGGTAGCTGTGGCTTGTTCTGTCTCTCTGATCTTCCAGTGTTCACCCCAATACCTGGCTCAGGTTTGATTTTATTAATAAGAATTTTTAAGATTCATACTACACCTAGCTACTCACGTGTTAGGACGTAAAGATAATATAAGCAAAAGCAAACGTATGTGTGATTTGATGACAGAAGTTCTTAGTTTATCATTCGCTAAATAAATGCCATTTCTGTTAGTTCCTCATATGTCGGAAGGATTGTTTTTTTCAGAAAACCAAAAGCCATAACTTGTAATCATTTTCTCACTGAATGTCGTCACTTTCTGAGTATGAAATGTAGTATCATTGATTTGGCTGTGTGTTTGATACGGAACCACAATCTTTAGCTTACATATTCCAGCTTGCAAACCTGTATTTGGAATCTTATTTTTTATAAAATAATGTGACTATTATGATAGTGTATTCTATGAATTATTCAGATTTTATGCTTTCAAAAACTACTTATGAATAGATAATCCTTGGTAACATGGTTTACTTGTATTCTAAGAAATTTATACAGTTATTTATTTTAACAGTATTGGGGACATCATAGATCACTATCGGAAAGAACAGATTGTTGAAGGCTATTATCTTAAGGAACCTGTACCAATGCAGGTCAGTGTTATTTTTTTCTTGCTTGAAATAATTAGCATCTTGTTTTAAACATGATTTTTGTGATGGTTATATAAATATTGATTCTGCTCAAACTAGATAAAATTTAAAGCTATGGATAATTTAGATTTCTTTAGGAAATAAATTCTAAGAGAATTTTTTACTTTTCAATTATATTCACTTTAGATAATTTAGATAATCAGTAGATACTAAGTAAGTCCTGGTAGCTTATTTCTCTGTCTTTGGTTTTTATTTTTATTACATTTGTTCTTAGACAGTTTTACACATGTGTTCATGCCTACTATTATTTCTCACCTCTTGTTCGCCCTACCTCATCCCCAAAAATACCTCTCATTCTGTCTATTAATTTTGTTTTGTGACCCACGAGTTTAACCAGGGCTATCTACATAACCATTTGTTTGGAGCTGTTCCTTGGAGTCATGCTGTGCTCAGGAGTGGTATCACAAGTAAAGACAGTGATTCTCCCAGAATCTGTCAATAGATCAGAGGTATAGAGTAGTACATAGTGAGTCCCTCTGCATTCTGTGATTGATTGTTGATAGGACCAGTCTAATGTGGACCCAACATCGATAATTACAGTTGTGGTGAATTGATAATGATTGCAGTGGTTGTACTGAGTCTAGAGGATGGCATTTGTTGCCTTCATCCCTGCTGCCAGGGCTCTCACATCTTTTCTGCTTCTGCATAGTAATGACTCCTGAGTGTTAGAGTGGGTGGTATAGTATTGTGTGTGTCCCCTCCCCCTTCCCCACAGACCTGGGTTGTTTGCCAGGCTTATATATAGTACTTGGTACCTTCTTGAGGGATGATAGCAATGGAGAAGACAGAAAAACACTAGGGAAAGGAGTGAATTCTTTTTAGGAAAAATGGCCAGTTTTATATAGGTTATAAAAAAATGGATGGAAGAGCCAGGTGGTGGTGGCGCACACTTTTAATCCCAGCACGTGGGTGGCAGAGCCAGGCGGATCTCTCTGAGTTCGAGGTCAGCCTGGTCTACAGAGCAAGATCCAGGACAGGCACCAAAACTACACAGAGAAACCCTGTCTCGGAAAAAAATAAACAAACAAACAAAATTGATGGAAGAATATTAAGGCCAAGAGAAGTTTAAATTTTTTATTACTTCATTTGCCTATAGTTTTTGTTGCTTGAATCTTGGATTGTCTCATAATAAAATAGCCAGAGCCAGATATTGAAGTAAAAGATGAAAGATCAGAGAAGCAGAGCAGGCCACAGCCACCACCTATTACCTCACCAACTCCAGGCATCCTCTGAAATCCTGAGTCCTCACATGAAAGGATCTCAGCTGAACAGCTTTAGTTCCTGTTTCCTCACGCCTTACATACCTTTCTCTGCCCAGCCATGTCACTTCCTGGGATTAAAGGCGTGTGTACTTCGCAGTACTGGGATTAAAGATGTGTGCCACCACTACCTGGCTCTGTTTACAATGTGGCTCTGAACTCACAGAGAATCAGATTCTTCTATATTTCTGTCAGTATTCTGTCTATCTAGATCTAACTAGTTTAAATCAGCTTTGAGTTTCTATTCTTTCTTGACAATCTTCTATTAATTGATCAACACAAACATTCACTTTAGTTAGCAGATCTTTGAGACCTTAGTTGCTAACTGCTCTAGGTACTGCTATATAAGACAGTCACTTCTAAAATACAACCTTGTGTGGTGTCTGTTTTTCTAGAAAGTACTGCTGAGATCTTTTATTAGTGGTTAGTAACCCAGATCATGCATGTTATATCCTTAGTTCACAATTGGCTGCTTGAGTTAGAAATGATTCTAGTTTGTCTCATAAATTCACAAGTTTTGTGTAGAAATTAAGTAATAAGATATTCCATCCTCAATTGGTACTTTTAATTTCCTAATTTAATTTTTTTATAGTTAGAAATGTAAACCTGTAACATCAATTAGTATATGATTTGTTTCATGTATTTAGTGTGCTTAACTCTTATAAAACCAAAGAAACCTAAAGTTGCTATGCTTTGCATAAATTTCTACAAAGAGTTGAATGCCTTGAAAAGGGTTACTATGAAACAAATGTATTTCTATAAAAGCAGTTAAATGTTAGTGATAGTCTTGGAATGAATTTAGGTTTCAGCAGAAGTTTGAAGAGTCAAAACATACAAAGGCTAATAATATCCTTTTTTCTAATGAACAACCTGACCAGCTGGCCGAATCAGTTCAGTCCCCCCCTCAGTGGCACCCTGTATACCAAGACATTAGCTAAAATAGAAACAAGCAAGTCCTAGAACTGCTTCCTGGAGAAGACACTAGAAGGAAGGAGCTGGCGAGATGGCTTAGTGCGCAAGGTGCTTGTCCTTGAGCCTGACTGAGTTCAGTCCCAGGCAGACTCCAAATTGTCCTTGGACCTCTACATGTGCACTGTGCCATGGGAACAACCTCTTGGTCCTAAACAGAAAATAAATAAAAGCATTAAAAAATATAAAATTATAAGCCAGAACCTGGAAACAACCTAGATGCCCGTCAACTGAAGAATGGATTAAGAAAATGTGGTACATTTACACAATGGAGTACTACTCAGCAGAGAAAAACAATAACATCATGAAATTTGCAGGCAAATGGGTGGAACTAGAAAATATCATTCTGAGTGAGGTAACCCAGACTCAGAAATACAAACATGGTATGTACTCACTCATAAGTGGATACTAGATATAAAGCAAAGAACAATCAGACTGCAACCCACAGAACCAGGGGGACTATATAGCAGGGGGAACCCTAGGATGACTGTGGCTTAGAATAAGTTTTGGTTTTACTCAATTACTGGGCAAGCCTCAATGAAACATTTCACTATTAGGATAAGAATTTATACTTTATCATGCTGATAATAGAAAAATAAATAAATAAAAATGAAAAAAGATTAAATTAAAAAAAACTTCTGAATACGTTTTAGGTATTTTTCTATGCATACTAATGAATTATTCCAACAGTTTGGTCAAGTTAACACTCTAATCATGCCTGTTTTATAAATAACAAAACTTAAACTAGAAAGGCTAAGTATTTCTCAATATACTTAGCCTTTCCCCCATTCACCATGTCAGGTCTGTTGGGAGCATCCTTCTTACTCAGAACATGAACACCACGAAAAATATTGATTTATTTCACTGTGAGTGCCTCTTCCCCCTTAAAACATAACAGTTGGAGTTGTCCATTTAAAATGTGAGTTGGAGCTGGGCGCCGGTGATGGCACACGCCTTTAATCCCAGCACTTCTGAGGCAGAGCCAGGTGGATTTCTGTGAGTTCAAGGCCAGCCTGGTCTACAGAGCGAGATCCAGGACAGGCACCAAAACTACATGGAGAAACTGTCTCGAAAAACCCCCCAAAAATAAAAAATTAAAAAAAAATGTGACTTGGGTCCATTATTATGTTTAGTACTTCAAGATGGTCACTATTTCAGAATAAAAGATAAAATCCCTTTTGTGGCAGACAAAAAATTCTACACTGATGTTTCTGTATTCCTGACCTACCTTATTCTACTGTCCTCATCTGTTTCTGAATTCATATTTTGGTCCTGTTTGAGATTTATAAATACAGTAGGCTCTTTACTTTCTTTAGATCTTTGAGCTGGCTTTCCTCTCAGACATCTACTTACCTTTAGTTACTCAAAATTTTACTAAAAAATTAGCTTCACAATGAGATTTATTTAGAGACTAACACCACAGCTACTTCTGTTCTGCAAAGCACTCTACTTATTTTAACATACATTGATTGTGTATTGACTTTCTCTAATTAGAACCTACATTACTGACCTATGATTAATTTAGTGTTTTGAATTGGATTGTTGGTGTTTTCTTAACCATTGAGTAACAGAGTCAGAATTGAAGTCTGGCTATGGTAGCCTATAGGTTCTGTTTTATCAACTACTCTCAGGGAGGACTATGTAAGATGAGATATCTTTGTTCAGAACTGTGTAGAAAGTGGCCAAGATATGGAAACAGGCCTTGCTATCTATCACTCTGTGACTTATTACAACCTGCAAGTGAAGCTGCATTCTTACTCATGCCTTAGAAGATACCGGAATCCTTTGATTTGTAGGTCAGTATACCTTAATTTAACTTTTGCACGAGCTGGAGAGATGGTTCAGTGAGTAAAGTGCTTGCTATTGCAAACGTGACAGCAGTTCGATTCCCCAGAGTCCACTCTAACCAAAGCTGGATGCAGTGTGCACACCTAGAATCCAGTACTGAGACAGTGAGGAGGATCTTGGGAGCGCTCTGGCCAACAAGTCTTGCTTAATTGTCAAGCTCTAAATTCAGCGAAAGACAGTGTGAGAGACTGGGAAGGGTCTGTACCTTGTCCTCAAGCCTCCTTACCCACACACACCTACGTACACAGAAACATACAACACTTATAGATTTTCTTGGAGTCATGTGTTTAAAGCTAAGCATGGATATGGTATACCGTAAATGATAAATGTACCCCATTCTACAGCTAATACACAGACTGTCACCATTGAAATAAAAATTGATGAGTACAAATTTGTATTAACCAGGAAATTAATCAATACTAATTATCATCTGAGTCTATTTTAATGTTTAGATTATTTATGTATGCAAGTAATTTAGTATATAATATATACAAGAAATGAAAAAACCCAAATAAGTTTTAAAGAAAATGTTAGGAGTGTTTAAATGTAGCAAGTTTTTGCTTTTTATGTCCCTTATGTATAGTCATAGCTTTCTTAAGTGAGCAAGTCTTTGAAGTACAGCTACTTACTCTTCAGCTTTTCTGTGTGCAGATGGAACAAGCTGTCTTGTATATTCTGATAAGTTCTGCTTATAATTACTCTGGTTTTTATAAATACAATGCTGATCACAAACTGTAAATATCACTAATGGGGTTTAGCTTTTCAAAACCGATACTTTTGAAAGTACTCAAGACCATTTCGTTGAAAAGTAGTATTTATTATTCTCTAATTGTAAAGTGTTTTTATACTTAGAAATACCAATTTAGAATATCCCAGTGAGTTTTTTTAATTCTATATTATATGTTTTACTTTAATGACCCTGTTATATAACTTGTTTTCAGCATTAATTCACAACCCTCATGAATAAATATAATATAAAAAAATTTAAGGAACATTAACAATTTATATATATATATATCATAGTAAGAGATTTGGTTATCAAAATCAATTTCCTCACAATAGAGTCCAGAGTATAGCTATTTTTCAAAATTCATTCATTGTTCTGTTAAATGTCAATATTTTCCTTTCATTTCCCCCTTACCATTCATAGCAGAAAATTAAAAAGTCTGAAGTTTTAATTAGCTGTTTTTAATGAATAATAACAAAAGGCAAGAAAATGTCCTCCTATCCCTTTTAAAGATGCTATAATACCTGGCAATGCATTAAAAGCCAAGGGTTGTACAACACAGAGACTTATTTCATTATTGCATCCTTGTATCTTTAACAGGGATTGATTGGCAAAGCTTTTCTATAAAGGGCCAAGTAGTAACTTTTTAGGTTTTATGTCCAATGCATTTCAAATACCTAACTCTACCCTGGTAATTGAAATTTCAGCTACAGACAGTATATAAAGTAATAAACATGTCTGTGGTCCAGTAAAAGTTTCTGTACAAAAACGGAGGACTGGGCTTGGAGCTGTGTCACCTGATGATATAATTGAGTAGTAGAGTACTTCCCTAGCATGCAGAATTCTCTAGGTTCAAACCACAATGCCACAAAACAACAACCAAGGGAGAGAGATAACAGGCTGAATTTAGCATGCATGCCATAGTTTGTTACCTCTGTCTGAGGTAACTGATGCTTCTGTTTCTTACCATCTTAGTACCTGGGCATAATTGCTGAGTAAGGAAATGAAACAGCAGAATGTCCCAAAATAGAATAGAAAGGTGATCGTGAAAATCACTTAATGTTCTATATTTACAAGAAGTTGTATAGACTTTACAGAGCCTCCAAAAAATAGTTAAGTATCACAAAATAGTAGTCTTTCAAAAATAAAAGAACTGCTATAAAGAAATGGGAAGACTAAAATTTAGTTTAACATACCTTGATACAATTGAAAATTAATTTGTCTGGGAAGATCATGATTTTTTATATTCTTTGCGACATAATTCTTTAGGCAATTTAGTGATTAAATGTCAGTTGTCTTATATGCATTACTAAAGCCTGTTATGTAAAACCGAGCAGTAAAAATCTAGAGCTTGGAGGAAAAATGGAGTTCAAAGTATAACATTTCATCATTGACACAATAGAATAGGAACTGAAAAGTGTGGTCTTGTTTTAAATATCCTTAATGAAAAAGAAATATGTACAGGTTATAATAAATACAGTACTTTAGTGTAAAAAAAGATGTGAGGCCATCAAAAGTATTGAAGGAAGAGAAAGCTGTGAAGTAGTGGAAAGAAAATTATCTTAATTCAGATAGCTTATGAATACCAGGTGTGGCTATAACTATGTGCTGTATCATGTGGTGAGCTGAGGGTTAAGGTGGGGATATGTCCTCATTCAACTGGTTAGTTTTCTAGTCTCACTTGGTGTTTCTCAGAGATAAAGAACATTCACCAACATGAGTTGGCTCTTAATTCACGTTGCCTCCTGATTTGCCAGTTAATTCTGGAATAAGTAGATACTTTCAAAACAGTTTCATTTGATTTAAAATACAAGCTCACTGAGGTTTTGAAATAGCAGTTGTCCATGAGACATATTCTTGAGAAATGACAAACCTTTCTGAGCATTTCTTTGTGAGATTTACATTTAGATTTTAGTTATTAGAAATGTTTTACCTGCTTTTTCATTACTATTTATTTTCATAAATAATTTTAATAATGTTTCTTTACAATTCAGGATCAAGAACAAGTACTCAATGATACTGTGGATGGCAAGGAAATCTATAATACAATTCGTCGTAAAACAAAGGATGCCTTTTATAAAAACATAGTTAAGAAAGGTTACCTTCTGAAGAAGGGTAAGTCAACTTTTAGGACTAATAATTTAGGATTTTAGTGCTCACCATATGATAAGAGTCATAAATATATACTTTTTTTTTTTTTTTTTTTTTTTTTTTTTTTTTTTTTTTTTGGTTTTTCCTTTTGGATCTTTAATTTCAGGATCTAGCTGCTCCCATGCATTAAAGGTCAAGGCATAAATATATACTTTTTTTATAAAAAAAAGTTTTTCTTCTTTTTACATACCAATCTCAGTTTCCCCTCCTCCCTTTCTCCCACCTCCCCCATCCTACCTCTTATCCACTCCTCAGAGACAGTAAGGCCTCCCTTGGGGAGTCATCAAAGTCTTGGCATACTAAATTGAGGCAGGACCAAGCCCCTCCCCCATGTCAAGGCTGAGAAATGTATCCCATCCTAGGGAATGTGTTCAAAAAAGCCATTTCATACACCCGGGATAAGTCCTGGTCCTACTGCCAGGGGCTCCCCAAATAGATCTAGTCACATAACTGTCACCCACATTCACAGGGCCTAGTTCAGTCCCATGGAGGTTCCCCAGCTGACAGGCCAGAGTCCATGAGCTCCCACCAGCTTGGGTCAGCTGTCTCTGGCTCCCCTATCATGATCTTGACCTTACTTGCTCCTGTGATCCCTCCTCCCTCTCTTTCACTGAAGTCTAGTAGCTCAGCCAAGTGCTTGGTTGTGGGTCACTGCATCTGCTTCCATCAGTTACTGGATGTAGGTTTTATAATGACAATTAGGGTACTCACTAATCTGATTATAGGGGAAGGCTAGTTCAGGCACCCTCTCCACCATTGCTAGGAGTCTTAGCTGCTATCATCTTGTGGATTCCTGGGGATTTCCCTAGCACCAGGTTTCTCCCTAACACCATAATGGTTCCCTCTACCAAGATATCTCTTTCATTATAGAGTCATAAATATCCATAAAACTTACTGTAAGATATAGTCATTTGTCTTGTCATTGATTATTAATAATAGTTACTTGTTTAGAGCTTACACATGGCATGTTTCAAACTTTAGAGGTCAGTTTAAGTCCACATTTCTAAACAGGGTATCATTAAATCCTGACTTACTTTCAGGCTCTCTCTATGGTTTCTTAAAGAAATTCCTTGTGGCACTTAGCCTTCAGGGTACTAACATTTTTATTTTATAGATCTACCTCAGTTTGACATTAAGATATTGAGGGGTAGGTGATGGTTGAAAACAATTACTCTAAGACAGGAATTTTGAGGATTTTATCATAATACAATTTCTGAAGACACAGTTAAAGTATTCTGATGAACTCCATTCATTCATTAATTCATTAAACAAGCAGTAATAACAAAAAGCAATTTTGTATACAGGTTATAGGTATTTTGTAATTATATATGGATCTATTCTTAGAATGAAAATTGAAATATACTTAATTTTTTTTTGTATTCTGAAAATACTATGTCTTAGCTCCTAAAGACAATTTTTTTTTTTTTTTTTAAACAGGCAAAGGAAAACGCTGGAAAAATTTATATTTTATCTTAGAGGGCAGTGATGCCCAACTTATTTATTTTGAAAGTGAAAAACGAGCTACAAAACCAAAAGGGTTAATAGATCTCAGTGTATGTTCTGTCTACGTTGTCCATGATAGTCTCTTTGGCAGGTAAGACACTGGTTTTCTTAAAAATTGTTTTAATAATAAAAAATATTGGATATTTTCAGACCATTTGATGTATAAATCTATTTTAAGAGCATAAAATTATCTAAAATTGATGATTTTAAGGTTTTTTTTCCCTCAGCTTTTGCCTAAGTTCTGTGTAAAATTTGACTCTGTTAGGCAGACTTCTTTGGAATAGCATTTCAGTAGTAGGACTAGCTATTGAACTAGTTCATAAATTCATTTGACCATGTTATTCTTTCTTCCTTTGTAGAAGACATTGTTTTAAAACCAAACAGGCTGATGGTAAGGATGAGAATCCACCCCAACACACAGTATTAAAGACTAGGGTGGGAGCACCGTGGAAGAATAAGGCCTTCCAGTCGCCATCTCCCCATGTTAATTCAAACAACCGTTCATGTACAAAAGTGTCTTCACTAGAGCTAAAGAAACCAGTTAGAAGCAGAAATAACATTGGATTTTGAAAACATAAGACAAGAGTCACTGAAGGAGTCAGGATGGAGATAATACGTTATTTCCTTCCCAGCTATGAGTACGGCGGGCATGGAGTAGTAGTACAGCGTGACCTGTGGCACGAGGGAATTAAGTGTAGGCCTTACATTAGAACCCAGTTGAGTCCCATTAATTAAACATTTTCCTTCTTGAAAATAAGCAATATGGCCATGGTCATAAGATTTGTCTGTAGACTTGAATACATATTAAACAGTGTTACTTTTATAAATATGAAGGCTGTAAGAAAATCCAGGGTACTTCAGCCACATGTGTTTTGTTTTTATATGAAGAAAACAGATCAGACTGTGACTGTTAGATATCAAAGAATATTAGCTGGCCAAAAGAAGACTTATGTTAAAAATATAATCTGGTAGGAAATACCCTCTTTGTGGGAATAATTCTAACTTCATTTATTTATTGAATAAAGAGTGAACTTCTTCAGAAATAATGTAAAACAAAGAAGATGTGTTCTGACAGTTGGAAAATAATAAATATACATGTACCATCACTGTATTGTCATTTCTTGCTTCTAATGCAGAAATTGACTGTTAAGAGTATGACACTCTAAAGGTATCTTAGTTATGAATACCTAATGATACCAGGTCCAAAAACTGATATGAAAAGTTATGTCTATGAAAAAAAAAAAAGGTAAAATCTCTCCTTTGAGAAAACAGATCTCTGTTCCTGAAATAGGCCAGTTAGTATAAACTTTTAATGTATGTACCTTTATTGGGAAGTGCCCAGGAGATCAGCAAAATGTATTTCCTTTCATGAAAGTAAAGATACCCCATTACAAAACAGGACAAATGAAATTAAGTTGATACCAATTGTATGTTATTATAAAGTACGAATATCAGAGCACAAAAGGGCAAATTTGTGAATGAGTACTGTTATATTTTAGCATGTTTTGCACATTCATGCTTTGTGTGAGAACATAGAGCCTAATATATAGACTGTGGCATTCAGGTAAAGTCTAGTGTGAAAGAAAGTAGTAGCTTTCTTTGAAAGGTGACTTAACTAAATATGCATGCTCTGTCTTCTGATGAAGAAATGTTGGGATAGCACTGCTTGTGTACATGTTTGCCTGCATGGTTGTGCAGTGTTCCTAGTTTGTTCAGTTTCTGTGTGTTTCTTCATATTAAACTTCAGATTTTTAATAATGCTGTATGTTATATAGGAAACATTTTACGAGCTTAAGTTGAAAGTTGGTTCAGTGATAATTATTCTAATGACCATTGTTGGTAGAGTTATTACCCTTTTATTTTTTCATAGACTGAGTCATTTACTCTGGCTTTTTTTTTTTTAAATTAATTGAAAAGGAAAGCTATTACATTAGAAAATAAATTTTTGTTTGGCAGTTTTCTGTAAACATTAAATTTTTTTTTTAACCCACTAAGTCCAATTTAATGCTATTCATATGAACTTGAGCATGGACTCATCCACTTGAGCATAGACCACCTTTTAGTGGCTACACACCTAACCCTTCCCCGAATAGCCATCAACTACCAGTAGCTCCTCAGCTAGAAGTGGGGCTTTTGGAGCCCTCACTACTCCATGCTGGAATCTTAAACTGGTTTGATCTTGTGCAGGTTTTAAGTAGATAACTACTGTTGCTATGGGTTATATGCAACTGCTATGCCATGTCAAGAGGCCAGCATTTTACAACATTCCCATTCTCTTATTATATTCTTTCTACCTACTCTTTATGATATTCCCTAAGCATTGGTAGAGAGAATTGATAACAAATGTCTCATGTAAGGCCCAGGAAGCGTTCAGTTGCTTCTTCCCAGCACTCTGAACAGTAATGTGTCTGCATTAACCACTACCCACTGCTTTGAGAAGCTTCTCTCACCGAGTTAACCATATTGATTGCCTTCCATCCTTTTCATTGTAACTTCATTCTGCTAATGTTTGAATGAATGATGTGTGTGAAAAGCTGTGAGTAATATTACTGCTTCCAAAAGATACTGTTCTTAAAGCCTTTGGGGGGGGATAAAGTGAAGATTGAGTTCAAGGTTGGGAAGGCAACCTCACTTTGCTTTGCCCTCCTTATGTGAAGACACAGTCAACTTCAGGTGTCTAACATGACAGCCTGATCTTTGAAGGACCTGGGGTCCATTTTCCCCTCCAGTCACTGAATCTCCCGGATTGGGGCTACTGTCTCAGTGCTGCTCTTGGCTTAGCACATCAGCCTCACAGTCTATGGCCTTAGGGTTGAAAAGGAAGCAGTATGGGGAAAGTCATAATGAGCTTGTCTTCTCAGGTTTCCCAGTATCAGTTGTTCTGTGTATCTTCACATTGCCATTTGTTATTCCTATACTTCTTTCTGTCTGGAGGATTAATCTCAGACTATATTCAGATCAGAAATTCTTAGTTCACATTTTCCACTATTTTATGATCTTCCCAAAGCATGAAAAATGTTTTAAATTTTTAAGCAAGTTATATGATAAAAATCTTTGGCTAAAATAATATAGAAGTAATATTTACTGACTTCTGAAAACTTAAAGGTCCTTCCTTATTAAGCATTTTATTAAGATTTATCCAGTTTAACTGTAGAGTCAGCACATTTCCAAAACAGATACAAATTATTAAGTATTATAGAATTGTCTTACTTTTGTATTATAAAATTGTCTTGCAAATGATTTGTGGTAGTTCATACTGAGGAAGACATGAACAAATGTTGTATACTACCTGCTATGCCATTAAACTTTAGAATAAGTGGTGTAGGAGAGATGGTGTTTTTGATTTAATAGATGAAAAAAGTGATCAAGTTTGTAAAAAAAAAAAAAATGGAAAATTACATTAAAGAACATTCAAACCACCTTCAGTCTGCTTAGAGACAATCATTAACATTTTTCCAGTAAGACCATTCCTTTTTACTTTCTATTGCGTGTCCACAGTTTCTGCAAATAAGTTATGTGTAGTCCTAGAAATTCTACTTCAATTTTTATTGCTTTTCTCTTTGATATATTTTAATATTAATTTATATCTATTTTAAACCATGAAAGACTAATAAAATTTCAATATTGTAATATCTATGCACATGACATCAATCTGGCTGAATGAAATAACCTGCATCTCTAAATTAAAAATTATGACAATCTTAAATTATACTTTGTATTTTTAAAGTTGGTATAAATACTTTAATATTTTTTAAGTTTCTTAATACCTTTTTTGTTTGTGTTCCAAGGCCAAACTGTTTTCAGATAGTAGTTCAGCACTTTAGTGAAGAACATTACATCTTTTACTTTGCAGGAGAAACTCCAGAACAAGCAGAGGTAAGATCACTCTTTCCTAAACTATTGCGATCTTTGTGCTAGCCTAACTTTATTAACTAGGGTAGAAAACTACTGTGGTACAGCGTTATGAAAGTATTTCTGAAATCTTACTATTTTATTTAACAAGTGAGAAACTGTCCAAGTTTTTGTTGTTTTTTTTTTTTTCTTTTTAACAAACACAGTGAAGGATTATTAGGGATAAAAAGTGACATTTAAAATTGACCATTAAATGCTCTACGAATTCAGTTTGAGGCTAATCATTTAAAATCATTATATTTCCATAAGTTAGAGATGGTCATCATATAATCCAAAATCAGGCCAGCTAGTTGTAATATTTCTAGAGGGTTTAACTCTATTTTGTACAAATATGACTTTTCTGAGGAGACTCTGTGAGAAACAAACAGGATAAAAAGTGAATGAAAGTGCCTTTGTTGGCAATACCAGATGACCGTGTGTGTCACTGTGGACCCTAGAGAGGCCCCTGGACTTAAGTATGACAGTGAGAGAACTACTATTGTTTTGTTTCTTGTTTCATTTTGCTGGGACAGAAAATTAGAGTATAGTATATTGAGACTAGAAATGGAAGTGATAATTAAATATAAAGGAGGTAAATTGATAATTGGATAAACTCATGTATGTTTCTTTGCAATACTGTTGTTTTGTTTTTTTGTAGGATTGGATGAAAGGTCTGCAAGCATTTTGCAGTTTACGAAAAAGTAGCCCAGGGACATCTAGTAAACGCCTTCGTCAGGTGAAATTTCATTGTGTCTGACTTGTAACAGTCTTATTTTCATGTCACTTTGCTCTTTTTTCCCTATACATGCTATTTTTGCCAACATTTCTTAAGAGTAGAAAAGTTTAGTCTTTAGGAATTTTACAGCCTTGCTGTCACTTGACTTGGTAGCAGATTACTTTGTGAAAGAAGAGTTCTTTATATATGTATTCTGCTTCCTAGTCTATTGTGCCAACTCTTCAATAGATTATTTTTTGCTTAACTAAACAATTAAAAGCAAGTAAAAGAAACCCGTCTTGTGCTGCACCTCTTTCTCAGGTGGAAGAAGGAAAGGTACTTCTGATCAGTTAATCACACACACAGCAGTATCCTTGAAAACTTGTTTTTCATGATATAGCTGTTTGTGAGACTGACTAGCCAATCTTAACTAAAACCTAAATCTTGTGTATACTTTTATTTTTAGGAAGTTAAGGAAAGTTTCTTTTTCTAGAAATGTACTATGTTATTACCTTTTCTTAGTTATTTTTATTGTTAGAGATAAGGGTTTGTCCGTAGCCTAGGCTGGGTTCAGACTTGCAGTAATCCTCCTGCAGTAGTGTCCTCAACATTAATATTACAAGTGTGAGCCACCATAAACTGGCTTATCCCTTATTTCTTGGCCTTCACGTCTTTCTCTCGTTGTTTCATTAAAGTGGTTCCTAGATAATTGGAAGTAGCCATCTCTAATGTGGTTGAATTTTGAACAAAGTTAAGATAGTATGTGTTTATAGAGAAAAGTGACCTGTATTAATGGGTATTTCCAGTAAGCTTGTTGAGTTTAACAGACTTTTATTGGAAGTATAAAAACAGTTATTAGGTAACTAAATACTCTCGTAAACCCTGGTCTTTTTCCCAAGGACATTTGTGTGTGTGTGTGTGTGTGTACATATATATAAATATTAATATATAGAAGTTGTCACATACCTTTGTACATGTATACTAGCCAATATCTCGAGCTCTTTTGATGTGTCAGTTAATCTGCTGTGGGTTGAAGGATGGTTTCCAATCCTTAACACAGCATGTAGTCTTCTACACTTCATAGATGAGTCAGAGCCTACTTGTTGAGGATGGCACAACTGATGGTAGAGAGAAAGAGTATCTAGTAGTCGGAAGTAGATGGACAGTTATACTGATAATAGATTGGCTTCTTGGAATGCATGTCTTTTCTGTAGCATCAGATCATAAATTTGTGTCTTATAAACATCTTACCATGGACTCTTAAGTAGTAAAATCTTCATGACAAGCATACTATGATATTTGGAGTTTTGAAATGAATAATGATAGTTGATTAGCAAAGCTTATATTTTTCAGAATACTAAGAAAAACAAGTTACTATTTTTGGCTTTATATACAGGTCTTGAAATGTTGGGTATGAATTTCTGTGTTCTCTTTAGGTCAGCAGCCTTGTTTTACATATTGAAGAAGCCCACAAACTCCCAGTAAAACACTTTACTAATCCATACTGTAACATCTACCTGAATAGCGTCCAAGTAGCGAAAACTCATGCAAGGGAGGGGCAAAACCCAGTATGGTCAGAGGAGTTTGTCTTTGAGTAAGTCCTATTTTATCATATTCAATCTGTTTTTAGAGTCATTTTCCTCCTGCTGTTTACATATAAACTATCTGTTTCTGTTGTTTTAATAGTATTTTTTGTTGGATTTGTTCATCTTTATTAATAAAATGCCTTTAGACTACTGAAAAGTAATGACAAAATGTTTTCTATATTTTCTAGATCTGGTTTTAATGGTTTATTAGTGCTTTAGGAAGTTTAAGATTACTGGGAAAATGTCTAGTTATCAATATTCTTGTGTAACAAATAATATAAACCTCGTTTTATATTTATATAATACACTGAAATTTTTAAATGGAAATAAGGTAGTTTGATACTAGAACATTATTTCTAATTTTTCTCCTTGCTTCTTTAGTGATCTTCCTCCTGACATCAATAGATTTGAAATCACGCTTAGTAATAAAACAAAGAAAAGCAAAGATCCAGATATCTGTAAGTTGATTACAAAGCTTTCTAAAGTAATGAATGCATGTTTTATTTATTTATTTATTTATCTAATTATATTATTATAGTTAGAATTTATATATGAAATATATCTAAGATGGAGATGAAACATATGCTGTATAGTCTGCTACTAAACTGACTGTCGAGAGGTGACAATTAAGTAAGAACAAAATGGCCAAAGTATATGTACTGTAGTCCTTACAATTTAAAATATACAATGTACTCTCCCTATAAGAAAATGGTAGTGGTGATCATTTTTTGTACTCTTTCCTTTTTTAGTTTCCCCTAATTTTTCCTACATTTCAAGTATTAAAAGTTCTGTTACAGACTGGAGATATAGCTCAATTGTAGAGTATTTGTCTAGCATGCAGTGGCCTGGGGATTAGTCCTTAGCCCTACAAAGAAAAAAGATACAGAATGTTTAAGTGTACTAGTTATTTGTTGTAATATCCAATGCTCTGGATATCTTATTCCAAGCAGCACACTTCTTCCCATCCTGTTGGTAGAACAGATGGCATTGGGATTTAGTGATTCATAACCAGGGTGAATTAGGTTAATACCTTCTTTTACAACTCAGGCTTTTAGGGTAAGCAGTCGTCTGTCCTGACAGACAGATCAAAACCTGAAGTCCTTCTGAATAAAATGTTTATTCTCTAATTGCTTACACTCTTAAGTGTTTCTCCATTACTTGTATGATAAAATCCCAGTAATGGCACGGAAAGAAGCAATACTTTCTTTTTGGAGTGTGGTCTTTATTGCTCTACCTTTTTACCTACCTAGCTAACTCAAATCACGGGTTCATGTTTGGAGTGGATTTTTAATTCCCCTAGGCTGTTATGCATCCTTGTGTCTGCAAGTATTGCTCACTGTTGTAGCACTTATACTGCATCCTCTTTTATAGCTTAAGACATTTTCCACGCACATCAAACACCATGTCTTAATCATTTCTTAATCCCATATCCAGAGCCTACCACAAAATGTCACATAGCAGGCCTTTAGTAAATGAAAAAAAAGAACCAAATAAGCATTGGCTTTGTGATGTTATTGAAAACTTGCTTAATGGAGAGCATTTAAAACTACAGAAAACTGTATTGAGAAAATGCATATGACCATAGTGGTTTTTCTTTTGTAGTATTTATGCGTTGCCAGTTGAGCAGGTTACAGAAAGGACATGCCACAGATGAATGGTTTCTGCTCAGCTCCCATATACCATTAAAAGGTATTGAACCAGGATCCCTGCGTGTTCGAGCACGATACTCTATGGAAAAAATCATGCCAGAAGAAGAGTACAGTGAATTTAAAGAGGTATTATTTAGTAGTCTAATGCTTCTAATGGCATTACACATGAATATTAACTATTTAATAAAAATGCATTAAGCTAAATAGTAATGTCCTAGATCAGTAGTACACTAGTAGCCAGAGGTAAAAAACATGTTGTATGATTTTGTCCTTATAAAGCTTGAAACATAGGCTACAAACTCACTTCATTTTTAACAATTTTATTCAGTGTATGTGTTCTGCCGCTTAACCTTATATATCTTTCCCATTGGTCTCCAAGCATACATAATGCTATATACTTTCAGCAATCTTTTTTAATGTCATTTTAGCTCATACTACAAAAGGAACTTCATGTAGTCTATGCTTTATCACATGTATGTGGACAAGACCGAACACTACTGGCCAGCATCCTACTGAAGATTTTTCTTCATGAAAAGCTTGAATCATTGTTGTTATGCACACTAAATGACAGAGAGATAAGTATGGAAGGTATATCAAACTAAATGTATTAAACTGTTAAATCATTTTACAAAGTATCTGAGATTCTTTGTTTAAATATGGGAATGGGTTGCTATTTCTAATTCTGTCATGGCAGATTAAGTATTAGAGACTGTACAAAGATGATTTCTTTGTCCAGACTCAGCGTGTGATTATCAACAATAGCATAGTATTTATCATATTATCTCAGTTTTCACTTAGCAGTCTATGGGTAGAAATCAGATGTCACCTGTATTTTATTTCTAGATTTTATAGCCGTTCTAAGGCTAATGTACAATCACTATGCTTTTCACAGTTTACTAATGTATTTATTTTCTCCTCATCAATATTCATGTAAAATAATTACTGAAGAAAAGTAATTTAATTTCCAACTTAGTTGTATTAGTACAGTTCTGTGAACGTAATCTAACATCCATTTTTGTGTAGATGAAGCCACTACTCTATTTCGAGCTACAACACTTGCTAGTACCTTGATGGAGCAGTATATGAAAGCCACTGCCACACAATTTGTTCATCATGCTTTGAAAGACTCAATTTTAAAGATAATGGAAAGCAAGCAATCATGTGAGGTAATACTTTATTGTTTTAAACTTTTAACAAATTATAGTTTTGGGAAAGTACATCATTTCTAAAATTTGCCAATGCAGTTATGCCCTCTATAATAGATTTATTAACACCTCCCACCCCCACCCCCACACATATCACATGCACATTTGTACACTCACAGTTCTTTTGGTATTTCTCCTAATTTCTACTAATGATCAGGTGTAACTTACTTTAAGAAAATGTGTGTAACATAAATTGAACATTTTTCCAGGGACTTTGTTGTTCATGTTGAGTATCTGTTATTAAAAAAAAAAAGCATTTTGAAATTTTGGGCCTACTTCATATATACAATAAGGTATCTTGAGGATGGAACCTAAATCCAAGCATGAAATTTGTTTATGACTGAAGTTTATTTTACATGAGTTCTAGGAGGCTTGTGCTTTGGCCCATCATGTGAAGTCATATGTAGATTTCCCATTTGTAGTGCTATGTTGGCATCCAAAGTCAAACTTAAGGATGCGCCTTTCCTGGATCTCGCTCTGTAGACCAGACTGGCCTCGAACTCAGATCTGCCTGCCTCTGCCTCCCGAGTGCTGGGATTAAAGGCGTGCGCCACCACCTCCCAGTACTCGGTGTGAGTTTATAAGTAGAATCCTGTTTATATAACTGTTGTATTTCATGGATGCTACAGAGCAGTTACAAAGGAAGATAGTATAAATCCCCAGGCTTGCTTGATAGTGTCAGTAAAATAAGGAAATACTTTTTAACACTTGGAGCTGTCAAATGTAATTCTGCCATAACAAAATGAGTGATCTATTGTTAGAAGTTGAGGGCAATCCTGTAATTACTATCAAAGTTGGCAGATCAGAACACGTAGATTGGGGGTGGGGGTTGTACTTGAAAAGTTCTGAGAAGGGTTCATGATTCTACTTACACATTTTGGTTATCTTCCTTAGCTACTACTTTGAACTTCATTAAAAACAGTTGTTGTTTTTTCCTCAGATAAGTAGTGGTTTAATGTTCAGTTGAGTAACTGGGAATAAATAATAGTAAACCTATTGAATGTGCATATGTGGAACAGTTGACAGTGTTGAAAACAACAACTGCTCATTTATCACAATTTATCTGAATCTATCACTACCATAATGACTGGTTTGTTCCTTCTCTTAGTTAAGTCCATCAAAGTTAGAGAAGAATGAAGATGTGAACACTAATTTAGCACACCTATTAAACATACTTTCAGAGCTTGTGGAGAAAATATTCATGGCTTCAGAAATACTCCCACCGTAAGTTGTCAGATTGTTTGCAAAATTTGACTAATTTGTGGTTTCTAAATTTTCTTTTAATGATGCTTTCTAATGGCATTATTCTCAGATTTTTAACTCATAAACGATGGATTACGAACCATGCAAGGTGGCATGCACCTTTAATCTCAGCACTTGTGAGGCAGAGGCAGGTGAACCTCTGAGTTTAAGGCCAGTCTGTTTAATAGAGTTCCAGGACAGCCAGGCCAGTTACACAGAGAAACCCTGTCTCAACTCCCCCCAACCCCAAACCAAAAAAAAAAAAAAAAAAAAAAGATGGAATATATTTAAGAAAAAAGTAAATGAGAAATAACTGTTAAAGAAGCCAGAGTAAAATATACACTCTGGCACCTGCCTATATTCCCAGTATTGGAGCGGTTGAGGCAAGATGAGTTTGGGCCAGCCTGGGCTACATAGCAAGATCCTGTCTCACAAAAAAGAAAAATAGACACACATACATTAATAAATTAAACTATATTTATATGGTGACCAAGTAAGTCTGGCTTGTATTGTAGCTTAGAGAGTGAATAACATGTCTCAGATCTGGGAGCAGTATCTGTTAATCTAGTTTCTAGTTCTTGCCTAGCATTACATTCCCAGGAAACAGAAACCAAAGTCAAGTATGTACACAAGATACCAGTGTTATGTCTGCTTACGAGTCAGTGTGAGTAGACTCACTGGTTTAGATAGAAGAAGTCAAAATAATGGAACATGTGCCACAATAATTCCTCTGTATTCTCATGTCTAATAACTTATTTCATACTTTTCATAAACACAGAAATTAAAATCAGTGGAGCCAAACTTACTGCATTATGTTTCTATACCCATTACTAAATGTGCTTCTCATTACCTTTAACAAAATACCTTTTTTAGATGAGAAGATCAATGAAAAGGTCAAATGCATAAAAACATGATATACTGGTTGGGTAAATTAAAATTTTGGCTGCCACTAGATTATCATATGATGATGATGTTTACTTTCTGTATTGAGTTGTTTATGTTATTTTGGCAGGACACTGAGATATATTTATGGGTGTTTACAGAAATCTGTTCAGCGTAAATGGCCTACAAATAACACCATGAGAACAAGAGTTGTTAGGTAAGAGTTGCTCCTTCATTTGTCATAGTCACTGTGCGCAGCACACACTGACTCGGGTATGTAGGCAGAGAGGGAGGAAAGTGGTGCTTGGAGAAGTGCGGTAGTTGAACCATCTAGATTTTAATTGGTTTGTACCATCTATGTTTCCAACCATGCCTTCGAGTTCTGAAGCTCTCATTTAGAACAGCTTTGGCCTCTGATGAAATTTGAGAGCTCATATATGGACTTAATAAAATTGTTTGCTTAAGTTATAAACTGTTAAAAACCAAACAGAACTAAAGCAAAATTCCTACGACCACCTAATATCATTAATGTTGTTTGAGGATTTTGTTAAGAAATTTATAGAAATGCTTCAAGTATAGTTTTCTAGTAATTATGGAAAATACACATTGCCATTCACGTTATATGTAAAATTTGAATTTTAAAGACATTCCTGATGTAAATTTTGTCAGGAGGCTTCTACTTTTCTTGCAGACAGAATTTCCATTGGTGCCCTAAGGGCATAGCTCTGAGGTGAGGCACTTAATTAACACTAAGAGGTCCTGGATTTGATTCCTACCCCTGAATAAAACAGACCAACCAAAATGTCTCTCACTTAGCTACACTAAGACACACTGAAGAATTGTAGGAAGAAAAATGACAAGCATGTTATTTGAGCAGTTGTGTGATAGACATTAAACTGTTAAACTAGTACAGCAGGGAGTCCTCCAACTCAATATGTCAGGGTGCTGATTTCTCTTCCTAGCAATACATGCACAGTACCCATGTATTATTTAATTTAAAATCGCCTTAAATATTCAAAATATTTTTTCACTGAAATTTATTAATAGTTCAATGTTATCAATTCAAGTTTCTAGTTAAATATCAAAATATTTTCAGTAAACCTTATGCAGGAACCTTCTTTAAGAAGAAATATCAAAATATGAAGTTATCAAAATATGAAGTTATTAATTGCTGTAAGTAATTATAGAAGGACTTTTATAAACTATGGGTTAATTACTACCATGGATTCTTTTTAAAAAAATGTAAAAACTGATCTTATATGACAATATATTTAATACTACTGACTGAAGGAGTCAGAGTAGAGTATCTAAGTTTATATTAACTGCAAAACTTTCAAGTGTTTATGGTATGCATTTTGTAAATTTGTCAAGGACTCATTGATACAGTGTATTCCAATGTTTATATATCTTAATTCATACTCACAGACTTTTCTGTTTAAATAAATTTTAAAAGACAAAGTGGGTAATTTGGAATCTTAAAGAACTGTTATTTATCTATAAAAGGTTTATACTCTTTTCAGCAGTTCTAATACACTGCTTCCTCTAGTAAAAAACAAATTACTAATCTCTAAATAGCTAAGAGAATAAGGGCAAACTTATTTCCAGAGTTAATCTGAAGTTATATTTGCCTTACAGTTTTCTTAATTTTTAATTTTAACTTTATATGGGCTTCCCCATGTTGAAAGTAAAAGTTATGGTTCTAAGTTTAAATTTTTTATGTTTATATTTTAAACATATATGGTTTCTAAAAAAATTTTTCTTTCCAATTAGTGGTTTTGTTTTTCTTCGGCTTATCTGTCCTGCTATCCTGAGTCCACGGATGTTTAATATAATTTCAGGTAATTACCTTTTAATAAATTTTGAAATGGAAAAAGCTTCACTTAATGGGAAATACTTACACTTTAAATCAAAATTTAAAGATCTAAAACAAATAAAGCAAACCAAAGCACTATTCCCTGCCTTTTTATTCTTTTATTATCGAAGATGTTAGATTTTTTTTTCTGTTCCTGTGACTGTTATTTTAAAAGTTTGCATTAAATTTATTTTAAGCACATGAGTGTATGTGTACAGGCATTTGCTTGCCATGGTGCATGTACAGGGATCAAAGGACAACTTCTGGGGGGTGATTAATTAGCTCGATCCCATTTTGTTTTTTATTCATTGTCCATTATGGAAGTTTGTAGATTTGTAAACTTAAGGAAGGAAAAGTGTTAATATTAACTTCAATGTTGTAATGAGCCAATCAATATTAATGGAAGGAAACAAACATTTTCATACTAATAATTTGAAGCTCAAAGCTGTATTAAAAATTATTTGAGCCGCTCGGCACGCCTGTACAGCACTGATCAGCACATTCTGTAGAGCATCACACAGAACTTAGGAGGCTAAGGCACAAAGAAGGGTCAAGGCCAGGCTGGACTATATAGCTAGACCATGTCACTCAGCACAATGGTATGTACCTACCATGCCCACATGCAGAAAATTGAGTCTGAAAGAATTCCCTGGATCTTAAAAACATTGGAGAAATCATTTTAATTTTACTTTCATACTCATCACATTCTTGTAATTACTTTTCATTACTCCTGAAGTGGTTGAATACATGCATATTAAGAATAAAAGACTAGGGGCTGGTGAGATGGTTCAGTGGTTAAGACCAAATACTGCTCTTCACACTGAATTCAGAGGACCTTGAATTCAATTTCCAACACCCATGTCAGGTGGCTCATAACCACCAAAACTCCAGCTCCAAGGGATCAGACACCCTTGTCTTGCTTCTGTGGGCAACAGCACTCATTTGCACATATCCATACATATAATTTTTAAAATATTGAATGAAAGGCTTAGAGTTCTGTTCAAACACTGGCTTTAAACTGCCACTTCAACAATATTTAAACTTGAGTTAATTTTTTTTTACAATACAATCTACAACAGTGGGTCAGAATATAAGATTTGCTGTTATTAATCTTAGACTGGGGATATAACTCCAGTTGGCAGAATGCTGGCAGAGCATACACGAGGCCCTGGGTTCCATCCTTAGTACCCAATAAAACTCAGGAAGGAGAAGAGGTAGGAGGAGGTTAGAAATTCAGGGTTGTCCTTAGAGTGTGGGTTTGAGACACAGAACACTAGAGAAAAAACGGGGGGAGGGTGCTTAATTTTCAGTTTCTATTTGGTAGCTACAAATACTTTTCATTTACATTCCATTTTCTATATTCTACAGGGAAGTTTTTCATGAACTTAAAAATTTACCTTTCAAGTGAACTATTTGCAGTGTTCACCTTTCAAGTGAACTAGCCTGCAAATAAAATGGAGCAGGGAATTGCTGAGATTGCAAAATGTTCCCCTTAGTGAGTTGAAATTAGCTTTGTGAATTGTCCTGAAAGGTCTGTAGATTGACAATCTTCTTAGCAATAAAGCAGCTTTTTGAGGTATTCTGAAATATTATCAGCTAGTTGGGAATTACTCAAGTTTGTATGTTGTTCACAAAACAAGCAGCATTTATAAATGTGTTCAATTTTTCCCTTTTTAACTCAAGTTCTTTGGAATTAGGTCATACATTTTTAAGGAATATTCTGAATATATCCTAAGTAAAGGATTGTTAGTATTTAACAGTACAGAAAAACTAAAAGTGCTAAATTTATAATGGTTTATCTGAGTCATTGGTTGTAACCAATTCTCTTCTAGATTCCCCATCTCCTATTGCTGCAAGAACACTGACATTAGTGGCTAAGTCTGTGCAAAATTTAGCAAATCTTGTGGAATTTGGAGCCAAGGTAAAAATATTTTGATACTTAAATTTTATTTCACAATCAACATAATCTTCAAAACACAGTGTACTATGTAAACACTGGAATATAATTACCTACTTTTGTAACTTAGTTTGTACCAAACTCGTTGCCCAACTTACAAATATGTACTGCTTTTACCGACCATTAGTTAGTATGCTGTCCTCTGTCAGATATGTAATGTATTCTCTCTATAGTTCCTTTCAGATTCATCCTAAATTTTGGTATGTGATTAGTAATTAAATATACATTTTAGGCTTTTGCCTAAATAGGCAATTGCCTATTATTATTTCTTGCCAAATTCAGTCATTTTTCTTTTTTTTCCCTCTCCCCCCACCCCCCCCCCCCCCCAAAAAAAAGACTTATTTCCTATTATGACTGTTTTGCCTGCATGCATATAAGTACACTGGTGTGTGCCTGTTGACGTCTATGCCAGATGAGGGCACCAGATTCCCTGGAACAAACAGTTATAAGCCATCATATGGGTGCTGGGAACCAAACCCTGGTCCTTTGCAAGAGCAGGAAGTGTTCTTAATGTTCTTAAAGCCATCTGTCCAACCCCATAATAATCCTCTTTACGTTTAATTATTTTTCTTAGAAATTTCATGTCTGCATCTTTGGAATTATAATTGAATCTTATCACATCTGAGGTTTATTGTTGATACTGTGCTAACCATAATTATAACAAATTATAATGGGTTAGAATTTTAGTTAACATTTATGGGTTATCTTTTGAATTTACCTGAAACACAAGGCATATTTTATCCTACTGCAATCATAGGGAATTTTTGGTTTTGCTGTATTTTAACTCCCCACAATATGTTGGGCTCTTCATAATTTATCAGTAATAAATTCTAAATGTACATATTAAAAATTTGTGTCTGCCAAGCTATATGTTAAATGATTTTTAATTTGTAACTTCTTTTTATTCAAATATCTCCACCATATAGCTATTTATATTAGGAAATTTTCATATAGTAATTCTTGCTACATGTATAGTTTTTGTTGTAAAAGTTTTTGTAAGGCATATGAGGCCTATATTTTTATTTTTTTAGGAACCGTATATGGAAGGTGTCAATCCATTCATCAAAAGCAATAAACATCGCATGATCATGTTTTTAGATGAACTTGGGGTATGTACATAATTTTCACATTTAGCCATATAAGCAAAAACCTTTAGATTTTAAAAACAGCACTTTCAAAATAAAATTTTTTTCTATGCAATATGTTCTTTTCCTTTATTCTTGCATAAATGGCTAATGTCAAGCATACATAATCGTGGCTTTCAACCAGTCATATTTAAAATATGACTGTCTTCATTCATTATCCTTTAGCTATTGTATTCAGTCTTTTAAGTTGTAGCTAAAATAAGATTTGAAGCCAGTTAGATTGGAACCTAAAGTTAGAACTAGATGAAGTAGTGTAATGCCTCATTTGAGCTTTTATAAATAAAATTGTGACACAAAATTAAATACATTTATAATATCTGAGACCCTAAATAGGAAAGTTAAATTGTCTATATCATTTCAAATACACACACACACACACACACACACACACACACACACACACACATCTATTTCAAGGACTGAATGAATTTTAAAGTAAATATAGTCATAATGTAGTGTGTGTACCCAGAAGAAAAAAGCCTAAAATAACATGTGTGTGTGAGCTGAGCCAGGTGTTCGAGGCTGAGTTGTCTATGTTTTAGAATGCATTTAATGTCCAAAGCACATATTAATCATCACCACAACACTTCAGCCAAAAAAAAAAAAGAAATGGGGTTGCCAGTAAGACCAAAAATCCTAAGTAAACTTCTATGAAGTTTCCATTAGGAGGATTTCTAACAAAAAATATAGTTGGTCAGTTTTCCTTGGAATTTGTCCTTTCTACTAACCTTCAAGCTCTGTGAAGGCAAGCAAGATTGTAATGTTTTTTATCTCGTAATCTTTTATTCATCCAATCACTTAGCAAATAAATGATCCAGTTAAAATGAATGTATTAGAGTTATTTCTTTACTCCCCAAAACTAAAATGTCCTTCAACTTTTAGGAATGTGTAACAGTCACTACCACTAAAAAGTGGAATACATCTAAGATTCAACAAGGCCTGAATATAGACATTGAATATAATATAGTAATATACATTTATTATGATGGTTAGTTACTCCATGAACCTTAAACACTATAATGTCCAGTGATCCCACATTTTTATCTTAAGCAGTCTACAGAAACTACAAAGTAAGTCTTTATTATATTTTCATAATGTAGTTCTCTTTAGATGCTGCTCAATTTAGATAGTGTCCTAGTGGTATTCGGTCTAGGCATTTAAGTTGTAGTAATCCAAGTCAGCAACTGACAATAATACTATTAATTTGACATATGCTTTAAATTTAAAAAGAAAAAAAAAAACTCATGATACTGTCATCCTATGGAAGAGTATGGAACCTGGTTCTAAAACCTATGTTTAGCAGAATTATTTGAATAAAAATTCTTAGACAAATTAATGTTTTATACCTAGTTAGGATAATTTTAGAAGAAACTACAAGGATTTTTATTTCTAAATGCAGTTTTATGATTCCCTTAAAGAATGTACCTGAACTTCCGGACACTACAGAACATTCTAGAACTGACTTGTCTCGTGACTTAGCAGCCCTGCATGAGATCTGTGTCGCTCATTCAGATGAACTGAGAACACTCAGTAATGAGCGCGGTGCACAGCAGGTAGGTCTTTACAAATGGTAATGTTCACACTGTATAAATGGTACTGAGTTATTGTCAAGAGGGAGGCGTGTTACTCTCACATCAAGTACATGAGTGAAGTTACTTGTGAAACATAGAAGTATATGGAAAATTTGAAAAATATCTACAGATGATACCTCATGGTGATTCAAGTCAGTGTGTATCATAGCTCACACCTTAAAAAAACACTAGTCCATATTAGATTTCTGATACCAACAGATATGGAGGTCTATTCAAAAGGACTAGAACTGGGAGGTTTTTAATTGACCTAGTGTTGAAGTTAAATGGGGAAAAAGGCATAGGGGAAGTATAAATCAAGACACACACACATCCTAAATCTGATGAATTTCTTCATGGTTCAGAGGCAGTACATGCTAACACTGCACTGCTTTCCTGTCTTGCAGAGATTTCACAAGAGAAATTAAAACAGCGATTATGGATTCTCATTAGTTTGAGAATCCTCACTTTTTTTTCTTAAGTTTAAAAAACAGCTTAAATAATAGAGCTCCAATTGCAAAACATTACAGTAGTTTATTACCAAGGTTTACAGTGATAAATTTAGTGTGGTAAGATCTTAAATGCTCAGTGGAAATAATCAGAACTCAGTTTCATGTAATGAGTAGAAATGCTAGCACCTTAAGAATCCCATTGCTTTACTATAGTTTTTATTAAATCCAAATTTCTATCTTGAAATTTTAGATTCTTTGCTTAGTGATTTCTCCCCTCCACTGTTTCTCCTTGTGTCTAGCATGTACTGAAAAAGCTTTTGGCTATAACTGAACTGCTTCAACAAAAACAAAACCAGTATACAAAAACCAATGATGTCAGGTAGCAACCTGGTGTTCTGCATGGATTCAGCACGTCCAACATGGTAATTCACATCACTATGTCTCCTTTGCTCTTGCCAAAAAAAAAAAAAAGAAAAGAAAAGAAAAAGGAAAAAGAAGAGAGAGAAAGTAGCACACCTTTCCACATTCCAGTGATGTGTGAGCTATGCAAACAAAAAACAAGATTCTGCTGGCAAGTAACTGCCAGCGCCTTTGTAAGCTATCTGTGCAGAATATTTGCACTTTTTCCACATGGAATCTTTACCAAACTCTGAGCCTTGGTGTACAGATCAACTTTCACAAAAGAAAAAAAAGCTATGTCTTGAACTTTGAAAATATATTTTCAGTATATCCAATTGCCAAAGTTTTACTGTCTCTTGGAAAACGAACTATGAAATCAACTGACAAGAAAAACGCATCCTATTGACAACAGAATTTAACTGGATTGCAGACTGTTCTTACTGTAATTTTGTCCTTCTTACGATTATGACCATTTGACTGTTCACTGAATTTATTTGTTGTACAGTTTCCAGAGTTTGACATTGTAATAGGAACAATCTTGCTGTATACTTTCTAAAAATACTGTGCTATTCTTCCTGGAACTGTAAAAGACAATATATAGAATGGATGAATCTATGCTCATCAGCTTTATTTTTTAAACATACCACTTATTTTGTTGGAATTGTCAAAAACTGTATTTAGATCTCATGGTTTTGTTAAAATGTTTACAAAAGTAAATAGTTTAAATCCAATAAATATTATTGGTCATTGTACCAATCAATGCATGTTACCCATTTGACCATTTTATAGATTACTGATGTCTCTTATGTTTAAAAAAACTGCTAGAATACTTGTGTCTGTCCTAAGATGACTTTTTGTTACTGCTTTGATTATGCAGACAACCTCCTCAGCCACTTAACAACTTACACATCTTAGAACTTTACTTGTTTTTTTCTGCTGGATAATTTAGTTTGTATAGTTTCATCTGATCCTGTGTTTGTATTTTTGTGAAGTATTCCCAAGGGTTAAGTTAAAATAAACTGAGGGATAGCTTGAATAATTAATCAGCTTACTATTTAACTTCATTATAATTTTCTTCCACTTTTAGGGATAGTTCAAGCTTTAATACCAGAACAAGGCCCAGAAGGATTTTATTGTTTCTTTCATAAAGGATTTCATTTATTCACTCATTGTACAACTTGTTAAGCAACATGTCTTATGCTGAAGATATGACTTAAAAATGTGTAGCAGAGTATCCTTAGTAATCAAGAGGGTTTTTTTTTTGTTTGTTTAAAAAGAACCAAGGAAGGTATTAATAAAAAAAAAAAATTCCCTCAATAAGATGCTTTTCTGAAGGCCTAGATTCTAAAAACAGTTGGTTGCACTCCTCAGAGATTTTGTATACAGTGAAAGATGTTAAGTACTCAAGGGTTTATTCCCCTTTGCACAAACTGAAGAGGCCTCAATGTATTCTTTAGAGAGATGTTTGATGTTACCATTGAGAGATATCCCTAGCTTAAATATAGGGCTGAATGCAGCTATACAGGTAATTTCCTGTCCTTAACATAGCTTCAATCAGGTTAACTGTGATAACAAAAACAAAACAAAATTTTGTTCTCAATGTAATCCCTTTCTCCCTGGAACCCTTTACAGTTCCTATTCCTGTTCCTGGCTGCACTATGACAGTAACTCATCTCATTTCCTTGGTTTATAAGGTGGAAGGGCTACCGAGTGGTAAATGTAGATAAGAACTTTCAAAAGCAGGCTGAGGTCCAATCTCTACGGCATTTTAGTTTATCCTCATTAATTGTACTTGAGTGTCAGCCATGATGGCCTATCTGCCATTCCTTGGCTAGACATGCTTCTCTTTTTTACCATTTTTATTTTAAAAGAAATCTGAAAAACTTATCTTCATTTTTGTGTTTTACTGACATGTTTATGTCTTAAATTGGAGTGGGAAACTTGTTACTTACCTTCATTGGCCCTGCAATAGTAGGTAGGTATTTAGTGGTGAAATAAAATCTTTGAAACTTTTTTTTTTTTTTTAATGGGCTGGGTAGAAAATTTTCAGAGATACATGTGAGGTCTTGCTCTGATGCCAAACTTTAGTGATTTTAGTGATCTGAAAGAGAAACAGGAGACATATACTGTGAGCATTTGCAATTCTGTCTATAGTTGCTTAACTTGAACTACACTTGGGCATATAAGCTTTGGTTTTCATTCTGTTATAAAGCATTACACTTTATAAGTTTTATTCCAGAACAAGAAAGAAAGAAAACAAACCAGAAACTCAAGCCATAAAAATAATTATTAGAGATGAACATACATATGGAGATAAACATTAACATAAATGTCACCACATTTTTAAGACAGAACTAAAATGCTACCTACCCTCCTAGGAAATGTATCCTCGAGTATGTAAAGCCGGGTAGAGTTACATTTGAGGTAGTAGAGTTTCTCAGAATTTCTTCAAGCCAGTTTTCCAGGAAAAAAAAAAAAAAAAAAAATCCAAAAGCACCAAAACAAAACACTGGCCTACCTGCAATTTGGGCCTAACTGTACTATCTACTACTTACCACATTAAGACAGTTATTAATACACAGCAGGTACCTACTAGCATGCCAAGCACTGCTGGGAATAATTCTACCAAGAGTAGACATCATCATTTTCCCCATTCTCTACTTGGGAAAGTAGCACACTGAGGTACAGTTTACTAAAGTTGTAGAAAAATAGAGGCATACCTAAGTAATTTAATTCCATGTTGTGAGTTTTTATACTAATTTCATTTTTAAACTCATTTGAATGTATTTAATCTATAAATTCCTAGTGACCATAATGCCTTTTTTATATGGATTCACTTAGAGATGATCATTTAATGATAAAACTGACTATAATTTGCTACCACTTATCTTTAGTAATTTAAGATTTTTCTCTAGACTCAAAAATTATATTTTATTTGAACCCAGATAAAATAAGATTTAGTGCCTCAGCACTAAATAACTGCCCAATACACTCTACAGCTCATAGTAATTCATCCATAGTTCAGTCTATTGAAGAAACATTTTGCAAAGTCATTTGTGGTTTTTTTTTTTTGGTTTTTCGAGACAGGGTTTCTCTGTGTAGCATTGCGCCTTTGCTGGAACTCACTTGGTAGCCCAGGCTAGCCTTGAACTCACAGAGATCCGCCTGGCTCTGCCTCCTGAGTGCTGGGATTAAAGGCGTGTGCCGCCCGGCCTGCCAAGCCATTTGTAAGACCTTCTGGAGAATAAAACCTATTTCCTTAGCACTTCTAAAGTTTACTAAGTTTTGTTTTTCTGTATTTCTTCTAAATGGATAGAATTTTGTTCAGAATAATATGAGTGCACCATAGTTTGAATTTGGCCACCATAGGAGGACAAGGTTTGCTACTAATCTTAGTGAGTTACAAATATCCAAAGTAGGTGGCATTCAGCCTCTTTTGAAGTTATATAAAGCAGTCACAAAGAAAAAATATAATTAAAAAAGTTTAATATATTTTGATGTTTTACATTGTACTACTTAAATGTCAGACATGCTTCCTACTTCTGTTGCTTCATTAGCACTGCCGTTGTGACTTCAAAAGGTTAGAGAGAGTCTATCAGGTCATCATCAGTCCATTCCTCCTAGGGGGAGAAAGGTGGTAAGGAAACAATGAAGCAGTGAGTAAGTTGTTTGTACCTTGCTTTAAGAAAATGCTGATTGCAACAGTCTACTGCAGATCTGCTTTTTTGAGATGTCTCCTGTGGCTGCAGCCAGCCTTGGATCCTCCTGCCTCCCAAGTACTAGGACTACAAGAGTGTGCTACTAAGTCCAGCACTTAATTGGGATGACATGTTCTCAGCTGCTTACTCCACGCAGTGATATGAAAGTTATCCTTCTGCCTCTTGGACTTGTAGAGACAATTTTAAAGCCTGGGATAAGGCAAGGGAAGAATCCTTGGAGAATAGGAGATTAAATTTTGCACTACTGCCTTCTAATATAGGAAGGATTCTTCAGGTTTTAGAATTGGCTCATACAGTAGTGTAAAAAAACATCCTTTAAAAAGCAATGTACTCTCTGTTTCCTGGTCAACATCATGTGTAACAAGCAACTGCCCCACATGCTCCTGTCCTCTGCCATGTCTTTTCCTGCCATGGATTCTAAACACCCTCAACTGTTACCCAAAATAAATCCTTCAATTAAAGTTTGTTTTTAATTCAGACTGTGCACAAAGGAGCGAGTGAAAAATGATTTCAAACTTCAGAGGTACTTGTAGTCCCGGCACTTGGAGGGCTAAGGTAAGAAGATTGGGAGTTCAAGACCAATTTGGGCTACATAGCAGGCCATTCATGGCCCCACCTGACTGGAATGCTTATAATACTCCAGAACAAATACTCCAGAACAGTACATCTTAAGTCATGCCAGAAAATGTAAAATAAATTATATAAATTATTTAGGAGTAAACATACCTCTTCTTGTTTGGGTTTCTTTGATACATAGTCATCATCTTCATAGCCTTTCCTCTTCTTCCTATAATTAAGCAATTAGCAATCAGCAAAACTGATAGTGGCAACAAAACTATAAACCAGGAACTAGCAAGGCTATGTGAGCTACAACCCAAATCTTCAAAACCAAAAGAAAGAGATCTCTACTGAAGAACAGGGACTAAATCAATAACTGGAAAGGAATCGTGACTATGGAAGCAATACTTGCAGTGTAGCAAGAACCTGCAAAGATTATGAAAAGAAGAGGCTGAGCATAGCAATAAAACTCAGTACTAGTAACTCTAATGAGATTTTGGGATAATCCTGGGCCACACAGTGATCTTGCCTCAAGTAAACATAGCAAAGAAAATCTAGAGGGAAAAAGTGTTATAAACACATCCTAAAGTGGAGCCCAGTGGTGGTCCACACCTGCAATGTTAATACTTGGGTGGGGAAGGCAGGAGGATTCAGAGCTGGAGGCCCACTAGGTCTTATAACAAGACCTTGCCTAGGAACAATAAATGGCACACTATAAAAACTATGGTTAAGAGCATGGTGTCATACATCAGTGATTAAAGCAGACAGACAAAAGTGGCTCCACACTTAGGCAACAGCTTCAGTGGGTTTAGATACTGAGGCAGATGACCTGTTTGTTCCCCCAAGCCATATGGAGAAAGAAAAGTGACGCTTGCCTACTGTCCTCTGTCCTGCATACAGGCACCCACTTCCATCTATACTAAAACACCATAAATAAATAAGTAAATAAATGGGATTTAAAAACTGGTCTCACCTTGAGTTTATCTGTGATTAAAAAATTGTCATCTAAGAAAACCATGAAATATTCAAAAGCAAACTAGGCAAAATTACTAATATTAGGGGGAAAACCCTTCATAAGCATTTCTTTATTTAAAAAAAAATAAGTACCAATAATATAAGAAAAAATTATAAAAAAAATTAGGATAACTATCAAAAAAATTTTAAAGATGAGAATCTAGAAAGTACTATAAGAATAAAATACCAGAACCAATGTAGAAAAAAAAATTCAAATGGCTATCAAACTTAGAAACATAATATTCACAGTAATTGGGGAAATACAAATGATCAAGGTGACATCTTTTTTTTTTTCACTCAAACTGGCAGGAGTAAAAGATTAGCAATGTTAAATGCATGATGTGGACACAGTGACACACAAAGTATTTCATGCATTTATACACAGAAAAAGCTGGTACGTTATTCTGGAGCCATGATTGAGATTTGCAGTTTGATTAAAGGGAACTTTAGTTTTTACTCATTGAGTGACAGAGGAATAAATACCGTTACTATATAGTGAAAACTAAAGGCAAACATTTTAATGATCAAGGAAAATAAATGCTTTGTGCTGAGGTTGTGCTACTTGGTGCTGTTCATGAACTGTTTCCAGCCTGCACTGAGATGAGCAGAACAGACAGACACTGTGTATTTAGAAACTAACTATACAGCAATTTGACAGATTAACTTTGACCACTGAATCTAATAAAATTTGAACTTGTATTTTTAAGTCTGTTTTACTTTGTAGGAACTTTGGTTGTATTTTGTAAAAATCTCTGTCTGTAATATTTTAAGTCCTTCCTATACAAAGAAATATATTCAAGACACTTTCACAGGAATGTAGATTTTCCTTGGCAGAGTGCAAAGCAAATGGCAACTTGGAATAAAATATAAACTGTCAGTTAGGAATTTTGGATTATGACCATTATTAACTAGAACAGAATTAATAGTTGAGTGGTCCAACTAGGAGGACAAATTAGTAAGTACTTCAGGGTTTACAGTTCACACATGTTGGAGTACCCTGAACTTAAGGCTGCAGTCCACCATGTCCAGACACCTCTCTGGGTTCGGCGCAAAATGGAGGACTTCCTTTCCAGCAGGGCTCCCTCCTTCCCTGGATAGCCTGACCCATTTCAAATGTGACCGTTGACACAGATCCCTGCAGATACCCTCTGCCTGCTGCCCATGATAACTGGGTATCCTGCTCCTGATGTTTGATAGGAGCATGCCGCCAAACACAAATGAGGTGATGCCCCAGCTGCTGTTCCCATCCTCTCTCTCCTACTCTGGAATACAGGTGAGCTGTAACACTGAAGGCTACTTCCATTCATGTTCACAGCCATCTGAACCCTGCTCCCTGCTTCTGTTCCCTCCTCCCTCGTGGACTGGTGGCCAAAGGATGCCCGAGGAGGAGGGAGACCCACACATAGAGTTTCAGCCACAGCTACTTACCTTTTCTGCCATAGAATGAAAACTTTGTACATAAATAATGGGCATTCTATGTTCTAGTAACTCTACTTCTAGACAAAACAGGTAGGGGCTAGATTGGTGGGTATGGGATCTCGTTTGCACATTTCAAAATCAATGTAAGAACACAGTTAAGTGCTACAAAACTTACTCACCAATAGGTTAACGTTCTTTATAGCTTTCTGGTATCGGTTACTACTAAAACCTACCAATTTCAAGATTTACACAAAGCCATGCTTTGAAGCCACAGCTTTAAAACAACAGTCTGACAATTTGCACTGTGTACAGCCATTGAGTAGTTAGTTCTCTACTACAACTACAGTTAAGGAATTAAGGCATAGCTGCCTTGTGCTGAAGGCCTTGGTATGCTCTTCAGTTTTCTATACATATTTGTTATTATTTCTTCACTAATCATAGATATCAAAATACCACATATATATATATATGTATATGCCTTATCTAATTCCCATTACATGTTAATAAATAGTAGAACTATAGAGTCAGTCCACAGAAAACAAATTCTTTTACTTGCACTACATCTTAAAAATTTAGTTTCAGTAGATCTTTTATACAGAACATAACATAGATTTTTAGGGTGAAATCCACACTGGCCTATAAATTAAGAGACATTAAGTATGCTCTTATGCTTAAACAAAGCAACCTAAGAGTACATTTTATTGTTCTCTGATACAATGTTTCATCAAACAGAAATGAGCCAAGTTTCCTTACTAGTTTATAAAAATTAATCTAAAACAATATACTTGTTTCTCAAACCAAGTATCAGGTTGGTAAAGAAACAAAACTTTAAGGATCTCATAGGAAGACTAACTCTCAGAAATTCCATAAAGTGGAAAAGCAAGCCAAGTTACACAAGAATGATCAGAATCAGAACTGTAGGAGGAAAGCCAAACATTTCTTCCTTGTGTTTGCTCCCACTAGAAATGTACACACAGGCCAGGCGGCAAATGTAGGCCAGGCAGCGTACTGGCCTATGGACAAGGCCCTGGGTTCAACAAGGAAAACTAGTATATTCAATTGAAATATCAACTTCCAACACAAGCAAAAACTATACTCAACTGATTATAATTTAGGTCCTAAGATTACCACACTTTGTACCAGTAAAGTAGTTTAAATAACAGTTGAACTCAATGACTTTGTCAACATAACTTTTAGGTCATGCCTACTTACGTCACCACATTAAGCGCAAGGTCGGCAGAATGGCATCGCTCCAATTTCTGTTTCAGAACAGCAACTTCTTCAGACCTGGGTGGTTCATACTTTTTTACTAGGTTTCTCATGCCTACATGGAGATACAAAAGTATTTAATAATGTCTGGATAGTACACGCCTTCATCTCTGCACCCTGGAGAGCGAGTCAGGTGGATCTCTTGAGTTTAAGGCTACCCTGGTCTATTAGCGAGTTCCAGGACACCCAGGGCTACACCTGTCTCAAAAAAATAAATAAAATAAAGCATGCTTTCATTTAAAGAAAGCAAAATAAACTAACTTGCTTTAGGAAACAAGACACTGGTGGTGACATTCTTACCAGGATTTGTATTCCATATTAACATTCTATATTAAAATGAAGCACCAGCCTTCTAAGTTCAAGTAATAGGTATTTGCTGTTCATTTCATTATCTATGGCACAAATATAAGCATGTTATATAATATAGTTAGTATTTATTTCTATGTACCCAATGTTTACATTTTACTCAATTTAAGGCTTGTAATCTCTATGTGATTTAGTAAATATTCTTTATTCTCTACCACCAGCCATATTCATTAACAGTCCAAGAATATACCTCGTTTACCCCAAAAAATAAAAAATAAAAAAAGGGATGCCTCTCTAACAAAATACAGCTGCTATAAAAACATATCCTTTTACTAAGGTTAAAAACAAATTATAGCTGGGCAGTGGTGGCACATGCCTTTAATCCCAGCACTTGGGAGGCAGAGCCAGGCGGATCGCTGTGAGTTCAAGGCCAGCCTAGGCTACAGAGTGACTTCCAGGAAAGGCACAAAGCTACACAGAGAAACCCTGTCTTGGGGGTTAAAATTATAGATCAATAATTGTAAGGTAATAAAATATGCTCTGACTTATGTTTTTATTCAACATAAACAAAATAAAAATCTCAAGATTTTTTATAAACATGATGAGTGAGTCCAGGGACTTATTGTGTGCTCATGTGCTTCAGACTGATAACTAAACCAGGAATTGGTACTTATGATTCACTATCTTTAGAGTAATATCTGCCCCCCACACCCCTTCATATTAAAACTGAGTATTTTCTAAAGCACTATCCTTGTGTCATATTAAACGTGGAACAAAATAAGGATAATGAGAAGTAAGGAATTAAACATTAAGCTTCAAATAACATCTTGTTATCCTTATGTACCTTCTACTACCAAATTGTTAGGAATGATTACCAGATCACAATTAGCTTTGGAAGTGAGCCCTCTAGTGGTAAATATGAAGGCCTACAGCTTATGCAACAACCAAAAAAAAAAAAAATCTGCTCCATTATGCTCAGAGGAAATTCAAAATTACTTCAAGCAAAGAATCACATCACAGCATAAGAACCACATGCCTTGAATCCCAGTTTTTAAAATAAACAAACACTAAAATATATACACATTTACTATCACCTAAGAAAAGGTCTGCAATCAGGTATTTTACTGGTTTATTCGCCCTTACTTCTAATGTACATCTCAGTAGCTATGAACATAATCGCCCAGACAATTCATGAAGAACTGAGTGTGCTGGCACACCCTACAATCCCAGCACTACCAAAACTGAGGCAAGAAATTCCAAGTTTATGTCTAGCCTGGGCTACGTTCTCAAAAACACATATTAGTGATATAGATGTCACATATGTCTCTGTGTGTGTGTTATGCACCAATCAACCAAGCAGAAATTCTAATCAGAATTTCTAAAGACGATTTCTCAACACCAGCACTAATAAGTTTTTAATAAGTGTTTATGAAAGTCTTTCTAAGTTTCCCAAGGCTATTATTAGAATTATCACTGAGTTGGTGTTTCAAAGCAACCAAATGTATTCTCTCACACTTTAGAGTCCAGGAACCTGAAATCTGTTTCCCTGGGCCAAAATCTGTCTGGAGGTTCTAATGAAAATCCATTCTGCCTGTTCATTTCTGGTGACTGCCAGTGTTTTTTTTTTTTTTTTTTTTTTGTTAGATTTTTAAGGCTAAGATTGCGCATCTCTTTTGCTGTCATGACACTGTTTTTATGGCTGTCTGAAATTTCTCTACCTTTTGTTCACAAGACCCTTGTGACTACATGTACTCGTTACTTCAGTAACTCAAGTCACCATTAGCATCTTTTCATGAACTAACCCGCACAACTCCAACTTCTGCAGTCTCAGGTAGCAGACACAAGTCCCACAGATGGACCGCCTTTTAGGAGCCATTTTTTGGCAGCATTCTTCACAGTTTTTGTTGTGGTGGGTTTGTTTGTTTTGTTGCTAGGGTCTGAACCAAGAATTGGCACGTGCTCGACAAGAGCTCTACCACCAAGTCCCAATCTAGGCCTATTGACAAGCTACATTTTTATCCAACACCAAGTTGTAACAGTCAATATGACTTCTGAAATTGACACTTCATCCCTATCAACCCCACTTGACAATTACTGGCTTTGTATCAGTAACAAAATGACCAGCAAATGACATATATTAATAATTAAAATTATTTATCAAACAGCGATTGCAAAGGTAAGCCTTACCTTGAAGTTCGTTCCCTTGGGTCTAAGTGTCTATCACATATTTGTGGATACTTTCAAAAGAACCTTGTTTTGACTCAGCCTTTTCTAAATCTGATATCCATATTCCCTTTCACATATAACAAGTATTTCCTTCCATATACCTTTTATTTAATCTCACCAATGTATCTTCAATGCATCCTGACACAGTAATTCAATAAAAGTAAATTTAAAGAAATCTACCACTGCACATTAAATACCAAAACATTTATTCAGAAAGCAGCTTTGTTAATAGCACTTACTTTTCATTATATCCAGTAACTGTGACAGGCAAGTTCTATTTTCTCTCAGCATTAGACTTTCTGATAAATAGCTATTGAAGGGGGGAAAAAAAAGACCTTTTAACTCATTGAAAGCACACAGCACATTGAAAAGACAAGACATAAATTATTCACCTCCATGTTTATTTCATCAAGTACAGTTTTTAAATTACTTATTTAAAAATATTACATATTAGAAAACTCCACAATACTAAAACCTACAGCTATATAGTCTAGAAGATTTACTACCATTTTTTCTAGCTTAAGAGATGTGTACTCTTCAAAGTTTATTTAAATTTTATTATATATAACCTTTCAGAGATAAACAATAGTAACAACAGTACTAAGGACCAATATTTATCATTTTATATTAAATGTTTGATATAGATGTTCCATAAGCCTAACTTCATGTGACTGATTCATGAAGAGTCTGAGCTGTAGACAGGCTAACTAAGCTCAAAGGTGGAAGATATGGAATAGGGCACCAGCCAGCTTTCCCCTCAGTAAAAACTACCTACATCCATTCTACCTGTTGATGTACTTGAGCACTAACAAGCAGTCTACCAATAAGATCTCATCTCATGCTTTGTAAATCTATTACATCTTATCAAGTCCAAAGCAAATACTTTTCTATGAATGTTTAATAAACCCTAATTACACTTTGTTTAAATTTTAGTTCCCCTGAAATTTTACATACCAATACATGGTGTATAGGTGCTATAACCCCAAATGAAGACTCTTAGATTCTAGGTCTTTCAAACATAAATATAAAAAGTAATTTTTCTCCCAGGTAAATTAGTTATAAATGAAGAATTTTAAGAACTGTTGTTGCAGTATTTTAAACTACCTAGATTAAACTTTATACAAAACTTTGATAACTATGTTACATATTAACTAGTTTCCTTATTCCCATCTTGTTATACCTTTGTCATCTCCCTTACATTCCTTTTCTTTTTGAAACAGGGTCTCATATAGCCCAATGAGAACTCAGTTTAGCTGTTGAGGATGACCTTTAACTCCTGATATTCCTGTTTCCATCTTCTATGTGCTGGAATTACAGATATGCTACAGAGGCTCCACACCTAAACTCCAGACAAGTAATTATTCACATGGATATCTTTCCTACTTAGTGCGGGATTTCATTCTTGTTTTTTTTTTTGTTTTTTTTTTTTTTTTTTGGTTTTTCAAGACAGGGTTTCTCTGTGTAGCTTTGCGCCTTTCCTGGAACTCACTTGGTAGCCCAGGCTGGCCTCGAACTCACAGAGATCCGCCTGCCTCTGCCTCCCAAGTGCTGGGATTAAAGGCGTGCGCCACCAACGCCCGGCTGGGATTTCATTCTTATATTCCTTAAGTGTAATATAGCAGAAACTCACTAAATGTTTGCTCAGTAAATAAATGGGATAAAAATCACAATAGGATTAAACCTACTTAGAGCTGTGTTTGAACAAAAAAGGTATACTGGGACTGGAGAGATGTCTCAATGGTTAATAGCACTTCCTACTCTTGTAGAAGACCCAAGTTTGGTTTCTAGAACCTGTATCTGGTAGCTCATGACTACTGAACTCTAACTCTGGGGACCTGACATCCTTTGCTGGTCTTCATAAGCACTTATATACATGGCATATATTTACATGTACACATAGATAAAAGTAAGTATTAGAAAAGAGGTATACTTATCATAAATAAAAAAGCCTAAGGTCACAGTCCTTTACCCTGGATGCAAATGTGTTTCAAAATTTGCAACTGTTCATAGTGTAAAAAGCTAGCTTGGTCTTTCATATACTGCCTTATGTGAAATGTGGTATCTGAGAGTTAGGAATATTGGTACTTCTTTAGTAATAAAAAATATTCCCAATGAGAGAGGACAAAAACTAAATCACATCTGTTCATGTTTGTTACTGTCTTATCACTGTACTTTGAAACTGTAAGTATATAAAATAGTTTAACTTAGAAAATTTTTTCTTCAGCTATTTATAAAAATGAAATAAAAGAATCTCAAGCCATAAGAGAAATTAATTATAAAAAATAAAAGTAGTATAATTTAGAAAACAACTGGAGTATAATAAATATTTCTTATTTGCTGTTCTTCCAGCTCCCTGGTAATTACGTATAGTACAGTTACAAGTGTAAGAATTAATACGTGAATAAGATATTAAAAAAAATCAAGCGGATTTAATTCACATAAAGTACTCATTGTAATGTCTGAATCTCTACATATGTAGTAGGTATTATTTATGGCTCAACTTCAATTTCCATGTGGATATTCCCTAAAGCATTACATCTACACATCACTACTGAATGTTACTCATGCTGTACAACATATGAATGACACAACAAAGCAGATGATTTACAAGCTGATGAACTTGTAAATGTCATATAGCTATAGTTGACTTCCAAAACTACCTGTGTCACTTCTACCTAAGTCAGAAATGTAGCTCAGCAATACTTGATTAAATACTTTTTTAAAGGCAATTTCATCTCTTCAGTCACGAAACTTATCTGACATAAGGCATTATAAACACAAAGACAATCATCTAATAGATTTTACTTAAAAACTCAGACTCTACTAAGAAGTAAAACTTGAACTTGAACTGAAGTAAACAGATCGATACCTTTCCATAGTTATTCCAGCCCTAGAGGCACTTGATAAGATAGCTGTCAGGGCAATTTGTGAAGGTGTGTATAAAAGATAAGCATCTGTCAATGCAATTCTACTAAGAAAATCATCAGCTGTTTTCCTCAAAATCTCTGGATTCTCCAACATGGGGTATCGAGTCTAGAAAGAAAGTTTAGAGATGTTACCATTTCTGAGATTTTATTGAAGATTAATAACCATTAAAAACATACAGTAACTAGTAGGGGCTATATAATTATAACTACTAGGGGCTATAATTATAAAGAACAATTTTTAAAAAGTAACTCCTTTTCTATGTTCCAAAAACTAATCTTTCAATGTTAGATTGTTTGGTATGTATTAATAGAACGTAGCTAAATTATAGACAACAAATTCTGAACATTTCATTGATTTTGCTGATATGACTTTCAAACTTTTTTGGAACCAGAACCATAATTAGAAATATATGCTTATATGAACAAAACAGAAACACATGCTTTAAGACAGTAATACTTAATATTATTCTCAGTTTAGTCTTTTTCAACGTTAGAAAGGTAGGCTCCAAGAGTTTCTACTGGAGTCAAGGCAGACGCAAGACGTATTGGACATATACTCTCAAGTAAAGACTAACAGGCAATCCAGGCAATTTTAAGGTCAAATTAGGAGCTGTTGTATATAGCGTGAATCCTAATTGGTCTTAGTAATTAAAAACCTGGAGCCAGATATCAGGGTAAATGCTGAAAGATCAGAGAGACAAAGGAACAAACCACAGCCACCTCTTTGTAGATGTAACCAATCGTCTTATTAAAATAAGAAACACAGAGCCAATGTAAAAGAGAAAGCCGAGAGGTCAGAGCTCAGAGATAAAATCTTACCTCCTGCAGTGCTCCTAACTTCCCCGAGAGAGAGCTTCTTCCTGTTTGTCTGTCTTTAAATAGTCTTTTTGTTCTGCCTTCTCATTGGTTGTAAACCCAACCACATGACTGCCTCATCACTGCCTGTAAGTACCGCCCTCCAGGTCTTAAAGGCATATGTCTCCAATACTGGCTGTATCCCTGAACACACAGAAATCTACCTAGCTCTTCTAACCACCACGTTCTTGCTATGGCTCTAATAGCTCTGACCCCAGGGCAACTTTATTTATTAACATAAAATTAAAATCACATTTCAGTACAAATAAAATATCACCATACCTCTTACCTCCCCAACTCCTCAGCCTGAAAAGGGGCCAAGTTCCTGTCTCCACCTTGCCTTATCACTTCCTCTCTCTACCCAGCCATATCACTTCCTGTTTCTTCCTCCTAAATTCTGGGATTAAAAGTATGTGCCACCACTGCCTGACCTCTATGGTTAACTAGTGACTACATCTACCCTCTGATCTTCAGGCAAGCTTTATTTAGAGCACAAACAAAATATCACCATTATTTCCCCTTTTTGTCTAAAATTTTAAAAGGTTATAACTAATATAAGAAAAACTATATAGAATAAGTACAATAATTATATATAATCTATACAGGCAATAATTACATCAACAATGTCTAGTCCATAAACATTTGACAAATTCAAAGAAAATACTCTATTATCTATCCTATTTGGTAAATCCAAAAGCTTGTACCTAATTTACTTACTATTCTAACTTACATTACCAAAACTATCTTTTAATGTCTCTCTACCATATATACTTTACACCTCTTTAGTGCATTTCTTTCTGAATCTGGTAACAAGGAAAACTATAACTATAAAGTCTTCAACTCCATCAGAGACCCAAGAAGGTGATCCAACATCCACAAAAGCTTCAAGGCTACTGGCTGAGATGGACCAACTACACAAAATACCCCAGTCAGGACTTGACCGAAATTCTAAATTTTCTCAGGTTCCCCATAAAATCACCAGTACCCCCAATCAGCAGGAAACTATGTTCAAATTCCCAAAATACTGTTTATGAATGTTTGTTTTCATTTAAAGAGGGTTGGTTATAAATGGTTAATGGTCATAGTCTCTTTCTAAAGAAAAAAAAGGGGATAAGATATATAAATGATGGGGAAAAGGCTAAATTATTATGATAATAAAAAAGAGGTAGATTACTGAATCAACTTTAATCCAAAAAACAACTATTAATCTCAAAATACTTTACACTGATATGGATTTTGGTTTATTGATACAAATTTAAGGTCAATTTTGTTATACTATATGTGTATTTCTAAGTATTATGTTTATGTAGCTCATTTAAAAATGTAATGTATAGTTAAGAAATACAAATTAATAGTCATCTATAATAATCAAACTTATAGTCATGTTACATTTTCTAGATATGCAAAGGTATATTTATATTAGGCAAATAATCTTCAAACACTTCAAAGACATAGAATATGGCATTTAAAATGTTCTAAAAACTTAGACTTTTCTAGACAGTGAGACACGTCTGCTCCTGGCAGTACCAATTACATTAGAGAGGCATCAAAGAAACTCCACACATAGTGTGCTTTCTTTATGGCAAAGTTAGCCATTTGGGCAAGAAACTGCTCTTGCCTGGACTGCTTGAAAGTATGCTATATAAACTAAACATACAAGACCCACAGGAAAATGACTGCTAAACTTGCCAAAACGAGGTGGGATGGTCCTTCAAGGCTCCTGCTTCATGAAAGAATCTGCCAGACATTCTGTGGGACACAGAAGAAAGCCACTGATGAATTTTGCCAAAATAGGCATGACAGTCCTTCAAATTACCTGCTTCACTGAGAAATCTGCCAGAGACTCTAAGCCTGTAGGCTGAAGATGGATGTCCCAATTTTTATAGAAGAACTTTGGGTGACTGTCCAGGCAGCCAGATGTCTGTCATTTCTAGGGTTTTGGAAGTTGTTTAAAATGCACTTCCTGTTTACTCAGGTAATATTATATCCTTCTGGGGTCTTTGATGGAGGTGAAGACTAGATAGTTATAATTATAGCTTTCCTTAGTTATGATATAAAATAAATTAGATATGAAACTTTAGACTCACAAAGATAGAACAGAGTATTTTAATTTTGTGAAATACAAATGACTAAATATTATAACTGTAATTCTTGCTTGATACCTGTTTTATTATATGTAATTTTACTATGTTAAAGTTAAAACCTTTTTTATTAGACAGAAAAGGAGAAATGATGTGTATGCTGTGAATGTGTGTTGTTCCCGTTAGTTCATAAATGAAGCTGCTTTGGCCTATGGCAAGGCAGAATGGAGCCAGCAGGGAATCCAAGCAGGGATACAGGGAGAAATCAGGAGAGACACCAGCAACTGCCAGAGGGGTAAGATGCCAGAGCATTATCAGTAAGCCACAGGCCACATGGCAATACATGGATCAATAGAAATGGGTTTATTTAGAAGAGCTAGTTATGGTGGATTTTATTTGTACTGAAATGTGATTTTAATTGTATGTTAATAAATAAAGTTGCCCTGGGGTCAGAGCTATTAGAGCCATAGCAAGAACATGGTGGCGGCGGCGCACACCTTTAATCCCAGCACTTGGTAGAAGAGCTAGGTAGATCTCTGTGTGTTCAGGGATACAGCCAGCATTGGAGACATATGCCTTTAAGACTTGGAGGGCAGTACTTACAGGCCTTCTACCTGATCCCAGTTAGCAAAGTCTTCAATCATTTCTTTCCTGTACTTTTTAAGATTTTTATTTATGTATACGTGTCCGTGTTTGTGTACATCATGTGCACAGTACCCAAAGAAACAGAAATGAGTGCCAGATCTTCTGCAGCTGGAGTTACATGCAATTTTGAACCATCAGATGTGGATGCTAGGAACCAAGCTCAGTTCCTCTGGAAGGACAGCAAGCACTTTTAACTGATGATCAATCTCTCCAGCCCCAATTTCAACAGTATCTGAATCTAATTTCAATACTTTCAATTTCTGGGCACTGCCAGAAAAATCTACAAAAGAGGTCTTGAGATACTACTGTAAATTCAAATTCATTCATCTTGGTATGTCTCTCAGCTCTGTCTACCACTTACATAATGTTTTCCCAGAAAATTTGTTCTTCCAATTTGTGTCAGTGATGACAGTCAATATTTTCTACCTTTATGTCTTTACTAAGCCTCAAACCATCATTCTGTGGAACATTATCTCTGCACTTAAGAGGGAAAAGCACTATCTCCACCAAATCTCCAGATACAACAGCTTCTCCATCCAGACACTCCCTGTCTTGGGTCAGCACAAGAGCTTGTCCTCTCTCTAAGGCCAACTGTACCTATTTCAAACCCCATGCTAACCTGCTGTATACTGTTCATAGAGAATCCATAGCTGTGCTGTATGGTCTGTTTCCCCTTTAATCTCTTTCTCATTACCAGCTCCTTGGGTCACTATTTAAACTTGTGTCTCTCTCTCCAGCAAAACTGAACACTTCTACGTTCTATACTTCCTCCATCTTACCTCTTTCCACTTCAGAGACACTGTTTAAGTTATGTATATAAGTTCTATGCTACAAAACAACTTTTCTACCAGTAATAAATAACAGACATGAGTTCTACAAGGTTCTAACGCAGCTGAACATTTCCCATCATTTAGTGACTTCACAACCATCACAAGTATGTTTGTATTGATACTCGTGCAAACAAGCCTATGGTTCAGCTTAAGAGACAAGTATGGACACTGCAGAATTTTGAAAAATGATAAGCAACTATGTTACTGCTGCGCTACATATTTTTAATTATTATTTTGGAGCATATTTCTTGTACTTACTAACAAAAAGTTTGATTATAAAACCTTAGGTGGGCCCATAATCGACTAACAGAGCCAATGTTATGAGAACGTATGACAGTTCCATACATGGTAACACTTAGCCAAGGACAATATATAAAGATGGAAGATGGTGATATAATTCACACAATGTCAAATTCATCTACTCTGAATGTATCCACTCATTAAGGAAAAATTATAAGAAACACACTTGTTTTTCCCCCTCCTTCTGGACAGGATCTTACAACCAAGTTGGCCAGATACAATTCTGAATTCTGGGGTCGGTCGGTCAGTTGGTTGGTTGGTTGTTCGTTCGTTCGATCCATCCATCCTATCTATCTATCTATCTATCTATCTATCTATCTACTTTTATGCATAGGATGTGTATGGGTATGCCTGCATATATGAATGTATGTCTGTACACTACATGTATGCCTGGTGCTCAAAAGGGACAGAAGGCACTAGATCCCTTGGAATTGGAATTACAGACAATTATGAGCTGCCATGTGAGTGCTGGGAACTGAACCCTGTTAAATCTGGAAGAGTAGCCAGGACTATTAACTGGTGAGCCATCTCTACAGCCTGTTCTCTTTCAATTTATTCTTCCAAAACCACCAATCTTTTTTTTTTTTTTGGGGGGGGGGTCTTCTACACTTCAAAGACAAATTGCAACAAAATCATAAATGACTTTTCTGGCACAAAATTCAGCAAATATTATTAATCTAAAGTAGATAATCTTTGCCTGATCCGAGCAGAATTAGAAAATTGCTATGCTTTTTTTATAAGAGTACTCTACTCCCTTTTGATTTCCCAACAAATCCTACAACTCTGGATCAATTTGAGTCCCCTTACAAGTTTCTTCATTGATCAACTACCCTTTTAATGTTTCTCATGACCAGTCCTCACCATTATCCCTCTGCCCATTCTGATCCACTCTCTTTATAATGTAGGACATATACAGATGTTCAATCTTATCTGATGCTGTGATGGCTATTTTGGTTGTCAACTTGACTACATCTGAAATTAACTGAAACCCAAAAATGGCAGGGCACACCTATGAGGAACTTTTGCTTAATTAAAATCATTTGAAGTGGGAAGATCCCCTTCTAATCCAGATCTTGTAAGGTGGAAAAAAATCTACCTCTAATCTGTGTCGCACCTGCTGGAAGCCTATAAGGGCATGGAATAAGGAAGCTCCTCTTTTTCCCTGCTTGCCCTTGTCTTGCTAACAAGTCCATTCCTTCACTGGCATTAGAACCTACTTCATTGGCATTCTGGCATATACTGAGGATCAGTTTGAGACATCCAGCCTCATGAACTGAACAACTACTGAATTCTTGAACCTTCTGTTCATAGGCAGCCATTGTTGGAATAGCTGGACCACAGCCTGTAGGTCATTCTAGTAAACCCTTTTTTTTCTCTAGAGAGATTCTGTTACTGTTGAGAACCCTGACTAATACAGATGCACATTAACCTGTGAGGCTGTTAACACATCACTTTCTTCACATTGCAAACCTAATCACACCCGATTCTCTATACATGACTTTCACTCTCTTTCTTTGTCCTTTGTTCAAAGTCTTCAACACTGCTTATATAGTCTAGACTTCTGCTTTTCATTTAAACCACAACACTCTCCTCCTCTATCCTCAGCTCTTCAACTTCTTAAGTCAGCTGTGGATCTGAGCTCTTAACTAGGAAGGTCTCTGGGTGGGATGTTCTTTGTGCATCTAATTCCTACTCTTGATTTGAATTTCACTTCAAGTGGTGCTTTCTCAGTTATGTCTTCCTTGCCTTTCAATCTGCCATCTTCATATAGAGTATATTTCCCTCTATAAAATTTAACACACTAATAAATAGTTATCAAAAAAAAAAAAAAAAAAAACCATTAAACTGTAAGGTCCCTGAAAGTTGTCATGTCCTGTCTCGTTTTTAGGCTGCACCCTCAAACATGTTTAGCATAAAACAAATACCCATAGCTGCTTAACTGAGATGAATCAGTTCTTGACGTCTCTTCCACTTTACTTAGACTATTCAACAACTTGACTATTTCAATATTTACATATGTATCAAGGTTACATATGTAAATACATAAATATAAGTTTATACATAAAATATACACATGTACATATTTGTGTTACATGTTTTGTGATGCAGTATCACTACATTGCTATGCTAGTCTCAAATTTTCCAGGTTCAAGTGATCCTCCAGCCTAAATTTCCTGAGGACCTAAGACTACAGGTGCCAGCCATTTACTTATAATTTTGGTTATATTTGTGACCTGAGTTCATAAAACATTAAAAATAGAAGCCATTTATCTTTTAGTTTAATATTAAGAACTTTATAAGGTTCTGTAAGTCTCTAGGCCCAGATCTATGACAATATATATCAATTACAAGAGTTAACATAATTATTTAAGAGCATTACTATAAACTCACAATCTACTACTAAACCAGAAACCTGGAAATTCTTATCTAACAATCTAAGATAACAAACTCCTCAGGTGAACTCTAACGCACTTTAAAGTTAGAAAAATATTACCTTAGAAGAGCCAGCACAGACTCTCAGGTTGCACCTATGTTGTACCATTTTGGATATTACTGGTTAGTTATAGAATTTTCAATTCTTTTTAGCAAACAATAACAAAGGAGTATATCTATTAACTAATTTCCTATCAGGAAGTTTACCTTTATATCAATGAGAAAGCCTTCAAATGGTCGGTAAGGATTGTGGACAATAAGGTGAAAATTAAGCTGCTGTATAAGTAGTAGTTCATATTCCAAAATCTGTTCCAGTGCCTTCTCCTGTCCAAGGGGACTCTCTCGAAGATTTCCAACAAACTGAGGACTAGACACATTGAATTCATCTACTTTGCAGGCCAAAAATGCACAAGTGAGCCTACATAAAGAAATAACAGAGGGCAGAAAAACCTAAGTCTTCTTTAAAGTACTTTGTAAATTGCTTAATATTTACACGTGTCTATGCTAGACACTGCAGTTAATTAAAAAAACAAACTATAAATTAAAATGAACCCCTCTTCAAACTTTTGTCCATTGGGAGACTTACGTAGAGCCATCACCTAATGCTGCTACAGCATTTAGCCACCATTAACTTACTGGTAGCTTCATATAGTCTAGCTAGAAACTTGGAAAAAAGAATAACTAAGGAATAAAAGTAGTGTGTATCAAGAAATATAAAATTAAAAACAGAATAGTACAAATGTATGTACCTTGTGACCAAAGAAGACAGGCAAAGATAATTAAGATTGCAGAAGGTCATCAGTAGAAGTTTCAAGTTACTTGAGTAGAGTTACCAGCTTATGGACAAGCAGGAAATTCACCTGAGTACTAAATTAAGTTCAGAGAGGGGAACTAGTAGAAAGGCTACTGCTCCTAGCTTTTAGAAGCTGAAGTCACAAAAAAGGCCTAAGCCTGACTGGTGAGAATAGAATGGGAGAAACAGAAACAAGAATGTCAGCAAACTCTGTGATGAGTCCTATATGAATTCTGTCCTCATCTTTAACAATAAGCATAATGCTTAGCAAAGAGGAAAAAACAAAATACACCTTTGTTTAACCAAAATTAATACGAAGCTATAGGATTTGTAAACTGATGGGAGTAGAGAGAAAGTAATTACCACAAATGATTGTTAGTCTGAGGAATTGGGAGAATAAAGATGTCACTGACAGTGGTATTGGTAAAATACCTAGGTTTAAGGAAAACTTTGTGAATGGCAGTCAAGTTGCAGTTCAGATGCCATTATCACTATATAGAAGATAACGGCAAGTAAGGAGATCTTATACTCAAATAGGGAAAAAAAATTTCAAGTCTAAATTGTTCTTAATTAAGAAGTCAATTATCTCATATACATCCCACGGACAAAAGTCCACACATTATAAACATCTTCAATGTAAATGAAAAGACAAATATATACTCACATTATTATCCGGGGGTGATATTCCATTACTGAATTATTAAGATAAAAACGCTTGAAATACATACAAGCTGTACCCTAAGATTAAAAGAAAAAAAGTACACATCTATAAAAGCAGGATCTACTTGCATGTTACATGTTACATTTTGAAAAAAATAACTTATTCATGCAGTTTTCCTTGAAAAAGTTCTCCATACCAATACTTTTGAATTTTGCATAATTCAAAATAAACTGTGATAAAGTACAACAAAAACACCTTAATCAAAAAAGCCACTTTCATTTTTCAGCTATTTGTCTCCAGCCTACATGGAGTAATATTTTCTGCAGTCACTGAATTTAATAGTGTTTATTATGTCAGAACAACATGAATACTTAAAATCAAAAAAATTTAAGGATTAAAATAACAGTGATCCCAGGTTACCCAATCTTGGAAAAATGCTAACACAATAAAATGATTGGAGCAAAAAGCCTTTTCTCTGTCAACTCCAGATCTGTGATGTCCCATGATGATGGCTGCCAAACTGCAGCACCTCACGTTACCGGAATACATCCCATTTAATAAATAAGCCTCACTGTGCCAAGCTCTAAAGTATCAATCTATTCCCATCCTTATAACACATTAGTAAACTATTGTTATCTCCATGGAAAAAAGAAAAAGTATCACAAGTTATCTGATTTATTCAGACAACTATCAAGGGTCAGAGGCTATACTCAACTAAGAACTACCTGTAGTTTCGACAAAACAGTAAAATAACCATTTATTATTTGATAACAGGAAAAATTATTCATTTAAATGCTTAAAAGTTTGCTGTCAATTTATGTTAAATAACAAACTTGTATCTATTGTACAGATAAATTCCATAAAAGTTCATTCAAGAATTGCTTGACCCAAAGAGATTAATTTAATTTAATTAATTAATTTAATTAATTTAATCCTACCACCTCATTCTAGGGCACCTATAATGAAAAAGACAAAACCCAAATTTCATCATAGAAACTAATCAACTGTATCTGATACTGTTTATGACTGTTTCATCTCTCAGATAAGTCTGCAACTTAAAAATGATCCATAAACACATGTGTATTTAATATTTTCAATGTTCTTCCACCTAGACAGTTCTTCTCTATTGGGTCATAAATCATTAACTTTAAAAACAGCCTTTCATTCTTGACCTTTACAGCTAACCAGCCATGAGAATAATAAGCAAGGTAAAGGTGCTTTACATAGCCTTAACACCAGCTTTTTTCTTTGCTGTTCAGCTTTTTAAATACCAGTTACCTATTCCTTCTCACCACTGTCCACCCTAGTGGAAACACAACACTAAGAACATATGAACTAATCCTGAGACATTTAAGCCTGGGATATTGCTCAGTTGATAGTGTTCCTGCCAGGGATGCATGCACCCTTGGGTTTGAGTCCCAGTACTAAACCAGATTTGCAGTGCCTACAATCCCAGCATTAGATATTGAGGCATTAGAATCACAAGTTCAAGGTCATCATCTAGAACATAAGGAACTCAAAGCCAAAGTGACTCATAGACCATCTCGAGAAAATAAAACAAACAGAACTACCAAGAAAACACTAATAAAACCAAAGATAAACCTCAAACAACTTCTAATAGAAGTTTCAAAAGATCTTATGGCAGGAGTTGCAGCTGGAACATAATGGATGATTTCAAACAGGAACTGAGTTTAGCAGAATTGAAAAAGCACCTGTTTATACTTTAGTCCCAGTTCTACTGTTCTCTAGTAAAGAATGTGAAAAGAAAAATGACTTTTCTTTTTCCAAGAAGACAAACTAACAGAAAAATGATATGAGATGTCACAAATAACTTATGTTACAGCAAGATCTATGAATAATATAATCATAAAAAAAAAAAAAAAACCTACAGCTGATTCCTATACAACTCTCACTGAAAATCCTTGTAGTAGCTAACTACCCACTAGAATTCATGCTTTGACACGGGAGAATAAGCATCTAGGCAGAAGCCACATTTCTCAGCCTTGCTTCTGTCTGTTGTGGTTGACAGAATGAGTGGAATGTCTGTCACTTTTGAGCCCAGAGTCAAACAGTGGATATGCCTTCTCCACAGTTCCCTCTTGTCCACCCAGAAGCAGAGGATTGCTAGGTGAGGCGTGAGAGTCACAAGAGGTGGGGGCCTGAGATTCCAGTCACGACTAAAGAGCCACTTTCTGATGAGAGATGAGATGGCCCGTACTGGACCACACTATGAGAAGAAATAACTACTAGATTATTATTATTATTATTATTATTATTTTTTTTTTGCTGTTATGTAGTTTGGGGCCTATTTAGATCTACAGTTAACACTATTCTAACCTAAAGGATAACTCCAACATAAATAAAATTTTGCTCTTTGAAAAAAATGTGACAGAAATAAACTAATACAACTAAGGTGAGTCTTCTAGATTGAAGAGAGAATTTAGTTAGAACTTTAGAAGAGTTCTGCTCTCACAAACCTGCTGAAAGGCATTATACTTCACTATCATGACTTACCACAACAGAGCGTGGCATTGCTGGCTTAAACACCGAACAGAATTCCAATAATCTTTTCTCATAGTATTTGCAAAGTGTCATTTCTTCATAAGGCTCAAGAAACACTGGATCATTTGGAAGAACCTTTAAACAGATCGAACATTTCAATGTAAGTTCGGTGAATTAAAACTTTTCTCCATCCTGCTTAAATTTGATTTATATCTTCACAAAGGGAAAATACCTCACATCATTTTCTCTTTGAAGGTTTGCTAAGCATTACACAAAATATCTTAGAAAATAATAAGCAAAATAAATAAACTGAATCTAAATCATCATCTCTCAGTTGGACATTTTGTTTGTTTTTCCGAAACAAGGTTTCTCTGTGTAGTCCTGGATGTCCTGGAACTCACTCGGTAGACCAGACTGGTCTCGAGCTCACCGAGATCCGCCTGCCTCAGCCTCGAGTGCTGCTGGGATTAAAGGCGTGCGCCACAGCCGCCGCCACCACCACCCAGCAAGTTGGACATTTTTAAACTATCATGACAGAGCATGTGCCAATATGCTCCCAGGTTTGATACTATTCTTTATCGATACTATTTTTCACTGGTTGGAAATACCCAAAATCCCTTTCTCAGTGAATCACCGGGTTACCCAAATTTAAGAAAACAGCAACAAATGACTCAAAATATTTGGTACTTCGTTGTTCTGAAAGTGCAAAGAGGCAAGTATAAAGTCACCACAGGTCAATACAACAGAAATGGGTGGTGGACCTGTAAGAAGACCTGGAGAGAGGGCCACCGACCAAACCATGCTCAACTGGCTTGTGTCAACCTTCCCTCCGCGTGAAGGCTGTTTATGGAAAGTAGATCCAACAGGCCACCATTTCCCCATTTCAAGTCCTGGAAAAGCCCCCTTCAGTTTCGTCGTGAGTTTCAGCCCTACGCTTCCGTTTACAAGCCCCTCGCCTACCTACGTTCTTCAACCACTGCTGCCCAGGTACAGACAGCTTCGCCCACCAACGACCACGAGCACTCCCGGACCCTGCCTGGGATGCTGACCTCCCACCCGCCACCCCCGCCCCTGGGCCCCAGCGGCCGGGACCATCCTCTGCCCCTCTTTGCCAACTGCTGAGGAAGGTTTGTCCTGACATCCTGCAGGACAAGGGACCAGTTCGAGTCCTGCACTGACTCCGCACCCCACCGAGGCTTTCGGCCATGGCCCAGGATGGTTGCCCGTGCCTCCGTCACGGCCAGTCCCGCGTCGGTGCGCACCGACCCCGAGCCGGGTGCAAGCTCCGCGCTGCCCTCCTGCCCTCCCGCAGGCAGAGCGAGGACTTCAGGAGCGCCCAGCCCCGGACGGGCGCGGGGGCCGGCCTGCGGGGACCTCACCTTCCCGTTAGCCACCGCTTTGCACTTGAATTTGCGGTTGGCGTCGGCCCGCAGGCGCGCCAGCTGCTCCTCGCTCGCAAAGGTCCAGTGCCGCTTCTGGCTGCTGCTGTGGTACATGGTGCAGCCCGGGGAGGCTCGCACACCGCCCGAGACGGCGACGGCGACAGCGACGCGCCAGGAGACCGCGGCCGCCACGCGCGACCGCGACCCCGAGCAGCCCGCGGCCCAGACCGGAGGCGCGCGCGTGACGTCGCGGTCACGTGCCGGCGCCCGCTGAGGCGTTTCCGTGGGAGGGGTTCCGCGGCGTCGGAGGGCGGAGCCTCGGGGGGGGGGCTCCGGGTCTTGGAAAGGGGGCGGGAAGTCTGAGGGGCGTGGCCCGGCAGAGTCAGGAAGTGGGCGCGGCCGCGAGGACCTGGGGCCGCAGAGAAGGTGCAAAGGTTCCAGGGCGCAGACGGGAGCCATCCTCAGACGATCTGTGTGCACACCCAAGGCCTAAGACCGTCGGGCTGAAGCCGACGCCGCGGAAGGGCATGGGGGAGGGCTTTGGTCGGAAGAGCGCTAGAATGCGTATTCGTGTTGCTGCTAACTCGACCTTTCTCTGGGCGGTTTTCAGTTCCTCCCGGTATTCCCATCTCCGAAGCCCAAGTGGATGATAGTTTTACAGTTCTTGGTATTCCCATCTTCATTATTGCTTTCACGGATCTTACTATCATAATGCTTAAGAGGTTTATCTTTTGTTTTTTATTACTAGAGTGTTCAAAATTGCATTTGAGATGGCCAAATTTATATTGGTTCTAAAAGCCCTCACTATTTTGCTTTTACCCTTTTTCTTTTTTTTAGGGAGAGCGCAAATCAGCCCCCCGCCCCACACACGCACACTGACCTAAATTGTGCTGTCGTGTTTTCCACCCTCCCTTCCTGCCCCCTTCTCCCCTTTACTTGTCTCACTGTGTACTAGAAGTCACTGTGTAGTTCAGGATGGTTTCAAACCTCTGATCCTCCTGTCTAAGCCTCTCAAGTTCCGAGACCACAGGAATGCCACACTCCCCTCACGTCATCTTCAGATCACATTTCACTGCTTCTAATGGAGGTTATTCAAACAAAACACACTCTAGTGTTCCTAGAAGAGGAACGTGTAAATTCACAACTTGATGGCACACTAATGATGTCTAATGAAAATTAGACAGCACCAGAAGCACCACATTAACAGGAAATTTTTCAGTGTTTAAAAATAAATACAAGTGTCTTTGTGCAGCAGTTCTTAAATTGTGTTCTGTATTATTTGTAGACAGATTATAAGTATTTTGAGTACCAACATTACCTGAAATCCAAGACTTGCCATCAGAGATCTGGCTTTACAGAGCACTGTTACTTGTTGATCTTCAAAGAAAGGCTCTTCACACTTTACTAAGGGGACTTACAAGAGCACAGGAAGTATTGAGAATTCCTTTCTTGCTTTGGGGAAATCGTCCCACTTTTCAAAGCCTTATTTATCCTAGTGACTCTAATGCTGTGAGAAAATTAAAGAACCGAGACTGTGTTCTTACCACGAAAGGAAGAAAAGGAACCAAAAGAATAAGGTATCAATTTTTTTTTTTTTTTTTGCAACTAGGGATCATTTTTTGCATGTGTGTTTGTGTGTATGCTGTGAGTGCATGTTTGTATGCATGTTTACAAATGTGACATGCATGTAAAAGCCCAAAGTTGATGGTAGGTGTTTTTCTCAATCTCTCCCCAGTGCATTTATTGAAACATCATTTCATTGAAACCAAAGCTCCCCAGTTCCTGCTAGGCTAGCTAGGCAGCCTACCCCGGAGATCCCCATCTCTGTCTTCAGAGTCATGGGCAGGGTTACAGGTGCCCGACAGGCATGTTAGGTTTTCTCTTGAGTTTTGGGCATCCTAATTCTGATCCTCACATTTGAGAGGCAAATGCTTAATCTACTGGGCCATTCCCCATCCCCAACTTAGAGTATTTTTAAATCAAATCTTGTATACATTTCTTTAACTTATTGCCTTTATTTCATCAACACATCTGATTTCAGAGACACACAACAAAGGGAGGTTATAGAAATAAGAACAAAGCCAGGAGTGGTAGTGAATGCCTGTAATCTCAGCACTGAGGAGTCGGTGGCAGAGGATAAAGAGTTAAAGGCCAACTACATAATGAGTTCCAGGGCTATCTGGGCTACATGTCACTCTTATCTGAATTTTTTGCTTTTAAGGAAAAGAGTGGATTACATTTAAGCTTACAGAAATAATATACTTATAATATACTTTGAAGTATGGCATGTTATTGTATTCTTTTAGCTATTGACATGAGTTTCTAATGTTTTAAGTACAGACTTACATATTATATTGTAAAACCATTAAATCCATTACAATTCTATTTTTTCTGCCATACAATTAACATTGGTTCTAAAATCCTTTCATAACTTTGTCCCTAGTCTTTGAAGTTAACACTAAGAGAAAAGGAAGTATCTATAGCAAATGCTTACTGTAGACAAATTTCTAAACGGTCTTATTAAATAAGAAACACAGAGCAAAATATAGGGGTGAAATCCTTAGAGATCAGGGAAATAGCGTAGCCACCAACCTTACCTCTCCAGCTCTGCAGCTACCAAAAAAGGGACTACTTCCTGTCTTACTCATGCCTTTATTCCCTTGCTGTTCCACCCTTTCATAAGCTCTTAGCCCAGCTACCTCACTTCCTTGTCATTGACTGTCTGTACAGACCTCCAGGTCTCTATGGTTGGTACTGAAATGAAAGGCATGTGTCACCATGCTTGGCTGTTCCCTAGTGTGTCCTGGAACACACAGAGCCTCTGCCTGCCACATGATCAGATTAAGGGTGTGTGCTACCATTGCCTGACTTCTATGTTTACTTAAAAATAGCTGGCCATTTCCTCTGATCTCCAGGCATGCTTTTTTATTAACATACAAATAAAATATCACCACAGCTTACTTTCTCCAAAACAGACCAAAACTAAGGGTAAAGAAAATATCTCCAATCTAATGGGGTCTAAGTGGCACAGCCTGTGATGCCTGCTACCCAGAAGGCTGAGGCAGGAAGGTGAAAGTTCAAGCTCAGCCTAGGTAACTTCGTGAGATTCTGTGTCAAAACAAGTGAAAGGAAAGCCGAGATTAGAGTACTCGGGTATATTGAACAAGAGGTGTAGCACTTGCCTGATGTGGAAAATCCTGGGTTCAGACCCCAGCACTACAATAACATATGCTAATTAATAAAAAACAACAAAATCTTTTATTTTGATGCACTTGCCCAAAATTGATACCTTGTTTTGTTTTAGGACTACTTAAAATATAGGTGCAAAGAAGTCTTCACAACATTTTATATAGTAAATTATACAAATCCATATTCATTTCATCATGTACTTACTGAATCACTACTGTAAACCTGATGCTAAGAGTTAGGGGTAGTGATAGGAACACAAGTATGACTATTTTTTATTTCCTGTTTCAAGGTCCCTAGAACATGGTAGCATCCTCAGGACGTGTACAAATATAGTCCCAAGGTGGGTAACCTTGGGTTTTGTGTGACCAAAACTTTATTCAGTCTCTTTTGAATTTTTTTAATTTTTTTGAGATTATGATATAATTTCTTTCCTACCTTTCCTCCCTCCAAACCATCCTATAGTCCCCTCTCTGTCCTCATTTAAGTTCATGGCCACTTTTTTTCACTAATTGTTAGTGTATACATGTATGAATACACATACATATTCGTAAATATAATCTGTTCAGTCCAGATAATGTTACTTGAGTATTTTCAGGGCTGCTCGTTTGGCACTGGACAGTGGTGTGCTCTTTCCTGGTCTTTCAAGATGACCCATCTTGTTTCTAGCTTTCCTTGGTTGCCCATAGTTCTTTGTGTAGGGTTGAAACTGCATGGACTTTTCCCTGTCTAGTTTGACATGTCCATTGGTGTCATCCTTGTCCTACTCGCGTTTGGGTGGTCATATTGGTGAGTCATTATGGTGTAGCTTCTGATGTTACCGAGGAGACATACTATCACATAAAACTCCCTGATCTTCTGGGTCTTATCATCTTTCTACGCCATCTTCTCCAATGCTCCCTGAGCCTTGTATGTGGATTGTTTTGTAGATGGATTTGTTGGTGCTGGGCCCCACAATTTGGCATTTTGATTGGTTATGGTTTTCTGTGGTAGACTCCATCTGTTGCCAAAAGAAGTTTCCTTGATGGGGTGAAACCACACATACACGTGGGTATAAAGCTAAATGCTTATAGATTGTTGTTAGGTATTCATGCTGGTTTGATAAATTAGTGGTTGTAGATTCTTCTCCAATAACCATGACTTCATTAACACTAGCTAGATGTCCAGTACCAGGAATGATTTTCCTTTTGTTGGATGGAATTTGTATCCTTTTTGTAAGTATTAGAGCTTGGATGGAAGGGAACAGTCAGCTCCTGGCAATCAGGAGCCAAGGAATACCACAAAGTCACACCACACAAATGTGGGGTAAAGGGGCCAGCCAAAGAAACACATCCTGACTCTGAAACTAGAGCCAAAAGGCTAAAAAGGGCCAGTGAAAGAAATACACTTTGGCCCTGAAACCAGAGCCAAAGAAACACACTCTGGCCCTGACCAAATCAGCAAGAAAATCAACCAATCCCTGAGCAGGAAAACCAACGAATCCATGAGCATGAAATCTAGACAATTTCTGAACTTGACCAAACTTAGGGATTGAAATCTGACCAATTCCCACCCTGAAAACCTCACCCTGGAAAAACTCCACCCCTAAGAAGCCCTATATAAGCCCTGTGCCTGTTCAGTTGGGAGCTGCCTCTCCACCCTTGCAGAGGCAGCCACCCTCCTGGATTCTTCTCCCAATAAATCTCTTGAAGAGGTTTTGGGTGAGATCTTTCACTGGAATGGAGCAGAGCAGAGAAGTAACAACTTTTGCCAGAGCAGAACAGAGTAGAACTATAACACTTCCGCTGTGGAAACCTTCCTCTGCTGGAGCAGAGCTGTTACACTGGGGAACCCTTTCTCTGGAGCAGGGCTATAAGCTGCTATGTTTACAGTGACTTTATGGTACTCCTTGGCTCCCGATTGCCAGGATCCCTTTCCATTAAGCTGCAATGCTTATAACAGCAAATCTCACACAAGAGATTTATTGGGAGGGAAAAAACAGAAGGGCGGCTGCCTCTGCTCAGGTGAGAAACAGCAGCAAACTGAACAGGATAGAGGGCTTATATAGAGGGTTTTTTTTTTTTTTTTTTTTTTTTTTTTTTTTTTTTTTTTTTTTTTTTTTTTTTTTTTTTTTTTTTTTAGTTTCTTGGAAAGGGAGTGGGAACTTTCCAGGGTGGAGCTTTCCAGGGTGGAGATTGGTGGGACTTCACATCCAGAGACTGGGCTTTTTACTATGGAGGGTAGGAGGGTAGGGGGGTTGGGTTCAGCAATTAGGGCATTTAGAGTATTCTGTGGGTGGAACCTGGCAGTTAGAAGTCCTTTGGGGAGGGGCCTGGCCACTTCAGAGGCTCAAGCGGCTTACATTTCTGACTAGGGGCTTCTGACTCTGCCACTGTAGAACCTTGGGTTAATTTATATCATTGTAGAATCCATGATAAGCAAGAATCCTAGTAATTAAATTTATTGACAATTTCATACCCTTTATGAGTTGCTATTCTTAACATACAAAGAGAAACAAAGTACATGACATATCTGAAGATTAGCTTAGAAATAAGGTGATTTACCTGAAATATTACTTACTAAAGTAAGAAGGTTACCAAAGGGCTTTGAGCAAGTCGTTCATATGAACAACATTTTCTTTTTGAGACAGGAGCGTATGAGACTTAGGTCTCAAACTCATTGTGTAGTTGAGAATGGTATACTCCTGATACTACTGCCTCTACTGTCTAAGGCTTGGGTTATAGAAGGCCTGAGCCACAATGTTGTTTAGTCAAATGCTGATGGGTTAAAGCTTCTGCTGACTGTTATTGTTACAGTACCTTAGAAGCTGCTGGATTTCCCCTAAGTCCCTCCAAGAAACATATAATGAACTAACTAAAGCCATGAGTTACTTTGACTCACTGATTTTATATGCTGTGGAGAAAAGTATGCTTACTGAATTAGTTAAAGTGTCTACCAGAGGCATTCCAGATACCATTTTGTTTTGAGCATGTGTGCATATGGACATGAGCTGTGCATGATCAGAACTGTGCCTACCTCTCTGTGTGTGAATGAATATTTCCAACATTAATGTGCGCAAATTTTTCTAATAAATGCTTTTTCATTTTTTTTCAAAGAAGACAGTGCTTTGTGAATTATCTACAATGTGCTGTTGTGCTTCTTTGGGTGGGAGTCTTCCTCTTTATTTCTTTCTCTGTCTGTCTCTGTCTCACTTTCTCTTGGTTTTTCAAGACTGAGTTTCCCTCTGTAGCTCTGACTGTCCTGGAACTTGCTCTGTAGGTTAGGCAGGCTTCAAACTCATATATCTGCCTGCCTCTGCCTACCCAGTATTGGGATTAAAGGCATACCACCCTACACCTGACTCTCCTTGTGTCTTTTTGAGGTACGATCACATTATCTAGCTCAGACTGGCCCAGACTCAGGCTGGCCTCAATCCTTCTGCCCCAGTCTACTAAATGACAAGAATACAGGGATAATCCACCACATTCATCTTTAACATTGATTTCCCTGTTGTTTATTTTCTTTCAAGACAAAGTCTACTGTAGTCCAGGATGGCCAGGGATTACCTTGAACTTCTGATCTTCCTGCTATCACCTCCCTGAGTGTCGGAATTACAGGTGTGTACCCCTCCCCCAGATGGTTTATGCAGTGCTGAGATTGAACCCAGGATTTCATGCATGCCAGGCAAGTACTCTGTCAACTGAGTTCCATCTACACCACTGTGGTGTGTTCCTCCCTTCCTTTAAGTAATAAACGGGTATTTAAAAAAAAATTACTCACTTTCATTTTGTGTGTTTGGCCTGCATGTATGTAAGTTTACTTTATACATGCCTGATGCCTGCAGAGGCCCAAATAGGGCACTGGTTTCCCTGGAACCAGAGTAATAGGGTTGTAGTCCCCATGTGGGTGCTGGGAACCAAACCCAGTTCCTCTCTAGGAGTAAAAAGTGCTCTTAACTGCTGACCCATCTTTTCAGACAAATAAGCCTGACTTTACTTTTATCAATCTGTTTGAACTTACTGGCTCTGCACTCACCAACTGGTGGATGCATTGTGTTTGGTTACAAAATTGGAGACTCCATTTCAAAAGACCTCAAGAGCCTGGGTGAGAGAACCAAGCAGATGCCATACAGGCTGTTCAGCCTTCTCTCAGAAATTAGGCTTCAATTTCAGTTTCCTGAGGCTGAGCAGGCAGTTTCTGAGGAAGAGCCATGAGCAAAAGACAATCAATCTCCCCAACAGCAAGGATGAGGAGGCCTGATATGTGTGGTCCAGGCCTGAGCCAGCCCCCACAGTCAGCACATACTAGGCCAGCCAGCCTTCACAGTCAATAAGCTCAAGGTAATAACCAAATAAGGGCAAAGCCTGGGACTTGTCCAGGCCTGCCTCCAAATGGAAAAACTGTAGCCCCAATCAGTCCCTGACTAACCCTAGCCAATTAGAATGCACTAATATGATTGCCACTTGCTAAAGCCAACCATATCTGAAATGACCTAACTGCCCTAGGAACTCCCCTTAGCTGTGCTGAAAAGGAGCCCAAAGGTCCCTCTTGGGCCATCTCCATTTTGCCTTTGTGTAGGATGGTCAGCTCCAGCATGCTGGAATCTTTCTTGAGATAATGAATGCTCTTACTGATTGTATGCATGGATGGTAGTCTTTTGTGGGACCCTAACACTGGGATTATGAATTCTTAGCAAAAATTCTCTTAAGTTACATATTTTTCTAAATCTCTCTCTCTCTCTCTCTCTCTCTCTCTCTCTCTCTCTCTCTCTCCCTCTCTCTCTCTCTCTGTGTGTGTGTGTGTGTGTGTGTGTGTGTGTGTGTGTGTGTGTGTATGTGTGTGTGTGTGTATGAATATGCCTGTGAGGCCAGTGGTAGAAATGCCTTCCTTGATTTCTCTGAAGAGTATATGTATTAATTTTATGTATTTAGACAGAGTCTTTCACTTGGTCATTGAGCTCACTGATGTATCTAGTTGAGGTAGTCAGCTTGCTCTGAAGATCCATCTTCACTTCCTGAGCACTGGGATTGCAGGCAGGCCACCACACCTATCCAGCATCTATGTGGGTTCCAGGGATCCAACCTCTGATCTTCATGCTTGAGCAAGTACTGTATCTACTCATCCATCTTCCCAACCATGAGCGGTTACTTTTTACACATAAAATTACTGAAAATCCCCCTTTTGTAAAGCTGGAACCTATATGTGTTTTAATAAACAATACTAGTTATCAAGTAAACATAATGAGATGTTGCAACCCCTGTAGCATGAATCTTAAAAGTTCTTATTAATAAAGAACAAACTTGAAGGTACTGGGGTAAACACTGGAAGATCAGAGAGACAGAACAAGCCACAGCTAACCTCACCTGGCCAACTTCTCAGCTGATCTTGTTTCCTCAGACTGGAAGCCTCTGTGTCCTCATATCTGAATGGGTCTCAGCTGAACAGCTGCTAGAAGCCTGAAAGCTTAACCAGCCAAATGCTTCTAGTCCCTGGTCCTCACGCCTTATATATCTTTCTGCTTTCTACCACCACTCCCTGGGATTAAAGGCTTGCTTTCTGGGATTAAAGGCGTGAGTCACCGTGCTTGGCTGTATCCTTGAACTCATGGATTTCTGCCTCTGAAATGCTAGGATTAAAGGCGTGTGCTACCACTGCCTATCCTCTGTATCTAGTGGCTTTTCTGTTCTCTGACCCCAGATAAGTTTATTAGGGTACACAATATTTTTGGGGAACACAATACCACCACAAACCCCCACTTAATATAATAGATCTATACCATGTCCAAGTAAACATGCACTATCTTCTTCCCCAAAAAAAGAGACAAAGTCTTTGAGTCATGCTTGCTTTTCTTGTTCCCATAACTGAAGTACTGTCATGTAAAATTAAAAAGACATAAATATTATTTTAATGTTAGTGTAAATAAATGTACCTTTTGTTATATAATAATGGAATACATGAAGGAAGAAAATAAAGATATGTGTATATATTGGAAGTGTATATTTGAGTACATGTACTGACACAAGTATGCATAGCAAAAACAAATGTTTAAAATGGAATAAAAGGGAACACAATTACAACTTTCATTACTATAATTGGCCACACGATTGTAGATTATATTTATAACTGCATTCTTCCATGATCCATTCTGTGTTTCCTTTGCCTGTAGCAAACACTTCAGTTAATTACTAACCTGTGGAGTGAACTAAACCTTTATCTCAGGAAGGTCTAGATCAGTGGTTCTCAACCTTCTGAATGTTACGACCCTTTAATGCAGTTCCTCATGTTGTGGTGACCCCCAACCATAAAACTATTTCATTGCAACTTCATAACTGGGATTTTGCTATAGTTATAATTGTAATGTAAATATCTGATATACAGAATATCTAATATGTGACCCCAAAGAGTCATGACCCGCAGGTTAAAAACTGTTGCTAGAACATTAATAGTTCTAGCTGGATTGAGTTATTGTCATTTTCCATTTGTTTTAGTTCCGAATCTTGTAATACTAGACACTCTGAAGAATCCCTTTATACCACACTCACCCTTTATTACCACCCTTGATGGTAAGAAAACTAGTCCAATTTCTCACAGGTAGTAGTGATCAGTCATCACATTCATCTCAAGCAGAGTTACTCTTTGTTCATTCAGAGACCTGAGGACTACAAAGTAACTGAGCACGAGTCTTAACTTCTAGATCAGTGGGATCACTGTTGTGTCTCTTTAAGGTAACATTCCTGTCTTTGGAGTCAAGACTTTAGGCCAGGAAAGCATAAGACCATAGGAACAGAAAGCACAAATCTTGATAAGTGGTTATCGAGGATAATAGTGATTGACACACCCATTTTCATTCTGATACATTTCTAAGGAAGAGACAACTGCATGCTGATTCAGAGCATGCAAGACATTCTGGGGCCTGTGCTCCAGCCCTACAAAGTATTGCTATAAAGTTGATGTTATAAATGAATCTTCAAAATGCCATTTTAAGCTTTTGTTAAATCTACTCTTCTAGGATGGTGAAAAATGTGGCAAGATCTACCTCATACATTACATGAGTATGAAGCCCATTGCCACAATTATTGCACTGGGAAGTGAGTTGCAATGAAGTTGTGACAATAGACCAGGCACAGTGTAGAAGCAATGAATGCAGGAAAAGCAAATCCACATCCAGAGTAAGTGATTATAGCTCCCACTGCAAAGTCTATCCAGGGCTATTCAATTTTATGTTCCTTCTGTCATTATCGCTCACTCTTACCATCCATTCCCAAACATGGTTTCTTCTTTATATCTGTATGAAATAGAAGTCTCTGTGTCATTATTCAGGAGCTGGTGGTCCAAAGAAAGTCTGACTACAGACTGTAGCTCTTTTTTCCCCCACTGGTCACACTTTGTATTTCATTTACGGGCTTCTAGGACTGGAGTCTAATTACATGTCTAAAAGCAAAGAAGAGAGAAGTAGGATGTGTGGGTGGTCTTGAAGGGAATCCACAGAGGCAACCATTACAGCTGCTCAGACAGTGCCGACCTAGTGCTCTCACACCACAACACTGAGGTTGATACTGTGGGAGAAGAGTGCTCTTCCATTAGCAAAGACTGGACTTTAGGAGCTCAGCTTCACCAATTTCTACCTGATTTTTTCATACCTCCCCATCCCATGTTATAGGATCTCTTTCTTTCCTAATCAGTGCCTTCACTTTGACATAAACATCCCATGAAGCAGGAAACTGAACTTGAGTTATTAATTTCATCAGACACAAAATGAAATTCTACATTTTATTTTCAATGATTTTAGTCTACAGGTCTTCTTCAAGACACACATGTGATACTCAAGAGATTTATCCTCTAACTCATCATTCTCATTGATTGCTTTCTTAAGTCACAGTGGAACAACCAGAAAATTTCATTACATTATTTAGTTTTTGTCCTCCTTTGCTTTCTATTGCTGTGACAAACACCATGACTAAAATCAACTTTGAGAGGAAAGAGTTTGCCGGTTGCGCACGCTTTAATACACTACAGAGCAGGCATCCTTATCAAGCAGCTCTACAAGTGATTCCAGAAAGGCAAAACACAAAAAAAAAAAAAAAAAAAAGAGAAGAAGAAAAAAATCTACAGCTATATACATCATGAAGAAAAATCAGGGCAGGAACTCAAAGTAGACATCTGGAGACAGGCACAGAAGCAGGAACCATAGAGAAATGCTGCTTGCTGGCTTGCTTTCCCCATGACTCCCTCAGACTTCTTTCTTATATCACCTAGGCCCACCTGTCTAGGAGCCTTGGAAACCATTAGAAGGTCTCACAGTGGACTAGACCTCCTAAATTCAGAAAATACCCCTTACACTTGCCTACAGGTCAATCTGATGGAGACATTTTCTCAGTTTAGGTTTCCTTTTCCAAGATGACCTTAGTTTGTGTTGACAAAAACTGACCAGCACAGTTTCCAAAAGAAATTCTATAGTACATTCAGAGCCACCCAGCTCCCAGCTTCTTGTAACAGACTGGTTGTCAGTATCCAATGCAGATCTTTTATGTATCTCTATTACCACTTCACATCATGGACCATTATTGTGTTTGTGCATGTGTTTATATAAAGAATTAATTAACACAATTATGAGGCTGAGAAATCCTATACCCCAATCTCCTTTCTGTAAGCTCAAGCCCAGGAGATAGTTCCAGTGAGAATCTGAAGGGCTAGAAATCATGAGAAGCAGCCATGGAAACTGTAGTTTGAACACAACAGAATTAGTTAGACAGGGAGAGGGAGTTCTCACTTAGACGTTCCTCCCACCCCTGATGCAGCATCATTTGCTTGCTGTCATCATCCAGCACTGCTTCCAGGCTGCAGCAGTGAAGATGGAGCACATGACCTGCAAGGCCTAAAATATTTACTCTCTGGCCCATTAGGTAGCATACCTTATCCAACCTTGTCCCAAGACCCTGACTGTAAGAGTTTAATATGCACACAAATCACCTGGGAGATCTTGTTAAGATGTTGACTTTGATCCAGAAGGTCAGGACCCAGCTTCATTTCCGTCTTGATCCTCAGGGAGGCTATGCTGCTGGACTGCAGACTGCTTCTGTTTCCCAGTTTTCACTCTTGTCACAGCTCCTAACTGAAATGTCTCAAACATACGCCTGTATCAGTTTCTTTAGGCCCATTGAGCTTAAATCTCATTACTTCTGTATGCCCTCCAAATTGTACCAGTTGCAAGAATCATGTGTCTTCTAGTACAGAACTAGTGCTAAATAAAATCCAAAGCTTTGGACTGATATATTAAGTCAGACAGTAGTGCTGAAATTTAAATGATGCAAGCCCTTACATTAAAAACTACACCTCAATTATGAACTGAAAAGCTGCTTACTGTGCAAATTGCCTGGTGACTGCAGAACTAAAAATGTGATGTTAATTTCCCATCTTCATGATTTCAGAGTTTGCTTGAGGAGATATTGATAAATTGTAACAGCCAATCCTGTATGAAAGTTTACAGACTATGAAAATGGTTTATTTTGCGATTAAGAATCATGTATCCCAGCCTTTGTAAAGAATTATTTGAGTAGTTAAGTGAGATGAGGAACTTCTGCAGTCAAAAATTAGTCAATTTGTTTTGCTTTTCTCCTAATCAAGAGAAATTTCTACCTGAACTATTTCTGTATATCCTGAGAATAAACTGGCTTGATTATGGGCTGCTGAAAAGGCATCCAAGAGACATAAAAAGGCAGCTTTTAAGTGTTTGGCATTTCAGAAATCCTCATAGCACCTCTATCTCTACCTAAAATGATATACAACCATTTCACTATCTAATACATTTAGACCTAATAAATGCCAATAAATACCCTTTCCATAAATGTGCAGAAAGAAATACTATAAAGAAATTATGTACATAACATTATTTCAGATCTTAATAAAGTATTTTAGAACTAAATTTTTAAAGAGCCAATGTATTTTTCTTTTAATCAATGTATTATTGTTGGCTTTTTAATTTGTTTCTATCAATATTTGAATATTAAAAGAACAAGGATCAGGAAGAAAAAAGCAATCAGCCACCTTGGTACATCCCAATTTATCCACATGGTGGAGCCCTGTGGCTAGATCCTGGAGACTCTTTATTATACTCACTGTGAAACAAGTAAAGGTGAGGCCAACTTGCCAAAATTCCTCCATGTGGTGTTCTCTGGCAACCCCTCACTTTAACACAGTGCGGTCTCATTGCTGCCCAGCCACTTCCTATAGCAGCAGGTCTGCGGCCTTGGCTCTGCGCTAACGTCACCTGGGCAGTTTTTCAAAGCCCTATACTGAGGTTCCTTAGTCCAAGTGAACAGAATCTTTCCACGGTGCTAAACGGACAGTGACCAATTTTAAGGATCCACAAATAGATCTATAATGAAATTGATGTTGCACACTTTGTTACTGTAAATATGTTTAAAAAAATCGAATCTAATTGCACCATATTTTTGGCATAACCATTCGTTGTTTCCCCCATTTGCTCTACGATAAAATCACGTGATGAGCAAACTCAGGAGACCACCTGACCATTTCCTTTCTACTGTCATCAGCACCGTCTCCTTTCCCAATCTGTGCAGGCTCAGCCTGTGGAGTCGCTTTCAGATTTCTAAACTCACCAGGCTTTTCTACACTTTTAAGCTTGTGCTTATGTGCCCAACCATGAATATAGTAGGTAACAATTAATATTTATTGAATGGCAAAATGAATAATGTAAATTGTCTTCCTCCTATTTAGGATGGGAATATTTATTCTGTGAAACACTTCACAAGTGTTTGCTTACATTCTAGTAGGTTGGAGCACAAAATGTGGCATCTGATCAGCAGCAAATCTGGCATATATTTTAAGGGCTCTGTGTTCTGCCAACTGACTCAGTTTAGATGCAGCATTTGAAACGTTCTTGGGAACATCTGCTTCTCTTTTGTCTCCTTTCACACTCCGAATTTCTCAGCCCTGGCATTAGTGTTTAAAGCAACAGAACGGTTACTTGCATGTGAGTTATGCTCCAGGCATGCTTTCTAATGTGTGGGGCTTTGGAAAGTCATTCCCAATTTTGCTCTGATAATAGTTCTCATCCTAAAAATGTTACTGAACTTTATCATTAAGGCCAGATTGTCTTCCCTGCAACTCACACATAATGAGGCCTGACATCAAACACAAGGTAACATGCTGGACAAGTGCTCTCACACTGACCTTCACACTCTACCCTGTAAAAACATTTAAATGCTCTGTAAATCAGAGACATAAACTAGCACATTAAGGAAAAATGCTAATATAAAATGCTAATATATCTTCTTGCCGACACAGTGATTAAAAGGCAATAATTACTTTTTTCTTGAATAACCAGTTTGTGAAGGTAAAACGGCCTAAGGTTCAGAAAACTCATGTGGCCCTCGTTTCAGGGAAACAAGATATAGTAGGATTCTCTAAAGATATGGAAATTGATACAATGAAATGTATGTATACATATATACATATACATATATATTCTATTCCATCAGTTCTGTATATATATATATATATATAAATAAATAAAATATGTATTTCATTCTATCATGGTGTGTGTGTGTGTGTGTGTGTGTGTGTGTGTGTGTGTTTATATGGGACTTATTAGAATACCTTACAGGCTGAAGCCCAGATTGTCCAACAATGGCTGTCTCCTGACTGACAGGTCAAGGATTCAGTAGTTGTTTTGTCCTGGTGCTGGAGTCCCAGGAAGGTCCTAGAAAGCTTCCGGTTCTCAGTCAACATTGGAACCCCAAAGAAGTAGGCTCTAACACTGGTAAAAGAATGGCTCAGGAACAGGATAGATGAACTTGCCAGTGAGGTGTGGGCAAGGAAGCAAGAAGCAAAAACTTCCTTTTTCCATGTCTTTTTATGTGGGCTTCCACCAGAAGGTATGACCCAGATTTATGGTGGATCCTCTGACCTCAAATAATCCAACCAGGAAAAATCTCTGACAGGTGTACCCAGCTGCTTGGGTTTTGGTTGATTCCAGATGTAGCCAAGTTGACCACAATGATTAGCCATCGAATAAGGGAAAAGTCTTCCAGCCCTGTGGTGGTTTGAATGAGAAAGGCCCCCAAAGGCTCACATATATGAATGCTTGGTCCCTAGTGACTGGAATTCTTTTGGGAAGGATTAGGGGCTATAGTCTTGTAGGAGAAAGTATGTCATTGGGAGGGGAGTGGCTTTGACATTTCAAAAACCTATGCCAGGCCCTGTCTTTGGCTCTCTGCCTCCAACTTGCCAATGAGATTTAACCTCTCAGCTATTGCTCTGGCACCATGCCTGCCTGCTTGCTGCCATGCTCCTGCCCATGATAGTCATGGGCTCACAATTGGAAACTCTAAGCAAGTCTTCAATTAAATGTTTCTGCTGTAAGTTACCTTGGTCACGGTGTCTCTTCCCAGCAATAGAACAGTGACTAAGACACAGCCCTAAAAAAGGCTTCTTATATTGTAATTGTCAGAAGACATAAAAGTGGTAGCAGCTGCTTACAGTATCTTGGTCTTTATTTTCAGGCCATCAATCAAAGTTGCTTGCTTGCTTCCTCCTCCTCCTCCTCCTCCTCTTCCCCCTCCTCTTCCTCCTCCTCCTCCTCCTCTTCTTTCAGATTTCCAGGAGAAGCTGAGTGAGTGGAGGACTCAGACATCAAACACTGTAAAGTGTATATCTAAACACCACTCCAAACTAATGCTTTAGTGTGGTACATTTCTCTTACATATACCAGTGAGTTGCTTGGCATGGAAAGGCTACCTTTTAATGCAAGCATATCTTGACATTGTTTGAATAAAAAGATGTAAATATTAGAACAAAGTAATAATATTCTGTTATGTACACACATGTAGTCTTCAGAATAAGTCTTGTATAATGTCTTCTGGTGAATGAGTTACTGAAGTTTTCAAGTTCTTGAAAATACACGTTTCTGAAAATGTTAATCATTGTTAAGAATTCAGATTTATATGAACATCTGTGATGCTTAAATCCATGATTAGAATATGGACAACATTAATGTGCAGTAATAATCAAGGCGTTTTGCTTTTCTAATGTAAATTCAAGCATGCTGCTGAATCAATTAGTGTTTCTGTGACAT